>NC_058404.1:74693545-74912739 GCF_002201575.2 Neomonachus schauinslandi | reverse complement strand
CACACACACACACACACACACACACACACACACACACACACACACACGGTTCATTTTGGTTCCCAAATCTAACTCCTTTCTCTAAAGAAAAACAAATGTTTAGGGTTTCACAGAGTTATAGAAATTCACACAAACATCATAGACACAATATAACCTCTACAGAAATGTATCTGTAATACCCAAGTCAGCTGATGGGGGAGTCATTGACAGATCTACCTTATTTTTGTTGGCCATGAAAGTGAATTGTGGAGCCCGATTCCACACTCAGGGATGGCTCATCCCACTTTCCTTGGGATGTGCGGGTTTCTCTCCTTGGGTGGAAGGGAGGATAGAATTTTAGATCCGGAAGGGACTTTGGAGAATGTGCAACGACAACCCTCCATTTTACAGGTGAGAAAACCAGGCCCAGAATGAGGAGATGGGTTGGCTGGGTCCCACAGCCGGATGCCGCAGAGCCAGGCTCCTCCCGAGCTCCTTTCTCTACAACGCCTTGCCGCCCCTCAGCCTGTGCCCTGCTCTGGCAGCTCCTGGTTGTGGAGTTTTCTATACCCCCTTTCATAGCACCAAAAGTAGGGGAGACAGAAGGAGCTAGGCCTGTGCCCACAGTGATTCTTCCCCTGGCCTAGCCCTTGGCAAGGTGGTCTGTCGGCCAAGATCATTTCTTGCCCTTCTGTCCTTGATGGGAAAGGTGCAGGTTGGTGAGGAAGCCCTGTCCCCAGTTCAAGCTACACCATTGTCATCCATCCATGCAGGCTCCTTCGAATCGGGGGAAGGTCTCCACCATTCTGGCCCCCATTGGCATCACCTTCCTTTCTGTAGGTGCCCAACCTAATGAACTTGATGCATACACATCCTTGCATGACCGTAAGATGTGTGGTTTGGCTTTGTGGGTGTACGAGGTTGTAAGATGTGTGGTTTGGCTTTGTGGGTGTATGAGGTTTCTAAACTACATCAATAGTGCTGTGCTATGGATTTCTTTCGGCTTCTTCTGTTGTTATTCACCCCTGGATTTTTGAGCCTTATCTGTGGAGCTGTAGATAAACTCAATCCATTGCTTCTGATTGCTGCAATGTATCCATAGCTGCGTGGACTGCTTTTTGCTTTTGAACCCTGCTAGCAAGCCATGAATTTGGGGGCAGTCCTCCCAGCTCTCCTCTTGATGATCACCTCTTGCTCCCTGGTCACTCAGATACCTTGGCCCTGTCTTTTCCGGCCCTTAGACCATGCTTCAACCCTGGGCACTTCCTTACCTTTCTTATTGATCCAAGGCCACCATCAAGGGTCTTCTTCGTCAGGGGCTTGTGAGGAGAAACAAATCTGATTAATTGTGTCTCAAATATGGAGGCTGCCTCTCTTTTGTTTTTATGGAGATACTGAGTCTATTCAGACATTCCCACTGCCACCACCTTTGGCTGGGCCTCCCTCTTCTTATGGCTAGTATTGACTAATCTCACTACCTCCATTCTGTCCTCATTGAAAATTTGTTTAATATACCACAAGACCAGTGTTTTCTAAATTTCTGCTTTCCACACGTTTCTCCTCTGGCACGTCACTGTTGCCCATGAGAGAGAGAGCAATTCCCCTGACCGGCCTCTGTCTGTGTCGGTGTTAAGAGAATGAGCCAAAGTCAGACTCCCTGGATGCAGACCTTGGCTCTACCATTTACTGGCTATGTGACCTCTGGCAAACGAGTTAACCTTTCTATGTCTTAATGAGAATTAAAATGAGTTAAAATATGTCAAGCATTTAGATCAACATCTGGCATATGGTAAGCGCTCAATAAATGTTAGCTGTCTGTATTATTACCATTCACCCTACTGCATCCCAACACAAACTCTCTGCTTTATCCCCAAATGCAGGTGATTTTCTATGCATATTCCCAAACTTTTTACTTAGCCAGGTTAACCAACCAAAGCTTCTGCATTCCTCAGTATCAAATCCTGCCTCCTCTGTCAGCCCTTTCCCACTTCCAGCAGCCCACAGTTTCCCTAAACAATCAGGACACACCTTGCCCAGATCATTCTTTTTTGGTTCTTGCCTGTATCTTGCCTCAGTTTATTATGTAACCCAAATAAAACCTAGAACCCCACATGGTCCATTCTCAGCTCAGGGTCATGTTCAGAAAAACAAAATCCAACAATTTAAATTAATTACTACTATTCTAAGTCTTTACTCTATCTCTCTAGCAAATGTTAAAGGAAAGAGTGAATTATAGGGGCACAACAAACATCACTGAAAAAGAAATAGAACAAAACAAAGCCTCTCTATTCTAGCCTCTCTCTACTTTTTCCAGATGGAAGGCAAAAGTTCTCCATTGGCTCTTTCTTCCCATATTCCCTTTTGCTTTTCTCCAAACCAGAAATGACCAACAACATTTTCCTTCTGCTCAACTACCAAGCTAGGTCTCCTTAGATGAGTGGAAGAGGGGCAGCTTTAATTCTCCTAGTCCTTCCTCTCTGTGAATGGACAGGCCCAGAGACCCCTGGGAAATCTGATTCTATCAAATTATTTCTCTGTGGAAATCTTATGAATGTAATGCTCTGCTTTATGATAGTTATTTAACTCTGTAGCAGTCTTGTGGTTTGAGTAAGATTAACTGCAGCTCCAGCCCCCTAGGTGGGCCTTATTTGGCAAAACCACTCAGCATAATCTCATCCATGAGGCCATGGTTAAGGGATGGGCCTGAGCAACTTACCCGATGGTCTTCTCTGCCCATAGTAATTGGTTAGTCCAACCCAAGTGAACTCCAGAATTTGGTTTCCAGTTGGGGAAACAGGAGCCTTTCTTGCCCCGATGGGTATGTTATTCAGACATGAGACCTGAGGCTGCCACAGCCTTTTTGTTGCTATGAGGGAGGCCAGTCTGTGGAGGCAGCTGGTGCATGGGGGAAAGCAGAATGTGGAGAATTGTGAAGACACAAGAATCAAAATCTTGACAGAACTGTCCTTAAAACCTGCTGCATCTTGGGATTTACTGGGTTACCTTAGCCAATAAGTACTTTTTGTTGTTTGAAACAGTTTGAGCTTGGTCTGTTATTAAATTGCAACCAAAGGTATTCTAAGCTATATAGACCATCACGGTAATTAACGTCTCCTGCCTCAATTTCTTCTTTTGTAAAATAGAATTTTTTTAAAATAACCTTGCCTCACAGGATTTTTTCTAATTACCTACACCTCACAGGATTACATGAAATACCACATGTCAAGTGTCCAGCACGATGTGCTACATGTAATAAATAAGCACTTAGTAAAGGGTTTTCTTTTCCATGCCCTTTCCCCTTTAAACGATTGGCAATTTGTAGGGAGGGAAGAGTGCTGCATATACATCGCAATACACAGAGAAGAAAGAAGGAACAGAAAGGGGAAGAGAGCTTTGTTGTATGCCAGACTCAGTGGTAGGAGTTTGACCTCTACAAGTCTCCTGACGAGGAGCTGGCACTCTCTACCTCCACCTGCGGTGAGCCCTGGCTCCCATACCTTGGTCTGACTCCCCTGAGTAGGTTGTGTCACTGGGCAACTGTCCCCACTAGTGCTGGTGTGGCTGGAAGAGAAAACAGAAGAGTCACAGCTCCTATGTAGATCCAGCATGGGATCCTCTTGCAAGAAGAGAGAATCCCTCCTTTGCACTCATTTTTTTACTTGGGAAAATGGGGAGAGGATTCTTAGGTAAAGAATGTAAAGATAGGGCGCCTGGGTGGCTCAGTCGGTTGAGCGACTGCCTTCGGCTCGGGTCGTGGTCCCGGGGTCCTGGGATCGAGTCCCGCGTCGGGCTCCCTGCTCTGCGGGTAGCCTGCTTCTCCCTCTCCCACTCCCCCTGCTTGTGTTCCCTCTCTCGCTGTGTCTCTCTCTGTCAAATAAATGAATAAAATCTTTAAAAAAAAAAAAAGAATGTAAAGATAGCTTTTTCTTTAAAGAAAAACTTTTTGTTTTGGAAAATTTCAAACATATGCAAAATAGATACTTTCCACTTACTTATATTCTACATTCTTTTTTTTTTTAAAGATTTTATTTATTTGACAGAGACACAGCGAGAGAGGGAACACAAGCAGGGGGAGCAGGAGAGAGAGAAGCAGACTTCCCGAAGAGCGGGGAGCCCGATGCGGGGCTCGATCCCAGGACCCTGGGATCATGACCTGAGCCGAAGGCAGACGCTTAACGACTGAGCCACCCAGGCACCCCTGTTCTACATTCTTTTTAAAGCAAATCCAAAACGTGATATCATTTTTTTTTTTAAAGATTTATTTATTTGAGAGAGAGAGAGCATGAGAGGGGAGAGGGTCAGAGGGAGAAGCAGACCCCCCGCCGAGCAGGGAGCCCGATGTGGGACTCGATCCCGGGACCCTGGGATCATGACCTGAGCCGAAAGCAGTCGCTTAACCGACTGAGCCACCCAGGCGCCCCGTGATATCATTTTTATGGGGAAGTATTTCAATACATCTCTAAAAGACAAAAACTTTTTTTAAAGCATAACTATATTGCCATTTTCACACCAAAAAACTAACAATAGAAGGACAAATTTTCTGTATTTCCATGTCCAGACCTGGTCACTCTGCGCTGTCAACATATTTTAACCATCACCTAACAAGCAGATGGTAAATTAAAGAGTGACGAAGAATTTCATTAGATGAAAATTAAAGGGTTCATCCACAAAAAATATTATCTTGGTGAATTTACTACTCCTGGAATAAAGCCTTGAAGAAAATTTCATTACCAAGTCTCAAAACATGGAAAAGTAATGTGTTAAAAATTAATCTGATCTAGGGGTAATGATGGTTGTTTGTCAATGAAAGATAATATGTCTCTCCAAACAACGTATTAGAATTTTCCCCTTAAGGTACCTACCTAATAGGATATTTTCAAGGATTTCATAATAGGCAAGGGCAACAGCAAGAACATGCTATCAACGTGTTACCACACACCCCACCTTCCACCCATCTTGGTGGGAGAAGCAAGTTACTTCTGGACTCAGTCTAGTGTAGCTGAAACGTGATGGAGATAATGCATATTCCTCTCATTTCCCCCAGGCCTGGGCATCTGTGTTTAAAGAAACTTCATACTGTGGTTGTATTACCGTTCTCCCAGATGGGTTCTTATTTTAGGGGGAGAAAAAAAAAATCTTTGCTTTCTTGTACCTTTTTAAAATGTAAAGTTGAAGAGCTACTCTTCTTTATTTCCTATCCCCAGGAAGCTTGCTTTATAAACTTGGGGGGGTTTCACATTCTTTTCTATTAAAAAGGGTATTACTTTGCCTTGAAATAATTTCCTGAAAAAAAATCATTTGGGATTTTTATATAGCCATGATGTACTTCTCATTTCTTAATTTCCTTCTCGAACATGTACCTGTTTTGATCTTTGATTTCCTTTAAACTTACAGTGAGGCAAATGTATTCTCTAACCACCACCTTTGATGCATCCCAAATTATACCCCTTGGAATTGCTTTGGTATTATTCATTTCAAAACGGTTTCTCAACATTTCTTGAATTTCATTTATACAGGTAAAGTCTTTAAGCAAAAGGTTATTTTGGGGCCAGTGCTCACAGAATCCTGAGTTTACTCAGCCTCCTGAGATGATTTCCTTTGGAATCAGCCCAGGAAAGAACTCAGGTTGAGAGCTACAAAGCACAGCAGAATGAGCAGAGAATTAAATATATATCTGAATGCATTTGCACTTAATAAAAATTGGAGTAGAATGACTGATTTTTTTCCAAAGACCTATTAGACTGATATGTTTGTTTATTTCATAATTTAATCTTTCAATTGCAGATTTAAGATCCAATTAAGTCCCCCTTTTAAAACAACACTCGCTTCAGAGAATAATTAGCGTGTTGAGAAAAGAAGCTTGCTCATTATTTGGGGTCTGTATAGAGCCCAAGCAACTGCAGTCAACCTCACTAAAAAGATGATTTCCAATAGCCAAGGAGATGATTGGTGAAGTAATTATGTTATTTAAGGCCCTTCTCTAGCGCTGAAAGATGAATCACATTTGCATAGGTGAAAACAAAGCCTCAAATGGGAGAAAATTAACCAAAGTTGTTTTGCAGAAACAAAGAAAAATAATGCTTCAGTGGCTTCTCTTTCTGAAACATTTTCCTGTTATTACCAAGCTATGCAGGCTAGAAACCAAATCCTCAGTGGGGCATCGAGTGTGACCCTGGAATGTCCCTGAGGCTCCAGGTCCCCACAGAGCAGCTACAACATCAGTATAATCCTAAGTAAAGGTGCATTCAGTGATATAGGAACCAAGCATTAAAGGACAATAAATTGTACACCCACATTCACAGCAGCATTATTCACGATAGCTAAAACATGGAAGCGACCCGAGTGGCCATCAACAGATGGATGGATAAACAAAATGTGGTCTATACATACAATGAAATGTTATTCCGCATTAAAAAGGAAGGAAATTCTGACACCTGCTACAACATGGATGAACCTTGAGGACATGATGCCAAGTGAAATAAGCCAGTCACAAAAGCCCGAATACTATGGGGTTCCTCTTCAATGTGGTAACTACAGTAGTCAACTTCATAAAGACAGGAAGTAGAATGGCGGCCGCCAGGGGCTAGGGGGAAGAGGGAATGAGGAGTTCCTGTTCAGTGGGACAGAGTTTCAGTTTCACAAGATGAAAAAATTCTGAAGATGGGAGCACAGCGATGTGAATGTACTTAATGTCACTGAATTGTACACTTCAAAATGGTTAAAATGGTAAATTTTCTTCTGCGTATTTTACCATAATGAAAAAAAATGCATGTAAAAAAAAGACCTCAAAAAAGTAGGACTTAAACAGATGGACAACCCTTCTAAGGTATCACTGGGGGTACCACCCATCTACAGAACATCTATACTCACATCCATTCCCTTCCAGCTGTACTGTTGATTGACATTCCCAAGGGACAGGGTCATTACTTGAGATCAGGGAGGCATCAAGGGTGTGCAAGCAGTGTGGTCATCCAGGGCCCCAAATTTGAGATTTGATGTTTTGTGGTCGCAGTCTTGATATTCATCATATTTTGTCTTTGAGTTTGTGTCTTGTAAGTGAAATCGAATGAGACAATGGAATGGGTGTTGGGAACTTGGAGCCTGGGCTGACACATGGTCTGGCTTCCTGCTGCCCCCCATCACCTCCCTAGAACAGGTTCTCAACACCCAAGGCCCCCTTCCCCCAGCCTTGCCCAGTGACCACTACCTCTGCTCTACCCTACATAAAGGGGTGATTTGCCCAGCCCTGATCCAGGCACATAACTGTACTAAGCATTGATTGCAATACCCTTGGGGAGGTGAGGGGGGTCTCCTCTCCCTGTGGTGGGGGAACCAGGCAGACATCAAGCCCCCAGCTTCCTGATTATGCCCCAGGCCTCCCTTGAGGGTCTGCACTTGTTCTCCTGGGCCCACTTCATGCCTGGAAGAGTCTCTCCTTCCTTCCAATCCTTCTGGCTTGTGTTTGTCTCCCCCGACCAACTGAAGACATCCTCCAGGGACAAGCCAGGAAATATCAATTGTGTAATTGCAGTGATTCTGCATACAAGTTAAATGCTCTTGTGTTTACGTTTAAAGTAGATGATACACAATGTAGAGACGAAAGGTAAAATTCACGTTAATAATTATAATTTTTTATTTTTCTTTACTTAAAATGACATTAAAGAGCAAATAAAAAGAACAACATGACAAATCAAGAAACTGCAGAAGGAAAAATCTTTATATTTTAGTACCTTCACAGCACTTTTTTCCTGCTTTTCGAATGAGGGGGATTGAATTTTTATTTTGCAGGGAACCCCACAAATTAGGTAGTGGGTCGTTTGGGGTTTAACATTATCTCTAGAAGACCTGTTAGGCTGCCAATGTATTATCTTAAGGCAGGGTCAGCAAACATTTTCTGTAAAGGTCCAGAAATAGTATTTCAATATTTTAGGCTTTGCTGTTCATATAGTCTTCATGACAACTATTCAATCTCCCGTTGCAGCACAAAAGCAGTCTTAGACAATATAGTTATGTTTCAACAAAATTTCATTTACCAATAAATGTGGCCCATGAGCCATAGTTTGCCAGTTCCTGTCTTAAGGGGCCCATCCATGCCTCAATCTCATTTACCAAATCAGCAAGGTGCTATATTAAAAAGCAGGCATAGAACCCTGCTGATAGGAGACATGAAGATTGGTTCTCACTCAAAAGTTCTGCTTTGGGGCACCTGGGTGACTCAGTCAGTTAAGCATCTACCTTCAGCTCAGGTCAGGATCCCAGGGTCCTGGGATCGAGCCCCACATCTGGCTCCTTGCTCAGGAGGGAACCTGTTTCTCCTTTTCCCTCTCCCTCTGCCGGCCGTCCCTCCTGTTTGTGCTCTCTCTCTCTCTCTGTCAAATAAATAAATCTCTCTTTGTCAAATAAATAAATAAAATCTTTTTTAAAAAAAAGTTCTGCTTTACCAAGAACGGTCTGGAAAATCCTGAAAAGGGCAAGCAGATTGTAGAGCTTCCATAATTCAAACAATGTGGTATTGGCACATGAATAGACAGAGAGATCAATTGTACAGAAACAAGACCAATCACAAGTGGAAATTTAATACAGGATAAAGGTGGCATCTTATATCAAGGGGAAAAAGATGTACTTTTTAATAAGTAATGTTGGGTTAAATGAAAAGTCATGTGGAAAAAGATAAAATTGGATCTTTTCTTCATCCAGACACAAGGAGATAAATTTCAAATGGGCCAGAAATTTAAGCATAAATGAAACCATACACATATTAGAATAAAATATAGATGAAATCTCCTGTAACATGGGAGTGGGGAGAACTCTTCTAACTATGACTCAAAATTCAGGTGCAATAAGGAAAAGACTGATAAATCTGACTACTTAACAATTTAAAATAAAATACTTTTGTATGGCAAAAGACATCATAGCAAAATAAAAAAGAAAGAAGAAAGGAAATAAATGATAAGATGAAAAAAATTGTAATGAATTCAAAGATATATAAAATTGATTAAGTAAAAACTCTGTAGTTCTGAATTTGAATTGAAGTATCAGTATGAACTCAAAAATGTTTTGTCTTTAAAAAATACATATTTACTCTGAAAAGACCAAGAAGTGAAAACCAATCCTCTACCAATGAACATCCCTTGTGCCCAGATCATGGTCTTTAGATGTCATTTCCACTAAAAAGAATCAGGAGGAAAATCTAATTTCCGTTGGACAAAAAGCTGACTCTAGGTCTAAGGTAGGAAATATACAAGATGAGCCTGGAACATCTTGTTATACACACAGTAAGGAAGACATCAAAGACCACTGGAGCCAGGTCAAAAAACCCAGGAGCCAACTTGAAGAAACTCCCAGGAGCCAAAGGTAGAAGAACATTATGATCATCAGTAAGAATAATAAACTCAATGGATTTGAAACACCTCAAATACATTTAATCCATGAGTTCAGAATAATACTTTACAAAGAAAACACTGGGCACATTTGGTGGGTGCTAGGGAAATCAGCAAACAATTTTGGATCAAACATATATCTTGACTTTCTTATATGAACTGTACCTCAGGGTAACCAAACAGTTGATGAGAAGTTAGAAGTAGACTTGTTAATAAGTGAAGAAGGAATGATAGAATTAGGACATCACCATTTTGCAATCCCTAATGATCTAATGGATCTGGGTGATAATCATCAATAACGGCTGGCATCACAAAAAAGGGAGGCAAACAGACATCACGTGCCTTTTCATGAAGTATGCTGAACCTGAATCCAAGGGAGGCTCCAGTCTACATCTAAAAACCAATTCAAGGAAAATAGAGTGGACAAAGGAACATTTGAAATAACAACAAAAAAATGTAGTCAGCAAAAGCCAAACTGGAAAACTACGGGACAATGACCCTCTTTCTTCAGCAAATAAATTTCAGGAAAAGAGAGAAGGAGGGAATGAAAGAGGGAGAGGAGATTTAAAAAAAAAAAAAAAAAGGAAAAGGAGCTTATAAATTAAAAGCAACTTAAGAGACATGTCAACCATTATAAGGTGTTAAGGTCATTTGATATATGAGTCAAAGAAAGAAACTATAAAAAATAAGACAATAAGGGGAATTTGAACACTGATGGACTATTTACTATATTAAATAATAATTATTATTTTAATTTAGTTCTGATGATGATATTTTGGCTACATCACAATTTTTTTCTGTTAGAGATACCATAGCAATACTTATGAAGGAAATGATATGGTTATCTTGGATTTGCTTCAAAATCCCCATGTGAGAAGAGGAGATGGGGGAATATGTGAGTATAGAGATGAAACAAGATTGGTCCTGAGTTGATCATTCCTGATGATTCCTGAATTGCTATATGACAGTTTATTGCATTATTCTCTCTACTGTTGTATACGTTTGGAGTTTTCCATAATAAACAAAATGATTTAAGTTTTGTTTCCTTGTATGAGGAATTCTGGTTAGTTCGGGTGCAGCAGAAGCATCTCAGGAAGCATCTCACTTAATGAGCACTTACTGTATACATATCATAGTGACACCACCCAGACGGAAACTGCAATAGTCCAGGAGAAAAACAACATGGAATTACCATGGTGGCAGTGGAAATACAGAAAAGAAAAGGACAGAAAGTTGTTTCTTTATTAGGAAAAATGTTAGCCACTGTGAAATCTATGCAGAATCCAACAAAGGAACATTCATACATGTTTTATTTAATGTCCTTGGAAGGACCGATGAACAAGCCAATTGTCTAAAAAGATAATAGATTTCTCTATTTCAATGGAAGTTCAAGTTCTTTGAATTTCATTAGAATTAAATACCTTGAGAATTTACATCTTTTTATTCATTTATGTTCAGAAACCAAACATCGTATTACAATTTACAAGGTCTGCACTGTTATCTATAAAATAAATGGGTAACAAGATTCCTTGTAGAATAATTAACAATGCTCCATATTGTTGCTGCTACTTATCAATTCAGACCTTTATTTTATCTATTTATTCCAAGCTCTGCTTTCTCGCAGCAACCCACACTGGGTTTGAGGTGGTCTCTTATGAGTGCCTGTGAAGGGTCTCTCCTCAAGTTGCCTCAAAGAGCAGGGGCTCTGTGGAGATGGGTAAAGCCTGCATCGGGAATTAGAAAACTATCTGGGGGCGCCTGGGTGGCTCAGAGGGTTAAGCTTCTGCCTTCGGCTCAGGTCATGATCCCAGGGTCCTGGGATCGAGTCCCACATCGGGCTCCCTGCTCCTTGGGAGCCTGCTTCTCCCTCTGCCTCTCTCTGTCTCTCTGTCTCTCATGAATAAATAAATAAAATCTTAAAAAAAAAAGAAAAAAAAAGAAAAGAAAACTATCTGGACCCAGAGCAGCACCCAGAATTAACTAGACTCTGGCTCTCTCTCCCACTGACCGTGCTTCCTCGGTGCAGAGGCTCTCCTCTCCACTCCCTCCGCTTCCCCTCCGTTCCCTGAGTTTCTGTGCATTCTTCGCTTCAGCTCGCCCAAGATCCATGAGGGCCTCCTCAGGCCCATGCCTTTACTGTCTCCCCACCATTTTATAGTTTCAATTACCGAGTGAAGAAATATGACTGGCCACGCCTTGCTTTGCCGGTCCATCTGGCAGCCTGGGGACTCGCCCAGGCCAAGGGCCTGTGCTTGTCCAATCAGCTGTGGCCCAGGCAGGAAGTGGGCTGAGTTACAGAGCAAAATACATGGCTGCCTGTAACTGTGCCTTGAGGGCCTATGGATGGGGTTCCTTAGAGGGAGCCCCGGGGAGATTCTACTGTACAGGTTTCGAATACATTCTGTCAACCCTAGGTCAACTGCTGCTAATTTTGATACGAGTCTCGAAACAAATTTGCGTGTCCATTTACCAAACCCCAAATGCTAAGACGTTTAAGTGAAAAAGGATTCCTTTAGGGTTGGACAACCTACTCAGTATAACCCACCAGGAAACGGCCCTGTATCCCAGGAAGTAAACCATTTTCAATTCCTGCCATTCTCTCACCTCCATAGAAGATAGAAATGAAACAAACTACCACCTTGGCCACTAGGGAAAATACTTGGGGTGTGCTAAGGGGGGGAGGGTCAGTTTTGCTCCCGATATTTATCTGTGTTTAAGGCTACTAATTATTATTTGACTAGCTGCAGTTTGTTGTACATGTGTTATGTGCCAGTCAGCATGCCCAGAACTTTCACATATGCCACCTCATTTAATTCTGCCAACAACAGTAGACACTGTCTCCGTTTGACAGATGAGTAAAGCGAGGCTTAGGGAGATTGAGTAGTTTGTCTAAGGTCACACAGCCACTAAGTGGCATATCCAGAATCTGAATCTGGAACTGATTCTTCAATCTATATATTGTGTTGCTTTCTGTGCTGGAGTCATTGGATCCATTGCTGCCCTGTGACCACTTAACTCACGGGGCCTCATTACCTCAATGAAGAGGAACCATATTTTTATCACTGAATGTTTTTTCCAACTTGTTTGGACATTGTCAGATGCCCAAGCTGCAGTGTCAGAGAATAACCTAGCTCATTCCAGGGGGCAAATGTCCCTGATTTAGCAAGCTCATTCAGTGACTACAACATTTTCTGATAAGGGGGTCTTAGCCTACAGAGCATGCAAATACATATCAAAATGAACTCATTTATGAATGCATTAAGAAAAACTCCTATGTAATGAGTTTCTGTGGCCTTGTTTATGAATAGGGAACTTTTAGATTCTGCAGTTACCCAAAGCAGTAAAGCAACAAAGAAAGCCAGCATGTTAAATAATAATTGCAAATGTTATATAAATGAGAGTGGTTTGATTGAATTTATTAGATATGTATTTCTGGCATTTTAAGATATAAAGCATTTATCACAAAACGATGATTTCTTCACTTAAGCTCATTAGGAAATCACACATCAATTCACACATAATTACAGAGGAATTTTTGCTGCTCCCCACAAATCATTACCACGTTAGCTCAAGTTGAAATGGTTTTTCACACAATTTGGAAAGGTGGGTTCGCAACAGAAACCTATGGAGAGAGGAGCGTGTTTTATGGGGGCCCCATCTCCTTGAATCAGAAGAAAACATGGCCCAAGGATTCAGAGACAGGAGACCAGAACTGGTCCTGAAGCACAAACCTGAGGCTTTCTCTCTTCCCATCAGAATCTTACCATGCAAATCGTCCTGCTCCCCGTACTTAATGAAGAGTTAAGAATCTAGAGATAACTACCTGCACCAGTCGAATAATGATCACGATCTGAGAGTAAATTAGAAGGAAGAGAGAGTTATAAGAAAAACAAAAAAGTAAGGGGGTATAAATATAAGCTTAAGAAGTTTGTTGAATTCAGGCATTAATTTATAGTCAATGAGCGAGATTCAAGGCTACCAAGGGTCCATCAATGAACCAAGAGGAAGAACAGTCTTTTGATACAGATGCCAGGTAAAGGACCTTCCCGGCTTCACATTTTCTTTTTGTAAAATATCTACTCACTAGATATTCAAACGTATCCTTCCTTGCAAGCCTGACTGTCATCCTTCTTTCCTGTTCATATAAACGAGATATGTAAGTAACTATATAAGAAAGTAATAGGAGAGACAGTGGGAGAGAGAGTAAGATGATATATAAGAGCAATAATTGATCATTAGAAGTGAAAAAGGGGGGACTTTGGAGGGCATGAATCATTGATTGATTTCCACAATATATTAAGGGCTTTTATGGATCAATAAGAAAATAATCAACAATTCAATAGAAAAATGGGTGAATATCATGCAAAGGTAGCCAACAGAAAAATAAATACAATTGGCTTTCCAACACAGGGAAGATGCCCAATCTCATTTAAAATTTAATAACTATAATTAAAATAATAACAAGCTACAATGTGTAACCTCTCAGACTGGCAGAGGTCGAAAACTGTGGTAATACGTCGTGTTGGTAAGGGTGCTGAGAAAGACTCATGTAATTGAAGTATAATGTGATACAACTTCTTTAGGAAGCAATTTGTCCACGTATATAAACTTGTAAAATGCGCACACTCTTTGGCCAAGCAATTCCATTTCTACAAATTTATTCTATAACTATACTTACATATTTTGACAATTTGTACAGGGATATTCATCATAGCATTATACTGGAAACCCTAACTTGTCCAACAATTAGGAACTAATTGAAGAATGCCATGTAACAGTTAAAGAAGAATGAGATAGGTTTATTTTTATGTATTGATAATAAACTTTTATTATTGATTAAAATCCAAGAACTATCACAAAGTTTTAAAAAGGGAAATAAACTATATGCTAACATGTATGCATACAAAAGAACATGTATGCATACAGAAAATATATAGAGAATATATGAATGGAAATACACTTTTCCCACTGAGAATGAGTAATAGAGTTTGTTATTTTATTATTGTCCATGCCAAACCATCATTAAAAATTATAAAATTTGGGGCGCCTGGGTGGCTCAGTCGTTAAGCGTCTGCCTTCAGCTCAGGTCATGATCCCAGGGTCCTGGGCTCGAGCCCCGCATCGGGCTCCCTGCTCTGTGGGAAGTCTGCTTCTCCCCCTTCTACTCCCCCTGCTTCTGTTCCCTCTCTCGCTGTGTCTCTCTCTGTCAAATAAATAAATAAAATCTTTAAAAAAAATTATAAAATTTATTCAATATAACTCTGAAGGCTTTTTCTTTTTTTATGTTGGGAAAAGCAATCTTTGAAATGTAAACTCTGTGTGTGTGTGTGTGTGTGTGTACATACAAAGACTTAATATGCTTGTAAATAGACTATTTCTGGAGGGACACTAAAGAAAATGTCACAGCCTTTAGGAAAGAAGGGTTGGGGGACTTGGAATGAGTATCCTTTACAGTAAATTCATTCATAGTACTACACTTAAAAAAAAAAAACAAGTTCCTATGTTACAGTTTTAATTAAAAACCAGACTAATAGAGGAAGTTCCCTGTGATATACATAGAAATGACATCTGTGAGAATGACTTAAACCAAGGAAAATCACAAGTTAAGTTCTTGGAAGCAGGGAGTCCTCATCTTGAGAAGACAGACAAGGTCAGACAGAGGGGCAGCTATGAAGCTGGACCCCACTGATCATCATTGGACTCACATGTTTCAATTTTTCTGCTTCCAAAATGGGGCAAGTGTTGAAGGAGGAATATACTTTCAGCTCCTCCTATCTCTCAAAAGAGGTTTCAAGGGTGAAGGAACTATTATATGAAGGGTTTCCTAATGGCTTTTCTACAATATGTCTTCTCAGAAAAGATGTGGGAGATAAATGACATACATCAGTATTAAAATTCCCCTTCAGAGAGCAAACCACCCTTTGGAGGGAAATTGCTTTGGAAAGTGAATGAACTTCTTCAGGGAATTAATGCAAGTCAAAAAGCTTCAAAGAAAATCACTTAATTGAAACTTCAAGACCTTTTCCTATGGGTGGTTCTGGGAGCTGGAATTTTTCTTCAACTTGCCTCCGGCCATGTAAGGCATTTGATGCCCTCAATCCCACACCTCCACCAGTGGGGCAGAGGCAGTGGGTTAAAGAGCACAGTCATTTGTCCTTGGTCCCACTAGGAAGTCACAGATAAATCATTCCAGGCAGCCCTGGAATCTTTCAGTGCTCTGAAAGTATGCTTGGAATCAGAACATCCCACTTCCTGGACCTTATCTAATTCCTAGATACCAGGACTGGAGTCTCTGTCAGACCTTCTAGACGCACTCAAGGTTTTGGATGCTCTTACCCCAATTCCAATGAGACCAGCTGCTGACTAGAACATGCCATTTCAGAGCTCCAGGAGGCCAGTTAAGAAAACAGAACTAAAGCTTTTCTAAAAAACTCTATGCTGAGACCCAGGCAGTTCAATACATTTTTTCCCGTGAATGAGCTTTGCATAATGAGCTCAGCATGCTACTAGCCTAGGATCTGAGCTGTTCAAATCCAAAATTTGCTAGCCTGATAGCCAATAAAAACAAATAAAAAGGGGGGGAACCCCACCAAATTCTTCTTGAAGGATTAGTTGAAGAATTATACTCTGCTTTTTTCAATGTTCAAATCGCCAGACAAGTAAGAGTAGGAACGAGATTCTCTTGGTAAGAATGGATGGGGGGTAGGGGGAGAATTCACCTCCTATTCAGGTGCTGAAGGAGAAATGCAATGAATAGAAAAGTGAAATGGTTTTCTCCTTTTTGGGAAAGAATAGTTTTAACCTTCAAGTAACTGCAGAGGTTGTTGGAGCTTATACAAGGAAACTCTTCAGAGAGACAGGGACATGAATCATGGGTCGTTTTATCTCCACTTTAAAGCACTCAAACATTCAAATTCCCTAAAGAAAAGAGAACTGGTGGTGCAAACGATCCAATCTAATGGATTTATTAATATCCCCAGCACCGGCCCAGGAGGATCCTTCGTTTCTGTTGGTGACACCAGCAGTGTTTTTTCCTGAGTTTGAGTCACAGTTTCCCCAGTTGTGGGGTTGAGGTCACCGGAGAGGGGAAGTATGAGCCAC
Organism: Neomonachus schauinslandi; assembly: GCF_002201575.2. Classification (NCBI taxonomy): domain Eukaryota; kingdom Metazoa; phylum Chordata; class Mammalia; order Carnivora; family Phocidae; genus Neomonachus; species Neomonachus schauinslandi. The sequence goes on along the minus strand of NC_058404.1, from coordinate 74,896,279 downwards.
TAAGGGTGTGCTTTTTATTTTTAATGTACTAGTGAGAAGTCAGCAGGACGTGGTTACAGGAAGTCATGGGCTGGAACAGGGCCGCTTGATGCTGGGAGTTTGACAAATGTCTAAAGAATGTTCTGTTAACAATATGAAGGCTCCAGATGGCAAAGAGGGAAGGAGCAATCCAACTAAGTGCATTTCAAAGGGCCGGGTGCACGTTGCCCAGTGCAGTACCAGGCCCCTGCAGGTCAGCGAAGAAATAGGAATGGATGAGAAGTGGCTGGCTCGCCTTTCCCAGTGATATATGAAGGATTACAGGGCAGAAGTCTTATGATAGGAATTTATTTTCTCTGGGAAAGGGCTGATGCATTTCCTTTTCTGGCAACATACATCAGGGCCTGACATTTATTTGACATTCTTTCATCAGATATTCATGAACACATTCCCTGAGCTGAGCATTGTACTTGGAATAGCATGGCAGGTGTGATGGATGAGAGCCCTTCCCTCAGGAAGCTTGTGGGTTGCTCTTGGGAAAGGGGCAACAAAGTAGTGTGTGGGGAGGACCATGATGAGTGTAAGCACGGATGCCCGGGACACACAGGAGGGGCACTTGGGGGTTAGAACAAGTGCCTCTTGGAAGAAGAGGCAGTCAACTCTAACAAAATGTGAAATAATAGAAAATCTATATATTGGTTTCTGCCCCCAGTTTCTGGTGCTGAGCTCTTAAAACTTTTGTGATTTTCTAAGTGATAAGAGCACTAGGAACAACTTTTGTTCTGGTATTTGGCTTTTGACTCTGGTTCCCAACTCCTCTGGGATTGCCTAGGTGACAATGTCTTTTATTCTAATGAGGTGACTCCTGGATGGCTCCTGGATGGGGGTTGGTCACCAGAAAGACCAAGCCATGATTTTAGATGGTTGGAATTGTCAACCCCACCCCTCATCCTCCAGGAAGGGAAGAGGGTCTGGAAATTGAGTTGATCAATCAAGCCTATATGATGAAGCCTCCATAAAAATCCTAAAGTACAACATTCGAAGAGCTTCTGGGTCAGTGTTCACATCTACACTCGGGAAGGTGATACACCCCAGCTCCACAGGGACAGAAGCTCCTGTGCTTGGGACCTTTCTGGAGTCATACGTGTCTCTTCGTGTGGCTGTTCATCTGTATTCTTTATCATATCCTTTATTGCATAATAAACTAGCAAACATAAGTAAGTGTTTCCCTGAGTTCTATAAGCTGTTCTAGCAAATAATCAAATCGAAGGGGAGGCGGTCATGGGAACCTCTGATTTGTAGCCAAGTCAGACAGAATTTGTGGGTAACCCAGGGACTTCCTACTTACAATTGGTGTCTGAAGTGGGGTGGGGGGCAGTCTCATGGGATTGAGCCCTTAACCTGTGGGGAATTTGCTAACTCTGGTTAGTGTCAAAGTTGGGTTGTGTTGTAGGATCGAACCGGTGTTGCAGAGGATCACTTGACTGGGAAAAGCACCACGTATCTGGTGTCAGAAATGTCGTGGGTGCGGTAATCGTGTGGGAGGAAAGGAGAAACACAAGAGGAGTGTAGTTTTTCTTCACACAAAACAAAGAGTGAAGTGACCCAGGTGGAGGAAGCAGGGTGTGGAAGTAGCAGCAAGAGAGAGCCAACAGGGACCCCTTCAGTCACTTGCGCACACCTCGCCCCGTGTACAGTATGTGGGACCCCTGGTCTGACAGCCCCAACTGCAGGTGCCCCGGAGCTGGCCTAATGTTCCATTTCCACGTCCATCTCAGTCCTGGTTGTGTCCCCGGTTTTCTGATCTCCAACCTCAGCGAGGGCTCAAAGCTTTCTGCCTCTCCCCTCCCTTTCCCTCTTCTTCCCCTTCTCCCACTCAATGCAAAAGATGGAGAAGATTGTGAGGGACAAGTCAGCAGAAAGAGAGGAGGTGAGATGACATCCATGAATGATTTACACCAGGAACAAAAACAAAACCAAAAAAAAAAAAAAATCCTTCAATTAAAATGAGTGCCTCACAGAGAAATTGAAATGCAATTCCATCTTGCCTCACCCCACCTCAAGCCCTACTGGACGGGACCACGGAGCTGACAGAAAAGGAGAAAATTCAAAGTGACAACTAATTTTTCTACATACTGTCAAATGTCCCTTTTGAATGACTTTTCATCAGACTGTCCAAATATCTCTGTTGTCCATTATAGATTCTTGGACACATGTCATATTTTCACCAGAACCCTAGTAGACTTTCCTGATGGTTTTACACCTTTATATCTTTTTACTCCCCAAAGTGCCTAACCTACTCAACAAATTAATTTTGAGTGGTTGAATGACTTAAATTGTCCTTGGGTCAAGTTTGAAGTTGCTTAAAGGCAAAACCCAAAAGAAAAATTTTCTTATCCAGGCAAGGTTAATTTACTTTGTAGAAATCACAAATGGTCCCCATTACTCAGGAGATAGAAGGGTAAGTCTTTTCTAACTCAAAGGTAATCAGATCAATACCCAGCTGCTCACTATGAGCAGAATGCACCCAAATAATATTAGGAAAGCAAACTCTGCCCAAAGGTATTTGGTCTATTGAAACTTTCCCAGGTCTTGTTTATATGTCAGAAACAGAACCATGGGATAAGAAGAGAGAAATACTTTCTGGAGCAAATATCTGAGCTAATAATGTAGAATCATCTCGAGGCTCACTCTTGGGACTTCATTCTCTCCTTCTGCCTCTGGTCTAACAGGCCATCACTTTATATGGATTTTTGAAATCAACCCACTGAATCCTCCTCCGCCCAATTTACCATAATGTGTATTTAATGGAATTTGGATCTGGAACCTCATTCAAAATTATTACCAGAAAGACCAGAACAACTACATTAGGACATGGGCACCCATGGTACCAATCCATGACAAGTACCCCAAGGTTTCCAGGATTTTATATTTGAGACCTCAGAGTCCTTTTGATTTGGGTTAATGTTGGTGAAGTATGCTTGTTGGCTGATTGTCTTACCCTTCTAAGCTTCCATACCCTTCCAGACTGAGAGACAATACAGTCAACTTGTATGTTAGGAGACTCTGGAATGCTCAAATTCAGAATCCTTCCTCAGAAAGCCAGTAAGTAGACCACGTCCTAGCAGGCGTGCCGAGTGGATGCCAGGAGGCAGGGTAGGCTCGCTCACCCACACCTCAGTGACATTCGGCTTCATCCCTGAGCAAAATGGCAAACCTGACATACAGTGGCCTTGAGGTTAGAGAATCAACAAACGAACCAACCCTGAAAGTGAGAAGGTTAATCTGTGGATACCACAACGGTGCCGTAAAATAACCTCATAGATTCAGGTGCTTCCCAGTGTAAAACAACTTCACATCATTTTCCCTGATGAGAATGGGATGGAGACGGAGAAAAACATCCTGACAAATCTGAAAGGAGCGAAGGTCTCTCACGGTGTGAGCAGTTACAGAGAAAAGACCAAATCATCAGGGACAGACGTACGAGGAGCATTCTCTTTCTCTGCGTTTTCTGGGGGAAGGGTCAAGGTATCTGGGTACACAAGGGCGCACCACAGAGGTGGCGCCAGCAGGAAGTGCCTGTCACCCTTGCTGGAAACAGAGCTAAGCTGCTCGCTCGTGGCTGCTTGCTGGATGCTTGGCAAAGGTTCCCGTGGACGCTGAGCAGGTAGGAGGTGCTTCTGGCTGGAGGCCCCACCCGGGTCCAGAATGTAAAGACAGCAGCACTGGGGAGAAACTCGGCTGTTTCACTCTCGTGTTTTCCTTTTTCCCAGGAATGCTCACTGCTGACGATGCCACGCATCACCTGATCCTTAAATTAGATGAGAATTAGGGAGTGTCCCACCACACGTGCTCCTCAGGAAGCTCGTTTCCTCCCGGGTCTGAGGCATTCCTGCTAACATGGCCAACAGACTCACAGCGCTCCTCAGATGGGCCCCTGCACCCCCACAGGACAGGCCTCGGGCAACACGGGGTATGCCAGCACAGGCCTAAATAAGCCTAGAGCCCTGGGGGGCCTCGGCCAAGGTGACCTGTGAAGTCAGGCCAACTTCCCGGAGAGGGACGCCTGGCCCTCCTCCTCCGAACACCAGAGCCACAAGGAAGGGGCCACAGATGTGCTCTCTCCACTGTTTTTCCCTGAGTTCATCAAGCAGCCCTTTCCCCACTATCAGCTTCAGCAAAGGCAGCATGTCCCCTGCTCAGAACCCAGGAACAAGCCATTCAGCTGCCACCGAGGACCCAGTGGCCCAGGACCCAGATGGCAAGCTTGTGAGTGGAAATGACTCAGCCTGGCAGCATCTCTCGTGGCCACCCTGTGCCCAGAGCCAGAGTCTCTTTGAAGAAGCAGCAAATACTCCCAGTGGAGTCACAGCTGACTGGCTGTTCTAGAATCCAGCTCCCTCAGGCTCTGCCCCAGCTGCCAGCCCAGTTCCCCAGACCACTTTCTCCCCTTCTTTCTAAATGAGGAAGAGCGATCTAATGGGCCTCTGTTCTCTGCAACCTTGTGAAAGTGGAGTTCTCAGTGGCTGGCCCCCTTCGAATGTGTCCAGGGTGCTCCATGTTTGTGCTGAAGACAGGTGCTCCCAAAGTAGTTTCGAAGAGAGGATTTCCTTCTCAGCTTCATGTGCCAGCTTCTGGGAGCCTGCTGTGCACCCTCATGTCACGGAGAGCTGGGATCTAGCATGAGGACCTGGGCTTTCAGGAGAAGGAGAATAAAGAAATAGGAGGTAAAGGAAAACTAAGAGAAGAAAAAAGAAAACACTTAAATTTAAATAGGGAGCCACACATAAATGTATGTCGATATTTGCACATGCAAATGAATCTGTAAATGTAAAGGCGAAAAAGCAAGTGGTCTGTTGGCAGATCCATTCATTGATTCGGCAATATTTTTTGAGACTGATAATGTGTCAGACCCTGCTCTGATTACCCACCCCCCATGCCCAAAGATACCAGTCTGTGGAAGCCAGGGCTCTGTGCGTGTCTCTGGGGTGCTTTTGTGGATTTTGGCTCACACAGCAACCACCTTCCTCTGCCCTGAGACCGTTAGAGGAGAAATTCCACTGCAATCCCTGGGTGGAGGCTCACTCTCTCTTACAAGGACCATCACGGTCACGACTGGATGGGAGAGGGACCCGTGCCAGGCCAGAGGCTGGGGACAAGTTCATGATAGCTTCCTTAGTTCCCCTTCTGGCTCTAGGTCACCTGCTCAGTTTCCTTCATGTGGTTCATCAAATGCTCTTGAATCAACAAGGCCAGACACAAAGAATCCCCTCCAACCTGGAGCCTGTATCAAGAGGGTAACATACAACAGTACTGTGAAGACAGTTGAGGTATAGGAGAGCCTGTATAGAGAAAAAATGAAGGGATTTCATAACTCGATAGTATTTTCTGACATATTATTTTTATAGGGCTGTCTGTTCTGTTAACCATAAAGAATATTAACTGATTTTATAGATTTTTGAAAAGTACATATAAAACAACCATTAACTATCATTGTCTTTTATTAACAAAAATAAAATAAGATTCCATGTGTACAGTGCATTATATTTAGCTTTTGTAGACATACCTGCCTCTTTTGATTCCAGACCACCTCATTTAGCTATGCAGACCTTACAGATGGATCTCAGAGGAGCTCTCTGTAGGGTGGCATGGATCAGCCAAAGACACTCTTAGTGAAGAGGGGGGAGGATGAGGAGGATGGTAGATAGAGGTGCCCATGAGGGCAGTGGTCCTGGTGGGAGGTGATGGTGGTGCTCGTGGAGATGGTGTAATGGAAGCATGAAAGTAAGTAAGGTAAATCGGTTAAACAGTTGGCTAGTTCAGTATTTTAAAACAGTATCTTATAGTTTTAACCACTCAATGAAAGACTAAACCAGCTGGCCTCAATCCCTGTAAATTTTTCTTTGTTACACCTAGCAGATAACCAATCTCTCAAAGGCCAAATCTTAAAGGTAAATTATTTTATATCTCCAGATGCCAGGATCATTCAGGATTTAAACTAAGACTCTGCTCCAGGCAGAGATCACCCTTTGCTCATCAAGGCTTCACCGAGGGAAACAAATTCTAACTTACTTATAAGCCTCCTATATACTTGTTCAAGACACTCTCCTAATGATCTTGTCATTTCTCCCTCTTTTCTGGCCCCCAAGATTGTCACCCAGACCCAAAATAAACCAACTACACGCAAAAAAGGAAAGAGGTAAATGAAGCCAGAAGGAGAGTCTAAGAATTACGCCTTTGTTCCTTTGCACCTTTGATAAGAAAGCTTCCACAATATCCGTTCCTTCATTCCTCATTCATTCAACAAGTATTTACTCCCAGCACTGTGGGCCAGGCCCTGGAGAAAAATGGGAAACCAAAGATTCCCAGCCTTCCTTCAAGGATCTTAGACTAGAGAAGATAAAATAAAGATAATATTCCAATTTGAAAGAACAGCAAGGGCCAGGAGGACTCTAGACACCCAAGGAATATGGGAAGGAATGATGAAGCAGTTTTTGAACTGCCCTGTGGCAATCCTTTTAAGATTTTCCTCAAGAGCTACAGAACTCATAACAACTAAGAACCTAGAAGGATATATATCAAGCTGGTCCATGGACTAATGGCATTATAATCACTGAGTCCTTGCTAAAAAAGTGGGTTCTGGGATTCCACTGCAGGCCTACTAACTCAGAATTTCAGAGGGCAGGATCGGGGAAACTTATGAACATGCCCCATAGTGATTCTGATACACACAGGGTCACCAAACAAAATATTAAGGTAAGAGACTGAAAAATAGGGATTAGGATGGGCTTTTTATGACCAAGGCATGAAAATAAGATGCCAAGGAACAGTTAAATAGAGATTTCTTTTGAACAGCAGAACATATGAGAAACTGTTTGGACTGGAAGCCAAGAGGCCTTGTTGGTACTGACTAGCTAAATAGTCTTCAATGCATTTCTTTCCCTTTAGGGCTCAGCCCCTTCATCTATAAACTGAAGGGCATGATCTAGATCTGCATGGTCCAATACAGTAGTTGCTGGCCATATGAGAATATTGAGCACTTGAAATGTGGCTATTCTGAATTGAGATTTGCTGCAATGTGAAATACACACAGGGTTTGAAAGGCTTCATGTGAAATAAAGGATGTAAGATGTCCCCAAATGTTTTTATGTTGACTACACATTGAAATGATAGTATTTTGGATATACTGGGTCAAATAAAATTAAGTTAAATTAAAATTAATTTTACCTGTTTTGGGGCACCTGGATGGCTCAGTTGGTTAAGTGTCTGCCTTAGGCTCAGGTCATGATCTCAGGGTCCTGGGATTGAGTAATGCATGGGGGGGGTCCCTGCTCAGCAGGGAGTCTGCTTCTCCCTTTCCCTATGCCTGCCGCTCCCCCTGATTGTGCTCTCTCTCTCTATCAAATAAATAAAAATCTTTAGAAAATTAATTTTACCAGTTTCTTTTATTTTTTTAATGTGGCTACTACAAAATTTAAATTATGTATGTGACTTGTAAGTATGGCTTGTCGGATATTTTGACATGATATATGACACGATGTTGGACCATGCTGGTCTAGATGATCTCTAATCCAGCATTGATATTCTGTGCAAGTTAGATGGATTAATAGAGAATGACAGGAAGTACCACTTGAATTGGTCCTGGCTCAAGGCTTTGGTCCTTAGTCAGAAGGCAGCCAACTTCTAGCAAGAAGTTCTACCCACCCAGAGTAGGAGGAAGCTGCAGAGAGAGGAGGTAAACTCTGAAGGGTTGGACCATAGCACAACCTCAGATACTTTCTATAACACATTTAGGTGGTGTTTAGTTATTTTTTCTTCTTTGTTGTCATTTACCATCCCTAAAGTTTCTGTTAGATCTCTGGTGTCTGGCCAGGATACATGTACTGAAGGTTTTCTGGACAATGTGACTTTTCTGAAATGATACTTTTGAAATGAGTTTTCTTTTTTTGTGTGTGCAGACTTTATCTTGGAGACCATATTTGACAATATTGAATATTGGAAATCTTTTTGATTTGCTGATAGTGAAAATAAATTTTATTTTCCTCTCTTATTTCATTTTATGAAAATAAAATGTTTTAAATTTCAGCTCTATATTTGCTAATTGTACTGTATTAAGTATGCCTAAAACAAATACATCAGCTTCCTAAAAAGTTGTCATACACTCCTAAGTCCCTATGATTTTGCCTTTCATTTCCAGTCCTGACACTTGTCAGCACCCCCACCCCCATTTATCTTGGCACTTTTCCCCCCTCCTCAGAGCCCCTGGTTATTACCTCACTCCGTTCTCCTGTGACCTCATTGGCTGCTCTTTCTCAGTCCTTTGTTGAGTCCTCTTTATTTCCCCAACATCCTATTATTGGGTGCACTAAGACTCAGAACAAGCTTCTCCTCTTCTGTGTCTACATTCACACCCTAAGTGATCTCCTACAGTCTAAAGGGCTCATAGTCCCCCTGTGTGTAAGTGACACCAAATTCTCATGTACAGCGTGCCCTTTCCCCTTCACTCCACACTTGCATCTCCCATTGCCCACTCATCAGTGACACATGCCTATGAGCACCTCAAACTCTATAGTCCAAATTGAACTTCTGGTCTTCTCCACTGATCTGCTCATTCTAGAGTCTTCCTCTCTTGTCAATGTTAACTCAATCCTTCCAGTTGTTTAGACCAAAATCCCTGGAGTCCTCTTTGGCTCCTTTCTCTCACAGAGCCTATATCTTATCCATTAGAAAAACCTGTTGGCTATCCCTCCAAATATATCAAGATTCTTACCATTTTCTACTGCCTTCAAGTTGCCATTATCTCTTATCTAAAAGCAGTAGTCTCCTCACTGGTCTCTTGCATCCAACCCTACCCTTTACAAACTGTGCTCAACACAGCACCAGAGCAAGCCTTTAAAATGTAAGTAAGATCATATCACTCCTCTGCTCACTCAGTAACACCTTACAGGGACCTAAGATGTCCTACATGATCTGGTCTTTGGCCTTACTATTTCTTCCCTCCCAAAAAACATGTATCAAAATTTGACAGTAAATATTTCTTCATTGTCTGTTTCTTCCCACTAGAATATAAGGCTCTTGAAGGCAAGGACTTTGTTTTGTTCGAGCTGAATTCTCAACAGCTAGGACAGTGAAAACAGTTTTGAATAAATTAATGAATGAATACTAATTGTTCCATAAGGTAAGCCCAAAGATGAGTGAATGATGAAACTAATTAGTGTATGCATGCTGGAGTTGTATTTACCACCTGGGGGACCCAAAACTTACCGTCTTTGCTTGGGCTAATGTGGAAGAGAGGGAGCATTTATGGAAACATAGTGTGAGTGTTCTCCCTCTCCTTTTCTCTCATCTCATGCATGTATTCACTCAACTGGCATTCACTGATGGGCTTATGCCATGCTAGATATGGGGCATACACTCATGGCCCTCTGTGAGATATTGTTTACCCAGACGACATGCGAGCATATGACCTTAGAAAAGAGGTAGGCAATGGTGTAGAGCTATGTCTGAGAAGAGGTGAAGTCCATACAAGGAAGTCATGGGAGGCCAGGAAAGGCTTCTTCAAGGGGAGGCAACTGAACCTAGTCTTGAAAGATGAAAAGGAATTCTTCATATGGGCAAGGATAAAAGCATTCAAGAAACCAGCATTCTGGAAAATAGGAACAAAAAAACAGAAGACAGGGTGGCACTTTGAGGAACTACAAAGTATTGCTGGATGTGACCACAGTTCAGACCAAGTACCAGAGAATTACAAGACCCAATGCAAGGGAGGTCAGCAAGGGTATATCATGAAGGGCTTGTTCCTACATTGGGACTTCATTCTCCAAATACTGTGAAAGTTAGTTAAGCAGCAAGTTAACATGATGAGGGAAGAAAAGAGTAACACATTATAACCCTGTAAGTGCAAAATTTGAACTACCCATTGAGTTCTATGGGCATACAGGAAGCGGGAGCAGTGCCCTAGTCAGCAGTTTAGAGGATTGGGGCAGGAAGGAAGAAGGAAGTGACAAAGCATACCCTGGGAGGGGACACTAAGACAGTTCTTAAAGAACAAGGAGGAGTAAGCCAGGCAGGCAGGAAGCACGAGGGCTTTCCTGGGAGAGGAACAGGAGGTTTCAAAGCCAGAGTGTGAGAGAGCATGAGGCACAGCTGAACGCCTACATTAATACCCACTCCTTCTAAACCTAAAAGGGTCGCCTAAATCCTTTTATAGTTCACAGATTGCTTAATTCTCCTTCTCCTTGATCTTCATCATAAAACCAAAGAACATAATACTAAAGAGCTGGAGGGCATCTTAGAGCACATCTAATCCAGTGCTTCTCAACCTTCTTTACTCAAGTACCCTGAATAATAGGGGGAAACACATGAACCAAGTTTTTTTACTTTGCCTATTATATCCTTTTTTAAAAATGTAAATTTTGCATCCTAAGTTAAGATGTCCGTATTTGTGTTAATATAAAATTAACATTTTTTTTCCTCAAAACTCTTCTAGTAAGGTTGATCTTCCACAGCAGGTTGCATCATTTTTACTCCCAGACACCTCCTCACTATACCCCCAGGTATGTGGATATCCTTGGGAAATCCCTTATTTATAGATGAGGACATGGAGGCCAAGAGAGAGACAATGTCATCTGCCTGAGGTCACACAGTGAGTTAGGTACGGAGTGAAGTCTGGAATGAGGGCCAAAGCTCTCCTTGGACCCTCTTTCCATACAGGCCCTGCATTTGACACTGGGAGCCCTCTTCTTTCCTGACACTTGCCTTTTTTCCTCTTCCCCTGTTTCACCGACTACTTCTCCTTTATCCCATCTTGCCCCTTCCCAGCCCCATTAGGGCTCCAGATGGCTCAGAGGGGAGAGTGGAGAGAGGAAACTCCACCAGGAAAGGAGGTCACAGAAAACTGTGCCCTGAGCAGCCCTGGGCTGATTGGACCTCAAATGCTACATTTTCTCATTCCTCCAGGATCAAAGGTTCATGAGGGCCCTTTTGGCTGTTCTTCATTAATTATACCTTTGCTTCCTGGAGGCACTTAGAACATAGTTCTGAGAGTTGGCTTAGAGCACAAAAGGGGAAACCAACAGTACCTGTGTCTGACCCACGAAGCTTCCCATTGTCCATTTTCACCTGTGTTGCAAGTTTTATGAGCATCCTTAGCAGGCCCCTCGGGTGGACAATGCCCAGACTTCCCTCCCGCATAGGCAGAGTTGCTATTTGGAAGAAGCCTGAGTCCCTCCGCAGTCCCTGAGTCAGCCAGTGCAAGAGAAAAACACTAGGAAGCTTGTGTGGTTTCTCTTCAAAGCACACATTTAATCTGGTCGCTCCCTCTGCCTAAATCATGTCAGCAGCTCTCATTGTTTTCAGGATACGGATACCTCCTTGATGTGGCCCATCAGGGCCTGAATCTGTCCCTTCCTCATCATTCCCAACTCTACCTAAATCCTTCTTTTGCTTGGGGCACCTGGGTGGCTCAGTCATTTAAGTGTCTGCCTTTGGCTCAGGTCATGATCCCAGAGTCCTGGGATCGAGCCCCGCATCGGGCTCCCTGCTCAGTGGGAAGCCTGCTTCTCCCTCTTCCACTCCCCCTGCTTGTGTTCCTCTCTTGCTGTCTCTCTCTCTCTCTGTCAAATAAATGAATAAAATAAAAGTAAATAAATAAATCCTTCTTTTTCTTCTCTCTACCCCAGCCACACTAATGCCCTTTGCCCCCCCATTTATGCCTCTGTCCCTCCCACAGGACTTTATGCCTGCCATTTCCTGCCACAGAACCTTTACACTTGCCATTTCTTTGGCCTGAAGGGCTCTCTTACCCATTCTTGGCCTAGTTTATTCCTTGTTATATTTTAGCTCTCAGCTCAAATTTTCCTTCCTCAGAGATGCCTATTCTGACCTCCTGACAGTCAAATCTCCCACTATAGGTTCTCAGAGCACCAGGTGTCTTTCTTCATAGCACTTATCATAATCACAGATTTATAGTTATTTGAGTGATTGATTATTAATTAGTGATTACTATTTGTTCTCCCACAAGGCTGCATGATCCACAAGGGCAGAGTCCATGTAAGGATTTACTCATTTTCATATCTTCATCACATAACATTATGGCTAAGACATGGTAGATGTTTTAAAAGTCCACTTAAATGACAAATTAAATAAGGAAGAGATAAATGAATACTCGAGTTGGTAAGCTCAAAAATGAATTGGTGAATGAACACCTGAAATTGTTTATAAAGGTCTTGGGGACCCAGAATTTAATCCTTGGACATACATGTCTGTTCGGGAGAATTTATTATAATTAGCAAAACTACCCCTCATTGCTTCCCATTGCACCATCTGTGTCTTTTATGTGCATGTTATGGGGGAGTACTCTGCTAGAAACTTTCTTGGCTACCCTCTTTCCCTCATTATCACCCTCTATTCCAGTCATCAGCAAACCCTGCCAACTCCATTCCAAGATATATCAAATTCCATCAGACATATAAAAGCTGAAAGAGTTTACCACCAACAAATTATCATGAAAAGAACTTTAAAAAATACACTTTTGGAAGAAAGAAAATTCTCTCTGAGGGAAGATCTAAGATGCAAGAAGCAATGTAAGTTAAGAATAGGCAAACATGCAAATAAATCTAAAGAAATAGTTATTGTATAGCGCTAAAAAATAGTGCATAATTTAGAGATTTTTAAAAAGCAGTCAATAGTAATGTGTAAGATGTAAGTGAGTGGTCAGATTTCAATGTGCAAAAAGTTTAAGAAAAGAGTAAGAGATACTAAGTAACTTTCACCTTTGTTAAGTACAATTAACTTTTAAGGGTAACCACTAAAATAATGAAAATGGAGTTTACCATTTCCAAAAAGTAATAGAAAAAAAAGTTTTATAAAAAAATCCTCACTCAAAACAAAGCACAAAATAAAGAAAAGGTATTCAAAGAAATCAAATAAATAGCACAAGATGGAAAAATAAGTTCAACTATACCAACAATCACAATAATTGTAAATGGGCTAAAGTTGCCAATTAAAGATAGAGATCATCAAATTATATTTTAAGTACCCAGCTATATGCTGTTTATAAGAGACATATGTAGGGGCGCCTGGGTGCTCAGTCAGTTAAGCATCCAACTCTTGATTTCCACTCATGTCATGACCTCAGGGTCAAGGGATGGAGCCCCTCGTCAGGCTCCCCACTCAGCAAGGAGTCTGCTTGAGGTTCTTTCCCTCTGCTCTTCCCCCCAACTCATGCGTGCTCTCTCTCTCTCTCAAAATAAATAAATTTTTTTAAAAAATAAGAGACATATCTAAAACATAAAAAATGGAAAGACTGAAAGTAACCTATCAAAAAGGAATATTATATAAATATTAACCAAAAGAAATCATATATAGTTATATTAATATAGATAGGATAGAGTTTAAGCCTTTTAAATATTAGAAAGCAACTTCATAATAATAAAATGTTGAATTCACTAGAAAAAAATAACAATTTTAATCTTGTATGACTAATACAAGCATCAGATATGGCATCAATTGTATAAGTCAAATTTGATAGGAGGTGAGTGAAATGTGTGAAGGAGTCAAAAGGTACAAAATTTCAGTTATAAAATAAATAAGTTGTGGTGATGTAATGTACAGCATGGTGACTATAGTTAATAATAATGCTTTGCATTATTGAAAGCTAGTAAAAGACTAGATTTTAAAAGTTCTCATCTGAAGAAAAAAAATTTTTGTGTAATTATATATGGTGATGGAAGTTAACTATGTATGTATGGTGATGCGTGTTAGCTAGACTTACTATGGTGATAATTTTGCAGTATATACAAATATGGAATAATTTCATTGTACACTAGAAAATAACATAATGTTATAAGTCAATTATACTTCAATAAAAATAAATAAATGAAATAAATAGTTTTTAAAAAATCAAATTTGATAGAATGATAAGGAGTAATTGACAAATCCAGAAACCTAGTGGGACTTTTTAACATACCTCTCTTAGAAACTGATATATCAAGCAGACAAAAAATTAATAAATGTATAGAAGGTGTGACAACACATCTAACCTGATTTCATGGACATATATTGAACCCTGGATTGAAAATCAGACAACGCATGTCTGAAATTTATTTTAGAACATATGTGAAATGGTACATGTGTAAAATTGACCTCAAAATAGAGGTCAATAAACAAGTCTTGACATATTTCAAAGAATCCGTATATTTACAGATCGTATTTTATAATGAAATGCAATTAGCTTAAAAATAAATAATAAAAGATAAACTTTAAACATTCACTTTAAAATTAAAAATTTATATCCAGATTATTCATATGTTAAAAATGAAATAATCATGAAACTATAATAAAATCATTATGAACTATAATGATAGTAGTACATGTTAAGACTTATAGAATGTGGACAGTGGTACTTAGAGGGAATTTTGTAGCCCTCGGGGCTCACTGAAGCTTTTCTTCATTTCTCCAATTACTCAGTTCATTGATTTATATATTCATTCAATAAATGATTAATCTGGCATTGTGAAATCATACGGATAGAGGCTGCAGAGCCCTTGGCTCCTGTGAACAGCTGTAATCGCTAAAAGCTCCAAAATGGAAATCCTGGGCTAGTCTAGTCCATTCTCCAGTTGCTGATCTGTAAGAGCTGCCTGGAATTTAGATTCTCTTGTGACAGGGACCCCATAGGCTATAAATTTCCCATGGCTATTCTGCTGATGGTGAAAGGCACTGACAATAGTCTCATGCTCAGAGAGACAACAGATACTGGAATTCTTCTAGCCAAAAGGTGATACAGAGCATCCCTGAATATTTTCCTATCTTCTTGACTTTCTGCCCTCGTGCACCATATTTCCTATTCTCTGTTTGGCAGGAAAGCTTTCCTCCATACTCTCTCCACTCTAAAGTGAAAAGTATCATAGGGCTAAAGGACAGATATTTCTGCTTGTCTAGAAGCTATCTCAAAGATTGTGTAGGAGACATAAGAGGAAAGCAAAAACATCTACAGGTTTCCCTGAAGCAAATTTCAAGTTGAGCCAGCAGAATTTCTTCACATTTGCAGTGACACAATAACATGATATAATTAAGGATGGTAATGAAGTTGATTTTAAAGAGCTAAGCAGAGTAAATTTGTTTTTTTAATCACTGATGCATCATTATTTTTTAAAGACCATTACCAGATCCCACAGTAGAATCAGGGTAGCTTCAATCTCTAGTCCCTTTCTTTTTGTCTTTCCAGGTGGTCTCAGGTTACCAGTTCTTGTCAAGTAAATTGTGTTCTGTATTTCTCACCATTGGTTGTCTCAGTCCAGTGTTGGGAAGTTTGTCCCTAATCTTGTTTTCTCTGATATCAAAGGCTATTACTCATTTCTCAATTGCAGTGACAAGTTTTGAAGCTATGTAGTAGTAGCTGGATTTTAAGGCAACCTAAATCCCAGCATTTGTTTGTTCTGAAACATAATACTCACTGTACTTTATTTATTAGATTTCCTCATTATGCAGGATATTTTAATTACACTGCTATCATAGAGTACATTAGATATGGCTCCTTTTCTTATCGTTAAAAATAGTGCACATGATGCATCTGGCTTTATAGATGCTGGATCTGGGCGGGTAACACTGAGTGTGTCACTGTAAATGCAAATTAGGAAAGATAAATACTACTGCTAATCACTGGAGCCCGCTGTGTAGCTATTATAGTGTGACTGTTCAAGTTAGAAGAGTGGCTATGAGTCAGACTGTTCCTCCCCTCGGGCTTTTAGAAAACTCATGTCTTTAACCAAGAGGGGTTTACACATGAGCTTGTGCATGATGAGAGTGCTCCAAATGCCTGATCTGGGGCCAGGGTCCAAGACAGGATATTGGAAAGCAAAAGCAGGGTCCACAAGTTCTGCTCCTTGAGAATCTCCTCTCCCCAAAGCTCTGCTGCTGTTTATTTAAAAGCTGAGATTCCACAGGTTGGTCTTCATCCCTGGGCAAACTTGATAGACGACTGGCCTCAAGCAACGCACAATTTATGGATATGGAAACGCATGGGCTGCCTCTACATGCTAGCTTTTTATAGATGGGCTTCAGGGCATGCGTGAGATGCTTGGGTGATGTACAAACCAGCATCAATAAATCTCTGCAGAGAAGACACCACCTACCTCTTTCTTTTGAGAGTAAATTAAAAACAACTTTTTAAATGCCTACTTTAAAGACCATGACTGCACACTTTATATTTTCCCTTTGGTTGTCTCTGATGGCAGATGCCCTGAACTAAGCTTTATTATAAATTCCAGATACAAAGTCTTGACTGGAAGAAACCAAAGGGACAATTTTTCAAAATAGCACTTACATTGCATTTTTTCCAGATTACAAAAGTAATAAATGTTCATTATAGAAATACTGTTAAAAACAGAAAAGCAGGATGAGAAAATAAGTCATCCATGATCTTCTCATCGAGAAATTACTCACTGTATCTTTTCAGGGTTTTTATTGTAGGCATACATAGTTTTATAAGATTAGACCATGATATATGTTTATGCATATATATAACATGACTTGCAAGTTTTTACTTAATATATCATAATCATTTTCTCAGATTATTAAGTATTATCCTGAAATGGGCTTTTTGATAGCTACATGGGATTACATCATATGAATGTACCATAATGTTTTAGACCGGCTCCTTATTGTTGAACATCCAGTTTTCAATTATTCACCATTATAAATCCTAAAATCATGGACATCCCAGTATATAAGAACAATATCTACATTCTTGGCTGTGTAGATTAATTATTTAATATAGTATTACATTAAATTTTCCAGCACTGTATTTTATTTAGAAGTTTTGTATCTATTAATGAGCTGTTACTAAAACCTGTGAGAAATGCATGCAAATAAAATCCTTGTGTCCCATGTTTCAGAGAGAATTGTCTTGGGTAAGGGGGTCAAAACAGGTGGCAGCTGACGCTGTATGGGAACAGTCTTAGTGCCACACCTCTTTAACTCTGTGTTTGCAACAAGTCCTCTTAAGAATGCAGACCCAAAATACTTCAATTTGTGTTGGTATTAGAGCAACAGTTCTATTATTGTAGGCAAACTCCTGCTATAAATAACCTGACAGTATCCGTCTGCATGGGATGCAGAAAAACAAGAAACATGCAAAGTAAAGACCAAAATAGACCCGGGGTCCATCTGGTGCATCCTCTCTATGGGGCCCCAAACAGATGGTGCAAATTCCCAAGATATACCTGTCTAATGGCATTGTCCTATCTTGGGGAGGAGGGGGGATTCCTTCCAGCAAATGGCCCAGCCAAAAAGGAAAGATAAATGAGCCACTGAGATCCATCCTTTTATCCAACAAATAATTCTGTGAACACAGAAAGTTTCGGGCATTGTTCTAGACCCTAGGAACAAAAATAATGAAGAAAAGAGACAGGTTCCCTGAACTCATGGTCTGGTTATAATTACTATTTTCCAACCCCATTTTGCCAGATTTTCCTTCTCTCTCTCTCTCTCCACCTGGCTTTCGTCTCTTCTCCCAGTTGGATTACCCACTGAGTTTTTTTCTCTAGACCACTTTGCAACAGCAGGTAAAAGTTCAGCAATTTGCAATGTCTTCAGATCGATTTCTTATCCACTAGACTTGTTAGCCAGTCCTGGAGGTCAGAGGCTATGACCTGCTTGTCTTTGAACCTCTGGCCCAGCACAGTGCCCAACACATAAGAAGTGCTCAAGAAATAATAAGCTTAAGAAATTTTTAGCCCTTCAAAAAAAAAAATGTTTAGGCTTTCATAAGCAGAGACCCACCACCTCTGAAGAAGCCCTCCAAAAATGGCATTGTCTTCACTCCCTGATCTCTTCTCAGAGGACTAGAAAAGATAATAACACTCTCCCGAGGAGGTGTGGTGGAAGATCTAACGTGGGTCATTTCGAGTATATACTGAAGGATATTTACTGTACATTAAACCTGGAGGAGCTCTTTCTTTATGGGTCTCACTAGCATTTGTCAACTCTGAGCATAGAGATGGAGATATATATATAGAGAGAGAGACAGGTAGATATATATAGATATGCTGGTAGATAGAGATGGATGGATGATAGAGGAAGTGGAAACTGGCAGGGAACACCATGTGTAGCAGGCAGGAAATAGATGAAAGATGAAAGTAAGACTGATTATAGCCCAAAGCACCAAAGCTCTGAGTGATCCACAAAGAGGTGAGAATCATTGGGAGAAATTAGCACTTTCCAGTAGACAGTGACAGAGTTTTAAAGGTTTTTTAAAAGCAAGAGCTCCTCACTTTTACTGCTTGCAGTCAGAGGGAAAAAAGAAAGGAGGACAGTCTGTGAATGCTTTCAGCAAAGGGAAGTGAAGACACGCACCCACATGCGCAGGGCTTAGAGGCATATGCACCAAAAAGTAACAGGATGACTTCAGGTCTTCCATTTCCCACCAAATCCAAGCCCTGGATAGATCTCAGGATATGTGCCTTACAACAAAGTTTTCCTCAATTCCTGGAGGGAGAGAGAGCAGATCTGGGATCCTTCCAGAGTCTGGGTCCTGGGGCTCTACAAGGCAGGCTTAGAAAATGATGACTTTGAAGACAAGGGGCTCTGCCCTTACTTATCCTCTGCCTGAGAGGTGTTTTCCCCGAAGGGCCCCGCAATGAGAGGTGCTACTGGTGGGGCTGGAGCTACTACATGGCCTCCAAAAAGTAAGCTGATAAGAAAGTGAGGGCAGACCCAACAGTCCGTGCGCTTGGCTTGGCATCTCTGAGCTTCCTGGCAAGCCATGACTCAGGAGAAGTTGAGCCAAGTAACAGAGAATAAACTCAATCCTGAATGTGGTCCTTAATCCAACCCAACCATCAGTGCCAAGAGGGATAAAATCAAGTGGAAAAACTTCCCACTTGACCAAAAGACAAGCAAACAAGCAAAACCCGTTGCAAGGAACGTCCAGTTAAACTTGCCCTCTTGTAAAAAGTCCTGGTGTGGACTCTCAGGCTACTACTTCTGCTTCCCCATACTCCTTTTAGGAAGTCCACCTCCAAACATTCTGTGCCACACGTAGCAGGATTAAGAGTCAGGGGGATGTAGAATTGAATTCATTCCTCAAACTCACCCAGTCATTTTTATTTCTAGGAAACTCTGGCCAACTGCCGGATCCATGGAAAAGCTCAAGCCAAGAGGGGAAAAAGTCCCTCTTTGGAGGAGGCTGAGTACTCCTGAATTCCCCCCTTTCTCTCCCTCAGATTAATAGGAGCCATGTCCTGATATCAAGAGAAGAATAAGCCACTAAACAAGCCCAGAGAGACAGGCATAAAATGGTTATTAAGTGTGACCCATTGTCACCATGTACAGAAGAGATCAGAACCCATTTCCATTCACCCCCTTCAAGAACACTATTTCAATGGCCTTATTGTGGGGAATCACCGCAGGTGTCAATCCTGCTAGTCTGCCTCCGAAATTAACAAGGCTTTGTGGAGGCTGCCTCCCCTCACCTGTCAAAGCTATAGCTCTGCGGGGCACGAGCCCGAAGGCGAAGGCGCTGTGGAGGACAAGCCCTTCACTGGTGGGGAAGTTAGGATGTCAGACCCAGGCCCCTTCTCTCAGCAAATATTCGGATTTGCTGTCAGGTCTAAATATATCCTTTTAAGAAAAGAGCTTAGGCCTTTCCTTGGCAAGTTGATATTGGCCTATATTTTTAATCCATGTGGGGGTGTATATGGATCATATTTATGCAGTCATTTTCTCACTTACGGTGAACCTGCCGGCAATGAGACTCTGCACAGGGTAAATGCAGAATTTGCTATGTCCCTTGGCCTGTTCCACATGGGGATTTGAGTGTGTTCTCACACGGGCAACAGTGGCTGGGCTCTCATGGCATACTTGGCCCCAAACTAGGCCCTCTGAAATCAACCTTGTGGGTTTCAATCAATTCCTACCTGCTAATAGCTCACTTACAAGGTATGAGGAAAGAGAATACAGATACTACCAACAGGGTTGGATGAGGATGACTTTTCTGGAGGGAATGATAAATTGTACTATGTCCTACAAGATTTTTGAATGGGGGGGCGCCTGGGTGGCTCAGTCGTTAAGCGTCTGCCTTCGGCTCAGGTCGTGATCCCAGGGTCCTGGGATCGAGCCCCGCATCGGGCTCCCTGCTTGGCGGGAAGCCTGCTTCTCCCTCTCCTGCTCCCCCTGCTTGTGTTCCCTCTCTCGCTGTGTCTCTCTCTGTCAAATAAATAAATAAAATCTTTAAAAAAAAAAAAAAGATTTTTGAATGGGATTAAAGATTTATTGACCGAATGCCAGACGTATTCATACATAGTGTCTCATTTATTCCTCACATGGCAACCCCAAGAAGTAGGTATTGCCAGTCCCATCTTTGTAGGTGGGAGAATTCAAGCTCGGTGAGGCTACACGTCTTGCTCAAAGTCACCCACAGAGTCCATGGCATAGCTGGGATTTAAACCCGGGATTCTAAAGCTACTAATCCCATTCTTACCAGGAGACCAGAAGTGCCTGGCCATCAATTACTGCACAGCCCCAGCCACACAGTGGTCCCAGAGCTTCCGTTGGTGAGAAGGAACACAAGCCAAAGTCAAACATGGGGACAGCAAGGTTCATTGTCTGGAGGAAACCGACTAGGGCAATTGGTAAATGCTCTTTCCCTAAGAAGAAACCAACAGTCCCTTACACTGAATACTGTTTAGGTCCCCAAAATGTGCAAGGTAGTTGGCACAGAGCCCAGTGTAGGACTTCTAGACAATGGTGGTTCTCTATGAACAACAGAATTCTGGGTCATCTGCCAGGAGGTCAAGTCAAGCTGAACACAAAAGAGAGCAGAAGTCAAGGAAAGCTCTGGGGAAAGGATATGCAAGAACAATTTTAGAGGATGGGCTTCCTAGTTGGTTGGGATGCACACTGGAGCAACTCCCCAAGGGAAGATGAAGGAAGAACAAGTCTTCATCGAATTAAGCCCAGGGTCTGAATTTGAGCATGCTGTCACTTAGGCAGCAGTGACTGGGCTCTCACGGAATATGTGGCCCCAAACTAGTTACTTTGAGATTGACTTTGTGAGTTTCAGTCAATTCCTGCTTGCAAGTAGCTCACCTACTTACAAGAAATGAGGAAGAGAGAATGTGTTCTTTCCCAGGCACATCCAAACTCCCCTGTGACCCAAAGGAGCAGCCAACAAAAGGTCCAGCTCCAGGCAAATGTTCCTGATGACTTCCTGGAGCATCTCATCCACTGCTCCCTGCATTTTCCCCTGAATTCCCCACTCCAGTGGCTTCCTTGGACCCCCTTACCTCAGAACCCACTGGACTCTCCTCTTCTACTTCTTAGACCTTAGATTCCCCAACCTGGTTTCTTGCTGCACCGTAACTCCTGACCTCTGTCTCCCATTGTAATTGTCCATTTTCAAGCTGGAATCATTTGGAAACAAAAATGGAAAAGAGGGAAATTATTCCCTTGGCCTGGTCTAAAAACACCACTAAAATGGCAACCAGTGGGAATATCTGTGGTCCCATGTCCAGTGGGAAATTTACTAGAATTGTCTGCTGGGACTTGGAAATCATTGTGAGAGTTCTTCTAATGGGTTTAAATGTTTGAGAGGATGGAGTTAGGTATTATAACTTACAATGTATGTTCCAACTTCGGGGACAAAGTGAAGTGACATGGTAGGTATATTTTTATAGGGAGTTCAATCACATTTGATTTAATGAAGTTTGAGGTGAGGGAGCAAGGTGTTAAACATTGATTGATTGGTTGGTGCAAGAATGAGTCGTTTAAATGCATGATTGCCTAGTGTTTTCCATTGTTCTTTCTGACTCCTTGTATTGAGACCTGCAGTAAGTCAATGGAGCCAGATGTATCAGAGGGAGCTGGGGACATCCTTGTCAAGACTGGGATGCTCTTGATTTACAGATACTACCGGGCAAGAAGCCTGGAATAGCTGCAGAAGTCAACAGACCCTCTTGAAGACATTGCAGAGAACCAAGGTACAGAATCACCCCGGGAGATGCTGCTCTAGAATGTTCTGTAAGGAGGCAACGGTCAGGGAAACAATAAGCAGAAGCAGGACAATGGGGAGACAGATACTGCCAGACTATCCATTGGAGAGGGAGGGGAGGGACATAGGAGAGTACCCAATTGCTTGCACAGAACCTTGTGAGCTCCAGCTGCATCCTGTCCAGGTCCCAGACTGTGAATGTTCCATCACAATAGCCATGTTAGTGCCAAACTCTGAAAGAGCATTCATAAGCCTACCTTGTCCCTGTCTATGCTGAGCTCTCACTGCTTTCTGGAATATAAGACCAGACAGAGATTTATTAGTTGTGGGACTTTCTGCCTGTCCTTCTGCTATCTTCAAGTGACTGCCCCCTGACAAAACCCAGCAGGCAGGGAAGGGGGATGGGGCGCTGAGTCATGCTGTGTGTGAGAGACTCCTTGGAGAGAAAGAGAAGAGACAGGATGTTACCTGCAGGAACCTCATAGTTTATTTTTCCAGAATTTTCTTTTATGGACTTTTCCTTCCATAATCATTTCATAACATTTCCCCCAGTAATACTGTGAGGATTTCAGTTGACATTACAGTTAAGTCTATACATTATTTTGGGCAGAAGGACAACTGTACACTATTCAGCTGTCCCACCTAGGAACAAGGCACCTGGTCACACCTCCTCAAGTTGTCTTTGATCTTTTGTAAAGTATGTCATTTTTCTTCATATAGGGCACACACATTTCTCCAAAGAGAGATTTTTCTAAGTAATATTCTGTTTTGTTCATTCTTTAATTCATTCAACAGTATTATGCAAGACACTAAGACTAGTCATGAGGAAGACCTCCTCTATCCTACCTTCAGGATACAGTCTAGTAAAGATAGACACTTGAGGGATAATTGGTAATTCCAATGACCAAAGTAAGTATGGAGTGCTCTGAAAACACACTACAGAGGGTACCTAATCAGTCTAGGCTATCTGGGAAGCCCTTCCTGAGGACATAATGTCTACAGTTACATCTGGTCAATAGGTAGGAGGTAACCTGACTAAATCGCATGGAGAAGGAAGCTTGCTCCAAGCCAACACTTTTTTGTTTGTTTGTCCCTTGTATTTTTCTGACTGAATATTCCAAGTAACGCAGGAATGTTATTGATTTCTTCTTTTAGCTGACTTTTAGATGAAATTATTTTATTGTATTGTTTTTTAGTTCATTTCTTTGGGTTTTCCTAGCAAACAATTGTACTATATGCAAATCTAATCCTATAACTACTTACAACTTTAATTTTTTCCACCTCTTGGGATAAGGAATTTTGAAAGTTTATTTTCTGCTGGCTAATGTGGTATTTCCTTCTATTTGTCCTAAGTGTAGAAACCTCTCTTGTTATCCATTAGTTCTGGAACTCTAATGTGGTGAACAGGCTCATGTTCGCCCTACTTCTACCTTTCATGAAATAAGCAATTCATTCACAGACCAAAAGCACCACTACACGCAGTGAAACCCTCCCCCCCTCTTTCATCAGGGGAATCCAAAAGAATATAATCCAAGCGGGTGCCGTCCCTCCTGGGTACCACAGAGAGAGCCATTTTATTATCAGTGTGTGGCCCTTGTAATGTAATACAATAGCAGATTCAAGACACAGCCAAATGCTTTTGAGTATAATAATGGCAGGGGCTAATGCTATGGAAAGACCAAGAACAAAGCTTTCCTAATAGGAGCAAGGCTTGTCCTTCACACAAGTTAAGATTGTGTGGTCTCCAAGCAAGTTAAATTTGGCCTAGGTGAGCTGTGCTTACCTCTCAGGGGCACTAGAGAGGAAGTAGTGAATTAGGATCGACACTCCTCCTCTGTCACCCACAGCTGTGCTACTGAAAGACAGCCTCTCCCCTGGTGTGGCCAGCAAGACGTAGGAAGGGATGAGACTGGAACCTCTTGATCCATAAGAAGTCACAGGGTCTTCCAGAGAAGTGAAGGTAGTGGCCCAAAGGACTTGAAGAGGGGACTTCAAGGGCAAGGGGTTATCAAAGAGAGAGAGGCTGGTTGGGAAGGAACATCACGGTAGATACCCTTTTCCCAAGAGTTAGGTCTGGAAGGGCCTCCCCTTATGTTGGACAAGGGTGTTGATCAAGTTGATGAGGGTTCCAATTACTGGCCCTCATACTGCTTATTAATCTGAGAACTTCCTGACTATTCAGGAGAGAACTTCTTTAACCTCCAAGATGGCATGGGCTTCACCTGCACCATTCTTCCTGTGGAATGTAAGGCAGATTCAACACTGGAATCAGAATAAGCCCAGATGGCATCATTTGTTAGCTGGAGACCCTTTACAATGGAAAACAAGGTCGCCCTGCCCATACTCCAGTTACATGAGTCATGAACATCTTAGAAAAAGTAAAAGCTAGACTACGGGAGGACCACCTGGAAGACTGGCGTAGGCCAGCCACATGGGAGAAGTCCAGCACAAAGTTCCATCATTTAGTGGAAGCGTGAGTCTCTGTCCCCTTGGGACTGAATGGGAAGCATAACCATGCCTACCAACCAGCCTCCTCTGGGGAAGCTGTCAGCTCCCTATCCTGCTAACACTCTGTCCACAACAGAAAGGTTTGGAACTAACACTTATTATTCATCTCTTTGAATCCTCACAACAGGATTATTAAGGTAGGTATTTATCATCCTGTTTTACAGATGAAGAAATAGGCTCAAAGACATTGTAGCAGATACTATCGGTCACCAACCCAACAACCACTCACCCATCATCCTCCTTTCTAAGAGGATCCTGGTTTGGCTTAGGCATTCAGACTTTTCTGTATGGCCATGTACTTCAGGGGACCCATCACCAAGGTGGGAGGGAGTAGAAAGTAACTATAATTTCTCTGAGCTAATCATAATTATTCCATGCCCTTTGCCAGTGATTGGTTCAGAGGTGGGCATGTGACACATTGCTGACCAATAGGATGTGATGCTGTGTCTCCTGGACAGCTTCCAGGAATGGCTTTCTTTCTGATAAAAGAGACAGACCTCCTTCTGCTGCTGTACTTGTTGGGTCTGTGTGGGATTCTCAGAACTGAAGCTGCCATCTTATAATCGCAAGGCTAGGTTACGAACCCCCGGCCAATCCACTGAGGATGGCAAAGGGAAATATTGGGAAGAATCTGGCCTCTTCACTTATATTGATGAGCTGCTGAATTCAACATCCCTGGAGTAACCTTAAACCAGAACTTCTTACTATAGGATATTCAACATTTTCTGTAATTATGGAGTCATTCTGGGTTGGGATTTTTCTTGTTTGCAGCCAAAAGCACCCTGCCAGATACGGAAAGTGAGTGACTTGCCTGAAGTCCCACAGCTAGAAAGCTGTAGGGCTCAGATCAAATTCCAGGTATGTGGGATTACCAATAGCAAACACTTTTTACGCTGCTGGGGTGAAGAGTAATTTCACAAGATTCATTAGAGTCCTTCCCCACACAAGGATCTCTCTGTTAGTCAGGCATCTGTCAGCTATCTAGCACTAAAAAAAAGTCTCCGTGAAAATGATTCAAAACAAAAATACAAAACAAATCTCCTTCTCTCTCCTCACAGTATTTTTCCTTTCTGAAGCATCACACTGCTTCTCATTCTGCCCATAGTGTCAAGATAACAGGATTTAATTACCAAATTTATACACCAGCAGCATGGCATAAATGCATTGGCCTGAACTAAGATGAACGCGGTTATGGAAAAAAAAGAAAAGAAACGCCGCATCAGTACAGTGACAGCAGACCCAGAGACGACAGTTTTATTTACTTTATCTCCTGGCGGGAAGCAGTTAAGCCAGTTCAAAGAGATTGTTGGGTTTTAACGATCCAGGACATTAAAAGAAATTAGTGACATTGACACTGCACCTCACGTAAAGGAGGCAATAAATTCAAGAAACAATGAGCTGTTTGGGCAAACCCTCCTGACTCGTGCGTGACGGACCCCACGGTGGCCATTCTCCAGTTAGCGTGGGCCACTGTCTGGGGACGTCACTGAAGAGTGATGGCCTGGAAGAGCTTTCTAGATGAAGACTTAGCAGCAGCTTTAGGCTCCACAGTGAAAACCCACAACTGGTGCTGAGCCCCGCCTCCAGCTGCCAGGGAGAGAAGGAAAGAGGGAGCCTGGGTCAGTGGGAGAAAAGGTGAGAAGGAAGCAAGGAGAGAGACCACCGTGGCGGAAACTCACGGACCACCTAGCCTTAGGCCAGCCTAGGTCGGTCTGTTCTGCGGAGACTAAGGACCAACAAGAGGAAGTTAAGGTCTGGAGGCACTTGGACCTGGAACAAGGTCTCCTTAATTCCCAGGCTGCTCCTGGATCCCTCCTCATGGGATATGGAGGGCACTTGAAGGGGTAATTTTTGAACTTCTAATCTCCCCACCAGAAAACTCACTAGCCAAGAGCTATGCTCTATCTAGGGAGGTAAGAATGTGCATAAGTGGCCTCCTCTTCCCAGGTGCTCGCTCTTGGATTTACAAAGTAAAGCTTCAGTCACTCACTGGGTGTTCCCAATAGAGTCGGAATCCGCCCAGCCTCTTCGTACTTCACAGGCTCCTGAAATTTTCAATGAAAACCTTATTCCAGAGCTGTTTTCTTGAAAATGTAAAGAACATAACAACTTTATTAACCATTTTCCTAATGATATTCCCCCTCCCTAATCATGTCGGTGCATAGCTGAGTTTTGCAGAGATTTCTGGAATTTCTGCTGAGGTTAACAAGAATACAACATTCAGCTGCAGTTTCCGATAAGGTCATGGTCACCAGAGGGTATTTCCAAGCTTATGTGGGGCCGTGGTTCTTCGTCATGGGGGAAACTCACGGACCACCTAGCCTAGAAAGCCCTCCAGAAACTGCATTTTCTTCTGAGAAGCCAGGGCCCCAGCATCTGGGCTGCTGAGAGTGCCACAGCAGGCCTGAGTGGAGCACGTGGGAGCAGGTCTCATGAGGATAATGTAGAGGGAGGAGAAGAAATCTGTGCTGGAGCTTGCAACTGGGAAGAAGTCGGTGCCCTTGTCATAGAGGTGCCAAGTCCCCTCCGGGCAAGGGGGATAGTGAGGGAATCGGCGGAAAAGAGAGGCCAGATTAGGCATCCCTATGGATAAGGGAGCCCCAAGGACAATTCAAGGCCTCAGATCTATAAGGGAAGCCAAAAGAAACAAAAACCATTGCTTGCTACATACCCAGCTGCTTACAATGCAGATATGGAGACAAGCAGGTTCTAGAAGGATTCATATGTTGTGTCGCTCTCTTACAGAAGAAAAAGAAAAGAAAACCCAGTTGTGAGAAAAAGACTTTTGGGGAGCTAGCCCGGGAGCAGATGGTAGGTGGAGGCTGGAGCCAGCCTGTCGGGGTCACAACCAGTCTCCCCAGCAAAAAAGCTGAGCCATTTGAGGCAAACTCTTCAGCATCTCTAAGTCTCAGTTGTCACAGCTGTGAAATGGGGATACCAATGGCCTTTACCTCTTGGAGCAGTCGTGAGGGCTAAGAGAGAGCAAGCTGCTGGAAAACTCCAAAGGGGACTCTTTAAGTCTATGCAGAGGCCCACGGAGACCACTCTGGAGGGCCACCAGGTTCTGGGGCAAGATCGAGGTCTAAGAAGCTTGGGAAGAGGAGGCACAGGAAGGGAGCACATCCTGAAATCCTTCACAGGCTCTCAGATAGAAGAGGAATCACAGACTGAGCTGCCCCAGAATACAGACTTGAGTCCGCTTGTAGGACAGAGCCAGGAGGCAGCCCAGGGAAGTCTTTTCTCATAATGAGAGCTGATCAAGAACAGAAGCTGCTGCCTGGGAAGGCTCTGGGCTCCCTTCTCAAAGTTCCTTTAATGTGGTTATAATGTGTGTGGTGTAAACAACCCTCAGAAGAACAGAACTGGTGAGGTTTTGCCTCAGGACCTGTCTGAACAGAAGCTGGACGATCCAACGTTGGTGTGGGGCGCCCCGCGCGGCCCTGGGACCAGGTGACCCACACCCGGGGCACGAATATCTACACCTCACCTGTGTGGAGCATGGTCTGTACACCAGCCGGGCACTATGCCTAACTCCATTTTCCAGAAGAGGACATGAGGCACACAGCTAGTAAGTTACTTGCTCCAAGTTGCACAGTTACTAGAATACAGAGCCGGGATCCGAATCCAGGCACACAGTCAGTCTCGGAGCCTGGGAGCTAACCACTGCTGTGCAGTGCTCCAACCAAGATGGGGGGGGGGGTTCCCCGTCCCCCCCTGTCTGCAAGCTGCCTCTGGTGAGGAAGAGGATGGAAGCACAGAGACCGAGGAAGTGGGAGGGGCGGCCCTGGCCTCGGCTGGGGAGACCACAGATCTCTACGCCACTCCCGAGAGAGAAGACCTTGCCTGGGGCCTTGCCTGGGGCCAGGAGGACTCTGGGAAGTTCCTCTAGCAACAGGGGCTGGTGTGTGGCTTTAGATGCCTATTGTTTCTGAATAGTAGTAGATACCTGATCCCCCACACCTGCCAACCCCCTGTGTTCCCCTCCCTGGAGGCCCAGCCCTGGAGACTACCCCGCCCCTGGTAGAGGTGTGGTGGCCCCCATGCTTGGGGCTGCCCTTTCTCCACCCTGGTCACCCCCTCCCCTCCACGGCCACCCAGAGATCATGGTCATTGACAGAGAGGGGGCAAGAAAAAAAACAGAGAAGCCAGAATCGAGATAAAAAACCCGAAGGGCAACAACAATTAATATTTAACTTGAAAATTGCCTGGGAACAAAAAGTGCAGGTTATTCATGTGCAAATCACATGCAAATCATATGCAAACAGTCTCCACACCGGGCCCCTATAATTATTCTGTAAACCTCCCCGGCCAGCTCCAAGGGGCAGCTTGAGGCCACCCCCCACCCCCCACCCAGTCCTGCTCCAGCAGCACATCTCCCCCTGCCAGGGGGCTGGACCTCAGGGTGACATTGCCCCCATGATGCCAGTTTGCCCAGGACCCCTCAGGTCAATGTCCCTTCCAACCTGAAGTTGTGCTGCTCCGGCTAGAGAGAGAGTTCCCAGTCAGGCATCCTAGCTCCTCTCACCACTCCCCTGAAGTGCCTTCCTGAGGTTGTCCCGGCCTCCCAACACCCCTGTTCCATCATCCGTGTCCAGGCCAGCCCTGGTACTGTTGATGCCCGAACCGGCTTCTCTGTGACACCACCCATCTCCGGTCCTCTTCCCTTCTCCCTGGCTGCCCTTCTCTGGCCCTGGTGGGATTAACTCCAGGTTAGGGGGAGCCTGAGTAGGCCCCTTGCCCACCCCTCTCAGCCCCTCTCAGCTATGGGCTGGGCAGGACTGAGGCACTCCTGAGCATATGGGCCGGACCCTGCCTGAGCTTCCATTGTTCTCCAAGTGGCAGGAAAACAGTTCAGTCTCCCCTCTCTCCCCGGGGGGGGGGTCAGTTCCCAGCACGAGAACCCTCCACAGGCCTACTTGCTTCCACCTCTAGCGGTATCCCTCACCCTGAGGCCCCAGGCTCTAGGAGGGCAGGGATTAGGTCTGGTTTGTTGTGTATCCCCAGCATCCAGCAGGGTAAAACCTGACTCACATGGTTGGAGAGAAGGACCACCAGCCAGCCCCCATTCAGCACTCAGCAGTGGCGACCGCCCTTGACCATAAAGGTTGGGATGTCTTGTCCTCCACTGCATTCCAGAGCCTAGAGTGGTGTGTGCAGAGATGATGGGGGAACGAGCCCCCAGACTGTGTGCCCTGCTGGACCACCAAGAAGTTACCATGTGGCCCCAAAAAGGAACTGATGGTCCAACAGGTGAGCTGCACAATCACTGACCATTCCTGGGGACGGGGTGGTGAGGGGATTGAGGCAAGAGTGATGTTAATGCATTGAAGGGTAGGTTTCTCTAAGAAAGCCCCCAGAGGATGGGGCGCCTGGATGGTTTAGTCACTGAAGCCTCTGCCTTCGGCTCAGGTCATGATCCTGAAGTCCCTGGATCGAGCCCCACATCGGGCTCCCTGCTCAGCAGGAGGCCTGCTCCTCTCTTTCCCTCTGCCCCTCCCCCCGCTCATGTTCTCTCTCTTGTTCACTCTCTCTCTCAAATAAATACATAATTTAAAAAAAAAAAAGCCCTCAGAGGAGGAGGAAGAGCTAGAGCCAAGAGTCAAAAGCTGGAGTGGGAGTTTAAAACAAAGGAAGAGAGAACGTGCTCGGGGTTTGGTAACAGCTTGGGCCAATGGATGGATGTGGCCGTGGAAAGCATGAGTTCAGGTTTAGGGGTGGAGAACCTGGCACTTGGGACCTGTGTCCTGGGGCTGCTCCTCCATTTCCTTCTCCACGGTAATTCCCTGATTCGGTGACCCCCGTGACGGCCTGGGTCACTCATTTCACTGAATATTTACTGAGCATCTGTGTGCCCAGCCCTGAAGAGTCTCCAGCACCAAGCCCTTCTCCTAGGGAGCTTCCACAGCAATGGAGGAGGGTGGTCCTAAGACAGAGCCTTGATTGACCAACAGCCCTGAGAGGGAAAACAGTAAGACATTTACCACAGTACAGGAAGCTCGAGCACAAAGAACCCAGGGCAGCGTTATAACATTCAAAAGCAAGATACACATCCGGGTCCTTCAGGAACTGTGCTGGGCACGGGAATGTCACCGGGAATGGCAGTTGCCACCTTCTCCAAGATGCGGCTTCTCAGCCTCTTCCTCACTGCGCGTTTGCCTCACGCTCCTTTCTCTGCCTGGTGCTCCAGGTCTCTGTTCGGGCTGGCCGGGGCTCTGACCTTTGGCCTGTGACCTTTGGCCCCCCTCCCCCCCAGCTAACACTCAGGTTGTTCGTTCCAAATTCCTGGGAGAGAACTTGGGTCAGCTCAGGGCAATTTTTTTGGAAATTGGTTTGACTGCTACAGCAGGGAGACCCCAAAATGCCAGTTGGCTTAAACAAAAGTGTGCGTTCCTCTCGTGAAAGGCTATGTGGTCGTGGCTGCTCTTCTCGGGGCAGTCGTAAGAGCTCGAGGCTCTTCCCATCTTGTGACGACTTTGCCCATAGGATCCAAGATGGCTCACCCCCAAAGCCACAGCCCCGGGACCGGACAGAGGGAAGGCGTGGTGCTGCACACGTCACCTCCACTCCCAAGGCCACGATTTATCCACGTAACTAAGCCTGGCTTTGAGGTTGCCTAGGAAATGTCTCCGTGCCAGGTAGTCAAGCGGCTGTCCCTGACACCCACAGGCCGGTGTAGTGTCGCGCTTGGGGCAGGTGAGAGGGGGCCACGTGGTGGAAACATGGCAGCCTGGGCACTCCCTGCAGCAGAGCCCAGCGGAGAGAGCTGGGAGCTGGCCCTCGCCCAGTACAATCTACCCTGGGGCCGCATCCACCCTCAGCCCTACACAGCACGCCAAGCAAACAATTATGCAGCCCGCCCTCTGACTTGGAAAAGCACTGAGGGCAAACATGTAGTGAAGGGGCCTGGGAAAGAGGACACCCGTGTGGGGTGAGCGGTGGGAGTTTCTACTCAGAGAAAACCGCATTATCTACGTGAGCCAAGAAAAGTGTCTTAGCTGTAGGTTTAGGAAGGAGAGAAGAGAAAACCAGAAAAGAGAGGGGACAGGAACTATTTACAGTGGTCAAGTTCATATATAAAGACTCTTAACGTGAGTTCTAGTCAACTCCTACTCTCCGTTTCCTCATCTGGATAAAAGCTCCCTGGGACGGTGGTAGAGAAGATTCTTTGAGATAAAGGATATAAAGCACAGGGGTGTATCAGGTGTATAGTAAATAATAAGTGGTGGAGTATTTTTAGGTTCGAGTGTCCAAAAGTGAGAGCCCGGTTCAGGTGCAGAGTCCCTCTGTAAACTACTTAGTCCAGATGCTTGGACATTCTTATTCCCCTTTCCTGGCTCTTGGGGAAGTGGGCCCCCAATTCTAGGGTGCAGAGAATAACCCCCCACTCCCAGAGTTTAGGATTTCAGTAGGCTTCGGGTGACTCCAGGAATCTTCATTCTCATGCCAGGAAATTCAGGGCAGGTGGCTGAAGGGCTGAGCCTGGAGAAATTCCCTTTGTGGTCTTGCACGATGATCCACAACACGGTGCTCCCAGGGGTACAGCTCCATCGGCTCCTTTTCACAGGGTGTTCCTGGGCCTGGGGGATAGCTGGGAGCTTGGGGAGAGAGAGCCAGGCAACGACAAGGGCTTATTTGGCCATAAAACCTTATGTGGGGCCTCCACAGCCCAGTAATGACCTCCGCCTTCAAATTTCCATGAGAAAACTAGCACTGGGGCAACATCTGTGGTTGTCTTGCCCAGAATGTGCAGACCAATTGTGGCGCTGAGTGAGGCCAAGCTCAGGAAGTGCAAAATGCTTCTTCAGGGAGCTGACAAATCCTTTGAGAGCCCAAGCCATCTCAGACTTGAACTGAGTCATCTTTGCTGACTCCTTAGATGTGACCTCTGGTGCCCTGGGTGAGGCGGGGCCTGGCCACAGATGACCAAGCGCAACCCTCACTGAGGTCACGCCTTCTCACGCACCAGACACCCAGCAGGCTGTCAGTTTTCTGCATATAAAATTCATTGGATTTTTTTTTTCTGATTACAGAAGAAATATGCAATTATCATAAGAAGTGTTTTTGGAGATATAGAAAGGCACAAAAGAAAAATAACAGCTACCTGTAATCCTATCATCCAGAAATAACCATTAACATTTTAGAGTAACACACTACTAGTTTTTCCTATGCATATATTTGCACAAAATTGCATACATCAAATTCGGATTTTACCAACTCCCCTGCTCTGTAACCTACTTGCTTAACTTAACCATATATAATAAATTCCCACATCATCAAATGTTCTTTGACCATCTCATTTTTAATAGCTCATCATATTCTAGCATATGGATGCACAGCAATTTAATTTGGACATTTTGGGGTTTGGGGGGGTTTTGCTATTATAAATTTTATTTCATGTCAGTTATGTTTTTCTTAGGATTCATTATGAGAAACTAAATTCTTAGATCAATTTTTATTTTTTAAGTTAGAGATACACACCACCAAACTGTAGATACTCAAGTAGTGCTTCAAGAAGGCATGATGAAGGCCAGGGTCCACATCGGGCTTCGGGTGTGGAAAAGGCAGGGCCAGCTGAGGGCTGTCTAACCCCAGCTCAATTTCTGACACCACAGAGGGCCATTTGGTCAAGCCTGGAATGTTAGGAGAATTCCCCCTTCCTTAGTCCCTATCAAAGAACCCCTAAGAGTTCCTTAATGGTCTACAGAAGGTTTCTCTTCTGTGATTACGCACAACCCATTTTAGGGATTCTATGCAAATCTTGATCCGGCCTGTAGCGATTATTTCTGAAAACCAGACTTTTGACAGAAGTACACTTAACTTTTTTAAAAATAGCAATTTTTAGTGCATGCTATTCTGATCGTTAGTTATTCAAATGTGTTGATGGGGGAGTAGGTGGAAGGGTGATGCTTGGCGTTGGCATAGCAACCAATGACTAACTGAGTCCCCTTCACAGCCCATGATGGCTTCTTTGACTTACAGGGGACCAGAGATGGAGTTTTTTCCCCTCGTATGTCATTGGCTTATGGTCAAGTAAAGGTTACTCACTCATGACCTAACCCTTTTCTATTCTATTTATATTTTCAGTTTGTGCCACCTTTTGGGGTTAATATAAGTGTAGCGAGTTTACTTCCCACCCTGTGAAGTAAGCTTTTCTTTGATCTAGAGTTACCTCTTTTAGGTGGTACAACATGCTCCCTAATTATTATAATAGCTAATATTTATTGAATCTTTACTATGGTACCAAGTGCTCTACAAAGTGCTTTATATGTGTTTCTTTTAATCCTTAAAAAACCCCTGTGATGTGGGGACTATTACTGTCATCCCTTCTTATACAGGTGAGAAACCGAGGGGGAGGTCAGATGGCGTGCTGAAGGATAAAGAGCTCATAAGGACTTGAACATGAGAAGTTGGACTCCAGAGGCTGAGGGTCTAACCACTTCCCCACCCTGGCCACCTAGGGTATATGGGGTCTCCTTCTGTTGTGGGGATCTGGGATTGGAAGAACCTGTCCATGGTCATGCATAAGCTTTTCTTTCATGTTATAGTCCCTGAAGATATCCTTTCTCAGACTTCCTGGGCTGTAAAGTATGAGCACGCCAGTCCATCCTTACATAAAAATTCATTCCTTTATTTCCCTGGTCTAAAAAACCCGAGAAACAAACCAAGATTTTGCTCTCATTTCTTTTGGTCTAACAGATAGCACCCAAACCTCATAAACTCTCATCGTCTTCTTCTCTAGAAAATGTAAAAGCTAAGAGCGGGCTCACACGAGGATTGTGAAGATGACACGGGAAGGCCTCGGTAAAAACCCTTCATGCGGCATGCAGTAGGCACTCAATCAAGCAATAGGCACTCCATAAAGCTGACTTCTCTCCATCCCTTGTTGGACCTCCAGGGGTAGCCTGTCTCCATCGTGAGCTTCTGGATTACAGTCATTTCCGGCATCCTCCGTGCTCCCCCTGAGCACAGAGGGAGACCTGACATTCCTCTTTTGAGGGCTCCCACCCAGGCCCCATCGGGACCCGTGGTGGTTTGTGTCCTGGCTTGGTTCTCTGGTGAGTCACTGGGCCAGAGTTGCCAGGCAGACGGAAGGGAGCCCAGGCCCTGGAGGACAGTAGAAGTGGGGCATGCACCAACATAAGAAGATCTTCGGATACCATTCAAAGAGCAACTCTTTAACTCATGGACAAGGCTTTATCAGTCACTGGCTCATATTTTAGGTATCAAAACAAAGAACACCAGTGACAAAGGCCTGGTGAAAGCCTCATGGAAGACTGTACAAACACGGAGAGGAAATGATTAGATGAGAACTGTTATGAATAAAGGGAAGCCAAGGATTCTGGAAGAAGCACAAGCTGCACGTGTAATGTATGCAACTCTACCAGAACTGTGGGCAACATGGAACAGGAAGGATATACACCCCAATTTTAAAGTAGCTTCCTCTGGGTGTTCAGATTATGTGTTCGTTCTTATTTTTGTGTTTGCAAAATTTGTGTTTGCAATAAAATTTTCTACAATAAACATTTTTTTATTTTGTAATCAGGAAAAAAATAAGCATAGTTGGTAAAGATCACAATCATTTTACTGGGATGGTAAGGCTAGAGAGATCAGTTTTTTCACTTGAATTGGTAGATTAGGTTCTGTCAAGAATACTGGGCTATATCTATTTATTCAACAGATTGACTGAGTGCTTGTATCTGTCAAGCACTGTTCCAGGCCCAGTTCTGGGCTCTGCGGTAGGAGGGACATGAACAAGTTGTGGAAGTTCAAGGGCAGGGTCGCTGGAGAAGTGATGAAGGTTTATCAGTCAACATGGACCAGGTCAGTGCAACTCACAGGGTGGCCCTCAGATAAGCCACATCAGCACAACCGGTTAGAGATGCAAATTTTTACATCCTACCCCACAAGGACTGAAGCAAAGTCTCTGGAGCAGGGCCCAGAAATCTGAGTGTTAACAAGCTCTTCAGATGATTCTGAAGCAAGCTACAGAGTCTGAGAAGCACTGGCCTAGGTTTACGCTACAGTAACAGTCCTCAAATACCAACGGCTCACAATGACAAAGATTGCTTTCTCATTCGTACTCCATGTCCACTGTGGGCTGGCTGTGCTCTCCTCCAAGACCCAGGCTGACACACCCAGCCTGGTCTGGAACGTTGCCACTCATCCTGGCAGAGGGCAATGAGAACATGGCAAACCATGACCTGGCTCTTTATGCTTCTGCTCAGCACTGTCATCACTCACGTTTCATTGGCCAATGTCTGCCATTGATGGAGTTGGGAAATATAAATTTTTCTCAGGAAAGGGCAGTAGATTTCTTTAAATCTTTTTATTTTGAGATAATTATTGATTCACATACATTATAAAAAATAATCCAGAGATTCAGTGTACCCTTCACCCGGTTTACCCCCATGGCAACGTTTTGCACAACTATAGAACAATACCCCAACCAGGAAATTGACATTGGTAAAATCCACCAGCCTTATTCCGATGTCACCCATTTTATACGGACTCATTTGCATGTATGTCTGTGTTTAGATCTAAGCAATTTTATCACACAGCAAACATTTTTGTAGAGTAATCCAGTCAACCACACCGGGTAAAGGGCTGGGACAGACTAGGGAGGTAAGGCTATTCTCACCTCTTCATAGGAGTCCTATCTTTGAAAAATTAGTTCATGGAGAATAATAGGACGAACTCAGAAAACAAGAGTTTTGAAATCTATCCTGAGGGGCCTGTAAATGTAGTGGACATTTGTATATTTGGTCCACCAGGATCCATAACCCCTTCTGGTGGCAGAACTCGTATTTAGCTTTAGGAAACCATCTCTTCCTTATTTTCAGGCCACATGTGCCAGTGGGTCAACCCTGTTCTGAGCACCTGATTCAGGCCTGGCCTTGTCAAATGTTCTGGCTACAGTCACTGGTTCAGAGATGGACACATGAACCAATTGGTCCCAGGGCTTTTTACTAAATCTATTGATAAAGACATTCTCTTTACACTGGACTGGCTAAGCGGGTTAAGTTAAAAGCTCAGATCTTCTGGGAGTGAGATTAAGAAAGTCTGGCTGAGAAGCAAATCCAACACTAAGAGATAGAGAAAGGAGACCAAGCTTTGATGACACCGTGTGATTCCCTGGATCTAGCCATTCCTGAAACTTTACTACTTTTGGACTCTTCAGCTAAATGAGCTAAAGTAATTTTTTTCTTTTTATTGTTGCTTAAACTGATTTGAGTTGGGTTTCCTGACACTTGTTCCTAAGTCTTTGAGTCCTGACTTACCTCAATTCCCAGTGCTAGACAGGGTAACCAAAAAAGGGTAATGGTAGTTCTCCTCTTCCTGAAGATTTACATAAAAATAAGTACATAGAGAGGGACACATGCACATACATATATTTTTTCCCCATCTACCTGTTCAGAAGCTGCCTACCTAACAATGTCAGGCAATAAGCCGAAGAAAATGAAATAAATTCTCTTCTTGCCCTCTCCTTTGTTTGGGGTTTTTGTGTACTTGTGAGAGAACTTCCAGATCTAAAAAAAAAAAAAAAAAATTGTGTGGACACTCTTCATTGCTGAATGCTTACAATTTTAAGACTGGCTTTACTGGCTCATTTTGAGCTTAGTAACCAGGAAGGCTATAGGGAAAGCTGTAAAACGAACACTTTTCTCAGGGGTTCGCAATGTTATTTTGCCCCCCAGGGGGGTTCCAAGCCCCTCTAAGTGTCAACATGGTTGTGCAGGTAAGTGCCAGCAGATCGATGCATTTCCCTATTTGAAAGAAAACTGTGTGTGTGTGTGTGTGTGTGTGTGTGATCAATAAAATATGCAAATGAAGCCTCAAACATCGGAGCACGTAAATGTGGGTATTTTCATTTCCCTGGATACGGACACATACAGCCATGAGAAGTTTCTTTGGGAGTTCTGTCATCTGCCATTTACAGAAAGTGGGAAGTTATGCAGCCATTAGCCAAGGAGAGGGAAGCATTATCCTATCCACCAGCCCATGAAGACCTTTCAGCGTAGTTCGCAGAGGCCATAAAGTACCAGAACGTGTGAGCACCAGCCACCCCCAAAATGCACAGATCTTCCCGGAAAACTACTTGAAAAATGTAAAAAGTGAGTTCTAAATTGTGAAATTACACTTTGTTCTTCTGCTTGCTCCAAAGAGCAGTCATTTGGCTGCTATTGTGTTTTTGAAACCCACTGTAAGGAATATTTATGCCACCGGAAACTTAATTGTGGCCTGTTTCGAAGACTTGTCCTTTTGTGGGAAATTACAGTTGAGCTTTCGGAGCCCTGTTTTCGATGGTCTGTCACTTCCATTGGGCCTTCCTCCTCAAGTGAGCTGCTGGAGCCAAGGCTGCTGGGCTCTCCCAGTCGTAGTGAGGGGCCCAGGGTCCAAGGACAACTGCACCCAGCTTGGCTCTGCCATTTATGTATATATTCATGTGTATAATCATGACCCGTTGCTTACCCTTTCTGAGCCTTGGTTTTCTTAAGTGTAAAAAATAATACTAATATCTCTTTCATAGCTTTGTGATTAAAAACAGGTCATAGATTCATGATCCCTCTGTAAACAAAAAAAGCACCACAGACATATGAGATATTATTCTGCAGACTCTGTGGTCATTTTTTAGAACACACACACACACACACACACACCATAAAACCAACCACATGTGGGGAGAATGTGATTTTCTGCCATAGAACACAGTTAGTAAAAATACAATGGGTAGACTTGAACACTTCGGGGCTTAGCCATTGAAAACAATCCGAAGGGATCCAATTTTGAAGTAGGGTAAGGATGCAAAAGATTTTAAGTCCCTCAAAATGCCGAAAAGGACAAGAAAGTTTTTGGAACTACCCTCCTGTTCCTTGGTATTGGGTAAGCATAGAATAGGAGTGAGCACACGCATTTTGGAGCGAGAACAAGCAGAATTTGACTCATTGCCCATGTGGCCTCATTCACATTTCCTCACTTGCTGCCTCCAAGCCATCTTCTTGTCTGTTAGACTGGAATTCAAATACATCCCAGAGAAAGCTAGTGTGAGGATCAAATGAGATAATGCAGGGAAAGCTTGCGAGAAGTGAACGCCAAGAATGGCTATTATTTGAGCAAACCTGGGATTCCAGGAGAGTTAAAGAAAAGTTTTTTGTTTTTTGGTTTTTTTTTTCAAGGCAGGGGAGAAAATAGAGATGTAAAAACTATTCAAGCTTTGTCAGCAGATTAGGCTCTATCTTTTCTGCTTTCAAGGTACTGATGATTTTCTCTCTCTTTCATTGTAACCTCAACTGGGTGTTGCTCTGATTTTCTAAAAACCCTGGATCCCAACAAGGAAGTCCTGTGGAAATGAAACACTTAGTGATATTTCCAACTTTCGGGAAGATTTCAGTAAGGGCAGCCGTGCTCTGGGTGATACTTTGCGTTAATCCAATGGATGAAGAGTCTATTCGCAGCACTGAGACGGTTAGAGGAAAGGTTTGAACAGAGGGGCAGGCGAGGGAAACTGGATGGATTCCCAGACCCAACCAAGTCAAGTCTTTCCAATTCTGCTTCATCGTGTTGTTTGAAATAAATTCCCAAAACATAAGATTCCGCATATTTAAAAAAAAGCTCCAGAGCCCCCTGTAAACGTTATTTGGGCTGATCAACTTCATTAAGATGGTCAAAGCTGTTTTCCTCACCATCAGTACAAATAATCAAGAGCTGACTGTGGTTAAATGAGGAATATTTTAGAAATACCATATGTAGCATTTTTGGCATTATCATACCTCAGTTTTGGATGGCCAACTACCACCTCACTTGCTTCCTTTCTCACTCCAAGTATGTGTTACAAATCATAGTTACATGGGAAAATGATGGATTGGTTTGAAGGAGAAATGAGGACTCTACCTTATTCAACTTTATGTGCACCCAGCACAGTTGCTGAAATGGACGATGATCAGCATAAGCAGATAAAAGTAAGAGGTGTCGAGAGAATGGCTCTGCCTTCGACAAAAATACTGATGAGTTAGAAAGAGTTGTACACAGGTAAGCACATGTAGATGACTAGTGCATGAATGCACGTCCTCCATAAACGGTTACTGAGAGCCCACCGCGTGCTGTGCACTGTCCTCGGGGCCAGACGGGCAAAGACAAGCATGGAGCGGGTCCTGACTTCACGAGCTGCAGTCTGATAGGAGAAAGGCAGGTATGGGTCACAGTTCTTGGTTGCAGACAATATGATCCACTGCAGCTCGTTTAAACTGAAAGGAGTTAATTAAGTTTACAAATGTCTCGCGAAATCATTGGGGAGAAACAGGCTCTAGGCTGCGCTTCCAGGACTCCACCAAAACAGTCTGCCAAAAGACAAGGGGCCACGGCCACAGACAGGAATGGGTGGACGAGGCAGCCCTTGTCCCCTCCCCTGGCTCGGTACGGAACCACACCACAGGGGCCAGTATGGAAGCCCGAGACGGGAACCAATGGCCCATGTCCAGCCTCTTGTCCCATGAAACTTAGATCTGAATCCAAGTCCTG
This sequence comes from Neomonachus schauinslandi, assembly GCF_002201575.2. Taxonomy (NCBI): domain Eukaryota; kingdom Metazoa; phylum Chordata; class Mammalia; order Carnivora; family Phocidae; genus Neomonachus; species Neomonachus schauinslandi. Next base: position 74,856,285 of record NC_058404.1, on the reverse strand, counting down.
CCTGAGTGTATCTGACTGGCAGAATATAAATCCATATCTGCACCCCAGCACAGGAGGTTGGGAACAACAGGCATTCTTGAATGGGAATTTGAGATCGGTATCATGGGGAACGAGCAGACTATGGAGAAACTATTCAAAAGATTTCGGGCTGCTGTAAATGGCAATTGTTTGCTGCAAAGCTTAAATGAACAACTACAGTATGGAGTGAGGGTGCTGGGACGGATATAGACCCAGAATGCTCCGGAAGTTAATCTGCGGATTTGGCCCTTGACTGAGTAGGATTTAGCCAAGGCAAAGAAGTGCAGGGAGAAAATATTTCAGCAGCATTCAATATTCCAAAAAATATTCAAATTCATGGGAACCAACTGGCTTTGTCCTCTGTACTGAGCAAAATGACCCCGTTTCTTGCCCTGATGGCACTCACAGTTCAGGGCAACAGGAGAAACCCGTAAGCATTTTGTTAGAAGGCAGAATGTCCCTGACTAGTACTTGATATCATGGTGCTGTGCTTTGGGAGATGCCAAAGGTGGCCTTCTTTCCTCTGTCCTCAGCCACGGGCCTCTGAGTTGTCACGGAGCAACACCTTTCCCAAACAGACAATAGTGACCAGCTGCTAAAATCTGATCCTCTTTCTACGGATTGAACTGGGAGCACGGGAGGTGGGGAGGCGTTGGCGGGGCGGGGGGGATTGGGGGGGAGGTTAGAATGAGATCATTCATCAGTTGATGAATAGAACCAGAAGCAGAAAAGACTCATCTGCACCTCACATAGCAGGAGCTAAGTGGGCCAAGGGAGAATCCAATTATGTGGAAACAGAAGACACAAAATCTATGAGGTACAGGGATGGTGTCCTGGCCAGAGGAGAAAGGAGTTCATTGGAAAGGCAGGAAGGAGAAGTCAAGGCAGAGTGGGGCTGTGTCTCAGTATGGGCAAAAGATCAATAAACTCCTGTCAAGGAGGGCAATGAGAGAACCCAGTTCCAAGAGCTGTGCTAGATCCTTCCACTTCCTGGACTCTGTTCCAATCTTTGCGAGGCCGGCTCTGTGCCTGGCCCTCCACACCAGGGAGGTCCTGCCTTTCTCATTCCCACCTGCAGCCTTCCCCGGCCATCCTGGGAGCTAGCTTCCCAGCACGTCTGTTCCGTGCATCAGCTACCACAGTGGAAGTTGAAAGGTCTGGAACTGGGCCCAACCAACATGGAAGCACCAAAATATTTTTCTTCAAATGAACAAGAAAACCAGAGTCTAACATTCATTGATAACCATTTAAATTTAGATGTAATTATATTTAATTTATGCCTCTATGTTTACTTCTTACTAAAATGCTATGTCATTTATTGACTCGAGGTGCTTTGAAATGTATGAAAATGTTACTAACAGTAAGTAAAATAACATGTGCTGTGATCACCTCCTCCCACGCCAATATCCTCTGATCCCCTGGCTCCCTTCCTGGAGATGGAGTTTGAGTGCCTAAGGCACCTGGGTCACCAGTAAAGCAAAGAGCAGGAATGCGTGTTTTATTTTATAATTGTAAAGGAAACCTACTTGATATTCAAAGCAAGACAGTCCTCCTTTCTTAGCCCCAGCATGTAGTAAAATGCTAAACACCTATCTGGTGCTCTTAAATGCACATTGATTGATAATGTTTAAAATCAAAGGACGTTCAAATAAAAGTTTTTGCTTCTGTGCGAAGTTAGATTGGAGAAAGAACGGCTCTAGGTTACCATCCGAAACAGGGCAGCCATATCTCATTGCTGGAACTTTTCCCTTAGCAGAGGGAGTTTTATTGATCCTCTGCCATCAGTGAGCCTCAGCCCCGGTCTGCCTCAGTCTCCACTGTTGCTGCCAAGGGAGGGGCGGGCGGCTCCAGGTGGGAGGCTGGGGTGTGAATGGGCAACCAGGAGAGAAGGGAGTCCCTCGTCCAGGAGGACCCAGAGCCCCAGAGACAAGCGACAGGCACATTAAGCAGTGACCCAGCGGAGTTGGAAAGGATGAGGAAATTTGACTAGAGTTAGATCAGGGTCCTTTTTGCATTCATTCATTCATTCATTCATTCAGTGAAGATTTTTTGAGAGTGAAGATACAGACCCGGAAGACATAGTCCCTGTTCTCAGGTTGTTACAAGCCACGAGTCCCGCCCTCAGGGTGATCTAGATGAGATACTCAGGTGCTTAGGGGACAAGTCCAGCCTCCAGAAACCGTCTGGGATGACTCCCCAGTGGGAGCTGGGTCCGTGCCATCCAATGGGAGCCTGTTAGGTGACACCAAACAACAGCAAAACACAGGTACCTGGGATTCCAGCAGAACATCAATTAGGAAGTCTGCTATTATCGTTATAATTATTAGCCAAGCACTATCTTTTATTGGGTGCTTACTATGTGCTAGACACCGTGCCGAGCACTCTCCCTGCTTCTCTTCTTCAGTCCTCACAACCTCCCTTTCAGCTGGGAGAGGCTACACTGGGCCACGGGCAGCTCAGCTCCAAGTCACTGTCACACGGCTAGCGAGTGCTAGGACAGGGATCCAATCTAGGATGGCCCCCGTCGGCTGTTCTCATGGGCCCCCAGGGCTCTGTTCATATCTAGGTGCATGGGCATCTAGAAGCACAGCTGGTTCTGACCCCACTTGCTCTGGTGGAAATGACTAGAATTTGAATGGCTGTTTTCACACAACTTAAGATCAAAGGCAGCTGAGATTGGGCTGGGACAGGAAGAATGGGCTGGTTCTCACATCTGGAGAAAGAGAGGTGAATGGACTCTCTGAGGTCTCACCTCCCACCGATAGTCTGTGCAAGACGTTATGGACATTCTGGTGTTGAATTAAGTTCAGTGGATCGACATAAAACAGGGAGGTGAGGCAGAAGCTAGACCAACAAAGGTCATTCTAGATTCCCGGGATCCGGAGTTTGCCTTTCAGCAGTTACGTTCCTGAAATGAGAGATGCAAATGTCAGAGAAGGATGGGGAGATGAGGATGAACCTTGCGTGAACGGAGCATGGTCAGGTGGTAGAAAGTTGAAGAACTCATTGTTAATCACACAAAGGACCAACCCGGACCAGTAGCAAAAAGAAACAGGGATGGATGTCTTTGAGACGAGGGAAGTAAGTCTTAACAGAGATAGTTTTATGGATGCAGTTAGTTTTACCTTTAGTGATTTCCCATCTTCACTGAGACTTTATTCTTTTTCTCCTAATATTCTGTTCCATAGGACATTTTATTGAATGCCCACTGTGAAGAAATAGGCTCATTTAAATAAAATTTAACATTAATGTGATAATCAATCTTTAAACTGGAAGCAAGGGTGCCAATTTGTCTTGGTCAATCATGTCACCGTTTAGATGCTGATTTATTTCTGTGGCCTTTCATTCTCCTTCACTCAGAGTTCTCTCTACCACTCTCCACTGTGATTTCTTACTCACTGCTCAGGGGGTTCTCCTTCCTTCCAGAGAAGGCACGATTGTGGGGGTGACACAGGTGATTGGCAAGGGCTTAAGCAGATTTTGGAGAGGATGCCATGGGAGTTCAAACAAGGGAGTAAGGCTTCCCACCGGGGAGAATCCAGGTAGGCTTCATGGAGGGGGTGGCTAGTCCCTGAAAGGAGGCATTCTTTAGCATGGAGGGGACATCCAGGGGCAAGGAAGGAAAATTTAAGGGTGGGAAGAGAAGGATAGGAGCGAGGGTGAGGAACTGGGAGAGAGGGAAATGGAGCAAAAGCCAGGGGGGAGGCTGAGTTTGTTTTAGAAAGATGAGCTCCTAAAGCTGCCACTTGCCGTCTGTATTCTGATTGGGCACGTGGGTCCATGCGGGGGGTGTAAGCAAGGTCTTTCTCCCAAGTCTTCCCAAAACAAAGCTCCATCAAGAATGGGCTTTGCTTGCAGCTACTCGTGGTCACACCTGCGTGGGTGTGGTCTAAGCAACGGTCCCGTTGGTCTGGGGGGAGCCGCAGCTTGCATGTCTGTCCAGCTGATGCTGTCATCTGGGACACTGCTTTGAGAACCGCTGCTCTAAAGTAGTCTTAAGAGCACTAAAGGAGGGGCGCCTGGGTGGCTCTGCCGTTAAGCGTCTGCCTTCAGCTCAGGTCATGATCCCAGGGTCCTGGGATCGAGCCCCGCATCGGGCTCCCTGCTCGGCGGGAAGCCTGCTTCTCCCTCTCCCACTCCCCCTGCTTGTACTCACGCACATGCTCTCTTTTTCTCTGTCAAATAAATAAATGAAAATCTAAAAAAAAAAAAAGAAGAGGCATCCTCGGCCCCAGGCAGGCAGGGCGGCCCCCATCCGGGTGCAAGAAGCCCTCCCCTTCCTCCAGGAACACCTCTGAGATAGGGTGAAGAGCCTCAACAACCAGTCTAACGACTTGGCTGAAGCAAGCGCTGGCTGGCCTCTTTCCCCCCCACTCCTCCCCGCCAACTGGAAAGGATCTGAGTTTCTCTTCCTTTTCCTCTTTCTTCTCCTGTGTCTCCCTGGAAAGAGGAATTTGCTTGATGCTGCTGGGTCTTGTAAAGCCTCCCCTCCCTCTGCGCCCTGCTCTTTCCTCTTAGGCTCTTTCCTTCCATATCCCAGCCTGGGCTCCAGACCCATGGGAGGCCTGACTCCCTGACTCTCCCCATCAGCCCACAGGGTGCCCTGCACGGCCCTGCAGCCTTCAGGTTCCAGGTCACCTCCCCCAGTCACTTGGGGTCAGCGTTCTTTGTGGACTTTCCTACTTGTCAGACTAGAAATAACCCAGACAGGCCAGTGATGGCCACTTAACAATAAAATGAAGGCACATTAAGACAATGAGATCCGATTTCCTGCCTATTAGTTAGCAGAGATTTTTAAATGGCCACAGACATACATTCTCTCATGTGCACGCACTGGGAGTATGAATTGATTCAACAACAGTCCTGGAGAGCAATTTTGCAATGGTGTATAAAGTTTTAAGACCATGCCATACCACTTGACCTCACAATTCCACCTCTAGTAACCAACCATAAGGAAATGGTCAGAGATGAACATGAACAGCGATGCACAAGATGTTCATCAAGGCATTATTTATATTATTTTTAAAAAGAATAAGTCAGGGGGTTGATCAGGTAAATGGATAATAAATGCATATAATGGAATACTATACAGAGATTATAAACCATGTTACAGAAGTGTATCTAATGCCATAGAAAATTGTGCTGAATCATCAAATAAGATACAAAAAGTACACCCAGCCTTCCACTACCACCACCCCCTCCTGAGCAAGTACTCATCCACAGCTGCTTGCATGTGTGACACGGGACACCTCCTCCTGCCACCCCCACTACCCTGGCCCAGAGGTCTGTGGTCTTGAAGATTAAGACAAAAATCAGCCTTCCTCAAACTAGATTTTTTTTTTTTTTTTAGCTGTAGGGAAAAGAGAACCCAAACCAAACAGGCAAAGTTATGTAATCAGCTAAATAACCCAAAGTCAGGGCTGGACTCAGTTGAGAAACCATCAGTAGTTCAACAATGTGACCAAGGACCCAGTTTCTTTCTGGGGCAGTTATTTCTCTCTCCCCACATTTTCCTTATGAATGGCCTCTGAGTTGGTCATTGGCAAGGATCGTTGCCATTTTTTTTTATCCTCTGCTAGGAGTAGTCTCTCATTTCGTGATCCTCCCAGGTGGGGTAGGGTACAGAGGCTTTCTTCTCTGCGCTCCAGGGAGCTGATGGCAAACTTGGGTTTATTTTCACTTTACAGAAGCAGCAATCTCATCTTTACCATGCATCTTCCGGAGGGGAAGAGAGGAAATATTTGGTAGTTTTTGTGCTAGCTCTGGGATCAGTGCTCTCCTTTGCCCAAGCTCAATCATGGGACCATCCCTGACCCAGTGAATTCAAGGGGATGGGATTGGATGCCCCAGTTGGCTAGAGCCAGGTCATGAGAAGTGAAAGAAGGAATCCACACAGAAAGAGAACCCAGTCAATAAATACGGGAAATCTTGAATAAAATTATCCAAATCCTTCTTGGCTTCTAATATGCTAATGTGCACTATAAACCACCAAAAAAGAGGTGTGAAGAGGAAGGATATAATATATAGTGTTTCACACAGAGCACACTTTGGAAAATGCTAGAGTAAATCTAAGGAAGATTGGTGGCCTATAAGTAGGGTGACTATGCGTCCGAGTCTACGTGGAACAATCTTGGTTTATACCTTGGTTGCTCCAGCTTAACTATAATTAGCTTTCATGTCACTCTCAAAAAGTTCAATTTGAATGACAGATTAAAAAGTCACCTCCATGACCTGGATTGAGGACTCTGTGGTGCTCCAAGTTGGATGTGAATCACTGACCAAGTCAGATCTTCTCTTGGAAGGTTGTAAATTTAAGACTTGGAAAAAAAGAGACATTAGGAAGAAATCAAAAAAGACCAGCAGAAACAGTAATAACATAGACAGAGAAAGGCTAAGTCTTGAATCTGGTGGGTCACCAAAGTAGGACCAGCATGGGAATGTTTCTCCAAGAATGGCAACAGTGGGAGGGGAGGGGACATGTGTGAGGGAGATCTAGAACTCCACACACCCTGACTCCCTGACTGTTCAGCTCCAAGTTCAGCTGCTGAGATGCTGTCCTGTGGCAGCTTTCTCCCGGGATGTTTGTGCAAGCCTCATCCCCACAGCCCAACTGAGCACATCTGCACAACCCAAGATGGCTTTTCTCCATGTGGTTCCCAACTATGGCTGCACATAGGAACCACCATGGAGCTTTTAGGATATTAAGACTGTCGGAACACCTATAACCCCTGCCCCAGGTTTTTGCTTTATAAGAAAAAATATTTCAAAAACTTTATTTTTAAAGATTTTATTTATTTATTTGATAGAGAGAGATAAATAAATTTTATTTATTTATTTATTTATTTATTTATTTGATAGAGTAGGCAGAGTGGCAGGCAGAGGGAGAGGGAGAAGCAGGCTCCCCGCTGAGTGGGGAGCCCGATGTGGGGCTCGATCTCAGGACCCTGGGACCATGACCTGAGCCGAAGGCAGACCTTTGACTGAGCCACCCAGGTGCCCTCAAAAACTTTTGAAATTAGTTTTCAAAAACCTGGTTTGCTCTAGATGTTGAGACTTCAGCATGCTTTAATACAGTTTTTTGTTGTTGTTGTTCTTTGTCATATTTTTTAAAACTTCTGCAATGAACAAATACTTCTTCGCAACAAGAAAATAATAGGTATTAAAACACAAGGAAGTAGAAATAAACCCTTACATTTATGGTCAGTTGGTCATCAACAAGCCTGGCAAGGTAATTCAATAGGGGAAAGAATAGTTCTTTCAACAAATGATGCTGAGACAACTAGATATTTACATACAAAAGGATGAATTTCGACACCTACCTCCCACCACACACGAAAATTGCCTTAAAATGAATTATAGACCCAAATGCAGGATCTAAAACTATAAAACTCTTAGTAGAAGACATCAGAGTAAATCTTTATGACCTTGGGTTAAGCAATGGTTTCTTAGATATAACACCAATAGCATGATAAAAAAAAATCAATTGGATCCCATAGAAATGAAAAACTTTTATGCTTCAAAGTGTACCATTTAAAGAGTGAAAAAAAAAACCCATGGAAAAACTATGGAATTGGAAAAAATATTTGCAAATTGTATATCTGATAAGTACCTGTATCCTGAATACCTAAAAAACTCTCATAACTCAACAATAAAAAAGCAAAAAATCCAATTTTAAAACTGGGAAAGGATTTCAATAGACATTTCTAAAAGGAAGATACACAGATAGCCAATAAGCACATGAAAAGGCGCTTAACATCTAACATGATGGATATGTTAATTAGCTTGATTATGGTGATTATTTCATATATATACACATATCAAAACATCAAGCTGTACACCTTAAATACAAACAATTTTTGTTTTTCAATTATACCACAATAAACCTGGAAAAATAAGAGAAAAGGTGCTCAACATTACTAGTCATTATGGAAATGCAAATCAATATCACAACTGAGATACCTGACTTCACACCCACTAGGATATCTACAGTAAAAAAAGACAGATGATAACAAGTGTTGGTGAAGAGAAAATGGAACCCTAATACATTCTTGGTGGGATTATAAAATGGTGTATCACTTTGGAAAACAGTTTGGCAGTTCCTCAAAAAGTTAAACACAGAGTTACCACATGACCCAATAATTCCATTCCTAGATATCTACTTCAAAGAAAAAACATACGTCCACACAAAACTTGTACATGAATGCTCATAGTAACATTATTCATAATAACCCCCAAATGAGAACAACGCAAATGTTCATCAACTGATGAATGGATACACAAAATGTGGTATATCCATACAATGGGAAATTATTCGGCCATTAAGAAAAGGAATGGAGTACTGATACGTACTACAACATGAATGGATCTTGGAAACTTTCTGCTAAGTGAAAGAAGCCAGTCACAAAAGATCACATACTGTGTGAGTTTGTGTATATGAGATGTTCAGAATAGTCAAATCCTTAGAGCCAGAAAGTAGATTAATACCTGCCAGAGAGTGGGGGTTGAAAGGAGTGACTGCTAATGGCTATGGGATTTCTTTTAGGAGTGATGAAAATGTCTTAAAATTAGATAGTGGTGAGGGTTGTGCCACTCTATGAATACATTAGGTACAACAGACTTGTACATTTTATAAGGGTGAACTTTTTGGTATGTGACTCACATCACAATAAAGCGATTATTAAAAAACAAACCAACAATCACTCTACCTCCTGGGGCACCTGGGTGGCTCAGTCGGTTAAGTGTCTGACTCCTGATCTCAGCTCAGGGTCATGAGTTCGAGCCTTGTATTGGGCTCCGTGCTTGGTGTGGAGCCTGCTTAAAAACAACAAGGATCAAGTAAGTCAGTGGCAGGATTGTGGTAGTGAACCAAGGGCGTTTCCAGAGGTGTTGAGGTTGGAATTGTGGGAAGAGCTGGGAATGAATAAAAACAAGTGGAGTTGAGGGGGGTTTCCCCATCCTGCCTCAGCTGGTCCACTGGTCCACTGATCTGAACTCCTTTAACTGTTATAGTGTTCTGGGACACTTTTTAAAATCAAAATATAATTGAGGGGGCAATTATATCTTCCTAATGTATTTGCTCCTATTTTTTAAAATACACTTTATTTTTTTATAGCAAAATCATGAAGATAGTACAGAGAGTTCCTACATAGCCCACACCCTTCTTCCTCTATTGGTAACATCTTCCATTAGTATCGTATAACACAGTATAGTACATCTGTCACACTTCATTCAGGTTTCCTTACCTAATGTCACGTTTCTGTTCCAGGATCCCAGCCAGGATACCACGTTTCGATTAGTCATCAAGTCTCCTGAGGCTCCTCTGGGTTGGAACGGTTTCACAGATTTTTCTTGGTTTCCATGCCCTTGATGGTTTTGAAGAGCACTGGTCAAGTATTTTGGAGAATGGCCTTCTATGGGGATTTGTCTGATGCCTTTCTCATAATGAGACTGTGGTTATAGGAATTTGGGGGAAGATCTCAGAGGTCGGGAAGCATTTCTAACATACATCAAAGGAACCTGTTATCAACATGATTTCCCACTGTTGATGTTGACCTTGATCACCATCAGGCCGAGGTAATATTTGCCAGGTTTCTCCACTGGTAAAGGTTCTCCTTTCCCCTCCTTTCCCATAGTCTTTGGAAGGAAGGCACCATGCATAGCCCACACTGTTACATTCCACCTCCATGAGGGCAGAGTATACATAAATACAAATTACTTGGAATTCTTCTGCATAGAAGATTTGTCTCTTCTTCCCAGTTTATTGATTTATACAGTCATTATTTAATATCAGTATGGACTTACAAGTATTTATTTTCTACTTTTGGTTATATTTAATGCTATTTTTATTGTTATCGATGTTCAAATTGGTCCAACTTTGGCCATTAGGAGCTTTTTCAGTTGGTCTGCTCCCATAATTGTGGGGGTTTTTTAATTTGTTTTCTCTTTTTGAGCCCTTCTTTACTTTCTGCCGTACAAGATCCCATATTTTTTATTACAACAATATCTCATTGAAACAGAAAAGTAAAGAGAATAGTATAAACCTCACATACTCATCTCTTAAATTTAATGAGTGTTAGCATTTTTTTCACATATCTGCCTCATTTTTTGTTTTTGTTTTTATGTCTAACAGAGACTTTACAAATACAGCCACGATATCACCATCACACCCAGCAAAGGGAATACTAATGCCTGAAAATCACCGGTTACAAGCCATCACTCAATTCTCCCTGTTTAAAAAAAGCCATTTTTGCAGTTGGTTTGTTCAAATCAGGTTTCCGTTGGATTTGGCTAATGGTTATCTTCATGGTGCCATATCAAATATTCATTGATCTTCAGAATATTTCTTATAAATAAGAGTTATACCTAGGAGCTTGATTATAGTGCCCCCAAAGTTAGAAACACCTAATAAGGCAGCCATGACTTGAACTTTCAATTTATTTTTATTTAGTTTTTAAAAGATTTTATTTATTTATTTGACAGCGAGAGAGGGAACACAAGCAGGGAGAGTAGGAGAGGGAGAAGCAGGCTTCCTGCTGAGCGGGGAGCCCGATGTGGGGCTCCATCCCAGGACTCTGGGATCATGGCCTGAGCTGAAGGCAGATGCTTAACCGACTGAGCCACCCAGGCGCCCTCGAACTTCCAATTTAAATGGCACTTATCTCCGGGGGAAGCGAAGGCCCTCGGGGACCCATGTTTAGAAGGAGAAGGGGGGAGGTGAAGGCTGCGAAGAATTCACAGCCGGTGACGGTGATGCCGAGTGCAAATGCCAGGAGACATACAACCAGGCTCCTAGTTAATTAGGTTGTGATTGTTTTTGCTAGTGCTCTGGTTACCAAGTCCCACAGACTTTTATGGACTGTCTCGGCTCTATTTTTCCCATAAGCCCTATTATTTTTTAGCATGCTATTTTGTAGAACTCAGACTTTTTTTAGCGATGTGAATGTGACGTTACAGCAGAAATGAATGAAAAAGACTGATAGGGCATCAGGACAGTCCCGGAAATCTCAGAACAGCTGGTGTCTGTACGTCTGCGGCCCCGCTTCTAGCTCTGCGGCTCCTGGCCGTCCTCGTGAGGGGACTCCCGGGTCAGTTGGCTTCCCTGCTATCCCCCAGGAGGGCTCCAGGCTGGAGACTTACCTTGAGTCCTTTTTGGTGCCTGGCGGGGCCTTGCCTCTGTTCCTGGCCTCCGTCGATGCTCCTGGTTGAGCTCCGCTTACTCCCACAGGTCCTGGATCCTCCACTACTGTTTCTTTCCAGAATATCAGGGATCGGCTGCCTGATGGCCCGAACAGCAAGCTGAACGCCCTCAGCCGCCCCCCTGGAAGGGCCTTCCGGCACTGGTCACTGATGAGGAGGAGGCCAGTCACCGGCAGACCGAGCCCAGGAAAGGCTCGTGCGCACCAGGTGCTACTGTCCCCAAGCAAAACGGCAGAGAGATGGCTGCTTGGGGAGGTTTTTTAAAGATTCATTTACCGTGCTGGCAGAAAGGACTTTTTTTTTTTTTTTTTTTTTTAGTTTTTTCTATTTGCCTCCTGCATTCCGTCTCCCTCCCCTGCCAATGTTTCAACAAATGAGGGTCCAAAGTCTAGGTACACGTATCTTAAAAGCCATCGAAGAAATTAAATTTAAAATGTACACTTTATAAAACAAACAAGCAAACAACACACTACGGTGCTCTCAGGAGAAGGCGTTTGGGTGAAAGGTGTGAAATCAAACCGCGGGGAGCTGACAGAGCTCCAGAGAGAAGAGCTTTGTGCGATCCGGCCCTGGTGTCGCACTTGATTTAGGGGGCCCCCATCTCCTCCCTCTTTTAAAGGCCAGTGAGGCCCCACCAGCAGCCTCCTTTGGAACAGGGATTTAAGTAAACAGAGACTGGGTGTCAAGACTGGTCCTTACTGCTCTGGGAGAGTGTCCCCAAGGAGTGTCCCTAGCTGTCCTGTGCTATCCTCTGGGCAGGGGAAATTGGGGGCCAGGGGTCTCAGGCTCCAACTGGGGTTTTGTCAACAGGCTAGTGGCTGCCCTGCTGCCCCATATTCCATGACGAGAAGGACTCTCCGGAGTGCTCTGTCCCTCTAGATTCCATCCTGGCTACAGTTCCCACACTCAAGGTTCCAGGAAGTTTCCGAGGTTCTTGACACAAACAAAATGGGGACAGAAGTGGAGAGCCTCACTGCTCACTGCCCAGAACTTGGGGCCACCAACTCCCTTCCATTCCTAACACCCTCTCTCCTTCTTGGGATCCTTCTTTCTTTTCGTTTCTTCCCTGCTCTCCCGTATCTCCATTTCCTCCATTTTTCTGGACATGCTACTCCCTCCCTCAGAAAGAACATCCCAAGTTTTTTCTTGTGTCTTACACATTTCCCAGCTTCCAGAATGTTCTGGAACTGGGCAGAGAGGGAAGCCAGCTTTAGTTTTCTGTGTGGAGGCTAATCTCCAATCTCTACCACCATCTGTTTAGGTGACTTTAGGCAAATGGCAGACATGCACTTAGCTTCTGTTTGGACATTGGTAAAACAGAGATAAAACTCATCCATTTCTCAGACTCACTGTAAAAATGGGCTCTCTGGGAGGTAGCTATTATTATTGTCGTTATTTAGCTTCCAAAGCGGTGTTCCCAGCCTACTGAGCTGCAACAGCACCTTTCCTGCAAAGCCAGACCTCCCGGCTGCAGGTGGAGGACAGGCTGGATGTGATGCACCTGCTGAGCCCCAACCTCCCAGCCAGCTTTTGGGTTCCGCTTCAGCCCCTCCAGGAAGCCGCCATACTGCCGCTCCTCATCAAGGATCTATCTGGCTGCTTGTTGCATCCACTGCTTTTCCCTTCAGGCCAGAGCCAAGGCAGCCTTTGCCTGCTCTGCAGACCCAGAGAATTAGGGTTCCAGTCCACAGCCTGCCCACCGACCTTGCTGGTCTACCATTGCCCTCCAGATCCAAGGGAGGGCCTCTGCCAAGCTCTTTCCAAGTTGGCCCCAACTTCCAAATCACAATGCCTGCAGAGGGATTGTCAGAGGGGGTGTGGGGTAGGGCATGTGGCAGTTCTACAAATTCAAACATGGCTCCGTCAGTATTTCTAGTTCAACTGTCTGCCAATAAAGTGTGACAGGGTGGGGGGGAGGGAGAACTGGCATCTCATTTCTTCCAAAGCTCCTCTTGGAGCTGCAGGATTGGTGCCCCAATACATCTCATGGATTTATCTTGCTCTGGGAGCTCAATTCCTTTGTCTGTCTCCCTGGAAGGGTGAGCTGTGCCTGCAAGGCAGGCCCCGTAAGGCAGCCCCCAGGGGGTGTCAGAACCTGACAGAACCACATTACTTCAGGGCAGTCCAGATTTGGAGGACAGGGAGCTGTGTTTTTTTCTCCAAATCAGTTTTGCTGAAGATGGTGTGCCCTCCCGTCTTCTCAACTCCCGGGAAGCATCCATCGCGTGTGGCAGCCCAGCGTCCACTTGGTAAAAATAGCTTTTTTATTTATTGGCTGGCAAAATACTCTATTTACCAAAACATTCCGGGTTCCTCTAAAGATAAAATGAAGGTAAAGCCCAAAAGGAAAATTAATGCTTTAATGCCGTCCTGCAGACTCCTGCTTCATTTCGTTGGAAAATGAGGGCGATAAAGCACAACATCGGCAGCCTGCATAAAGCAGTTGTGTAATTTTCTTTTGTGCAAGGAACTAATTCTCAAGCATAAGACTTCTCACCTAAGAGAAGTCGAATGATGGTGGATGGCTCCTGTGTACTAATTATGTCTTCCTTTATATCTTTGGCTTGAACTCTAATTTGCTTACAGTTTAATGAACATCAGTTCTTGCTGTGAAGTATCTAAGTACCTAGGAGATTGAATCCTTAGGCAGTCAAATGCTCTCACTCTTGACACTAATCTCCAAACCCTCTGCATTCTAAACCGACTTCCAAAGGAGAGTGGCTCTTTAAAGGCTTGTGAATCACTTCTGAGCAGTAACTGTGCACTTAAATTAAAAGCCATGATCTGGCAGGAGACTTGGGTTGTGCTGGAAATAATAATAATAGTAATTTTTACAGAAAGGCTTTTCGGGTTTCGGTACTAGGCACGATTTGTCAGCTTCCATAACGGCCTGATGCAAAAGCCACATGTTTTATGGCTGGTTGTTTCCCTGACTTTGGTTTTCCCAACTGTGTCCCCAGAAAGTCTCTGTAACTTTCTTCAGGTGCTTTCTCTTCAGCTCTGAGGATTGAGGAAATGAGCAACAGTGGAGACAGGGGAGGGGTTTCCAACCTGGGCCTTGCAGCTCATTTCCAAGGTCTCCCCCCACCCCTTTCAGCCCTTTACTCCCAGAACAGTGATGCTGAATTTACTTTGAGTAGATAATCTTAGGTGATAAAATTACAACTAATAATGATCATGTGTTCACTTTACTATGGCTTCCCCAATGTCAGTATTTGTGATGAAGGACCATGCAGGTGAATGACCTGGAGGACGAAGGGCAAGTTTTGATCTGGCGAGTCTGGGATGGGACCTGGGAGTCTGCATTTCAGAGAAGGCCGCCCACGAGGTTGCTGCTGCTGGTCCAAGGACCACACTTTGTACCGCTTCCCCTGGATTATCTAATTTTGTTGCCATTACAACCTATGAGGTAGATACCCTTCTCCGGATGAGGCTGTCAAGGTGCCAGAAGCTTAAGGAAAACACCTGAGGTCACCAGCTGTAAAGGGCAGAGTCTGACTCCACAACCTCAACCCACGACTGCCACTGCCCTTTTCCAGTGGGTGCTCTCGTGAAAAGGTAGATACAAAATGAATCTGATACATGTGTCTTAATCTAGAGAATTCTGTGGTTACTCCTGGACGAAGCTAGCAAGCCATCTCTTCATTTCTCCACGTTGTCAGAGTTTGCATCCATCCAGGCATGGCTGTGTTGCCATGAGGAGAGACCACCGTCAGGGAGCACTGGTTGGGCTCCTCACCCGGGCCAGCCCAGGGCTCCTGGCAAGACAAGGGGAGAATCAGCCTGACAAAGATCTCTGGTCACACCCTATCACACTTTAGCAGCCTCCCAAGAAACCAGTATTCTTTCCGGTTGCCTTGGGTCAGACTACTCAGAAGTGATGGCAGGCAGAAGAGGTAACTTTGGCACCTCACTTGAAGATCTCTAATGGCACAACGTACCTTCTAGGTGTTGCTTCTCCAGTTTGTGAAATAACCCACCAACCCCTAACACTGTGCATCAAAGTTGGGACCCAAAGGGAGAAAACAACACCACCTAGTAGTTAAGTGTGTAGACTCTGGAGCCGGACTGCCTGAGTTCAAATTCTGACTTACCTAGTTGTTATGGGTTTGGGCAATTCGCATAAACTCTCTGTGCCTCAGTTTCCTCGCCTGTAAAGGAGAGATGATGATAATGAAAGTATCTGCCTCGTAGGCTTAGAAAATTACACGAATGGATTCGCATGAGGTGCTTGCCATGGGATAATCCCTCAAAAGATAGAAACTACAATTATTAACAGGCAGCCGCAACAGCCTTGCTGAGAGAGTGTCCCTTAAAAATGTAGGTGATGTTTCTTTTTTTTCTGTGTTTAAGGCCGAGTAGCTAATTTGACTGATTCCTCCCAGTAGAGAATAATGAGAAAAGAGCCTACACTCTCTGGTCCACAACATCTGGAAAGAATTGACACTATAAATAGTCCAAAGCAGAGAGAGAGAGAGAATCATGTATAGATGGATGTTAGCACTTTTATGAATTATGCTTCTGTTTATACAGCGAGTCTTGAGGCTATTTAAATCTGTTCTTTTGATTGTAGCTGTGCGTACGGGAGGTATTTGCTGAACCCAGTTCCTGTGGTATCAAAGCCGGACCGAAATGCAAACATACTTGTAAAGTGGAAACACACTTTTATTTCCTAAGGGTCCCATAATCAAGGCAAAAGCTATTACTTGATCACATAATTAACCTTAGGAATAGAAGTGTAAACAACACAATTCATGAATTTGTTAATTGGTCTTCCTGCTACTGATATTAGCCCAAGCTGATCTGTTGTTCTCCTCTGTTGATTATCTTAAATAGGAAGTTTTCCAATTTGGATTTCTCCAGGGTAAGCAAGGGAAAAGAGGGAAGTAAGAGCTTTTTAACAATTTGAGAATATGCTGTAGGTAAGTGATTTTTTTTTTTCCTTAGGGGCGGACACAACTTGAAGGAAGAAACTCTTGCAGCGGAGTGGGACCCCTCTCCAGACTTCCGCTCTGTGCACCGATTAGCCAGATTGCTGGTTACTGATGTGGGAGCCCCACCTCCCACCCCCACTAGGCAGCAGAGACATAAAACAACCAGTAATGCTTATCTGCAGTCACGCTTCCAGGACTGTGAGTCTCAGTCTAATTTAGTTCTAATTTATCTCCCCCATTGCAATGACTCCTTAGCTGAGGGGAAATGAACAGAAACCCTCAGTGGGTGTAGGCTAAGGCCCTGAAGATGGAGGGGGCTGTGTGGTCAGGGGCAGGAAGGCCTTGGAGAGCAAGTACCGGAGTCCTTCTCCTAGGAGTCTTAAAGAACTCTACTCCCCAAAGCTGGAGAGTTGCGTTCTGAGAGAAGAGGAAATGTCCCAACATTTCTCTCCTTCCAACATGGCACACCTGGGTGGGAACTCAGCCGATTTCCAGAAGCAACAAATCAATATGTAAGAGATTCTTCCATTGGAGCCCTGGCTATGAAGCAGAATAGTTTAATTAAATTAGACCCTGAGCCTCTGATGGCTGCTTTAATGAAAAGAAAAAAAAAAGAAAAAGCACTGAGGGCGGTGATACTCGGCCTGATCTGTTCACACCAACTTAAAACTTGAGGCTACCTCTCATGAAGAGTCACTGAGGGCCGGAAAATTAAGAAGCCACCCACTTGAACAGATAGCTGATTTTGTTTGATAAAGTGATGGTTAAATAGCTCTCAAAAAAAGAAACACTTGCTAACGGTCTCCCCAGTTGCTTTGAAACCTTCAGGAATCTCACTGGGTAAGAGTCTAGACGACCAGCCAAAGCCACAGTGAAATGAGTAGCCTCCATACCCAAACACCACAAACCGCCAAGTGCAGACACGGAATGTCTGATGTCTGGGGGCTTTCTGGCAATCTAGGATGTGTTCGAAAGAATCAGGTGGCTACAGTCGGTCTGTCATTTAGACCTTAGGCATCAGCCTGGACGACTGAGCTGGCTGCAGCAAGCCCCCTCCACCCACCCGGTCCTCCTGAGCCTGTGGGCCTCTGAGGCTCCCCCTGGTTCTAGAGCCTTTAGAGAGAGCAGCCAGGGCACATGGTGATGTCGGTTCTAGGTAGGCCTGGAAGGTCAGGAGTAACTCACAGTGACAGCACATCTCGTCACGGCTGCTCCGGGTACCAATAGGCACTGCAAGCTTCCCAGGTATGACGAATCCTTTGGCATCAAGGGAATTATGCACGTACCCTCGGCCTTCCATTTAGCAGGACCTCACTCAGGCACAAAGGACATTCTTCCGACTCATTGTTTCTGTTCATCCACTTGCCCCGCTCTGGCCTTTTTGAGATTTTGGTCTAGAATTTCAGGGGAAAAACTGTTCCCAAAAGAGATATCCTGAACTTCACTTTATGGAAACTTGAGTCATTTTCATTTGCTGAGAAGTATTTCTAAGTAAGGAAAACGCTTCAAGTACCTGGTGGGAGAAATTGGAAGTAAAACCCAGTGCCGGTTAGAAAGAGATGATGGAAAGACAGGTTGGAGAGGGGAGAGGGGGCTCTATCCTTGGGGCTCCAGAGGATCCCGCAAACACAGGGCTACAACTCGGTCTATCCGTCTCTACATGCTCCAATCAGAACCTGAAGTCAGGAGCTCTGGATCCTGCTATTTCCAGATCTTAAGTTAGTTTTCAGTCTGGGACTGAGGGATGGTGGTAAAAATAAAGTACCCTTTATTAAGAACTCATGAGCCAGAGACGGTGCTAAGTCCATTACATGGCTCATCCATGCAGGCCTCCAATGGCCTAATAAGGAGGAATTGTTATCGGGCCCCTTTTACAGATGAAGGAAAAACAAACACAAGGAGAACCTGGTAAGTTGCCCCCACGCAGCTGTCATCTGCGCCTCCACTTTGCTGGAACCCTTCCAGAAGGACCGCCCCTAAGCCCCTCCTTGTGCCATAAGACTCAGTAACTTCTGGTGACTAGTTAGAACAGGGCCTTGTCAAGAAGGACACTGACTGGCCTGGGCAAAGAAGTGTCATTATTTCTGAAATCTCCCACACGACTTTTTTGATCTTGCCTTAAAAATAAAGTTTTAGCAAAGGAATGCAAAAAAGGAAAGCATATCAAAATGCTGCATCCTCTCCTTCACCCGGCCACAGAGGCAAACATTTGTAACTAGCTAATTCTTCTGTGTATCTCCTATCTTTCTATAAAATGTGCTTATCCTCTATTTTGACTTTTTTTTTCATTTTAGACATTGATAACTTCTAATTATGGTAGATGAGGGTTTAAATCTCTTTCCCTTCACCCCACTTCCCTCCCTTCCCCACTGCATACATTTTAGCAAAATCCTTCATCAGTATTTACATTTTTATAGCTAGATAAACATGGTTTACTGCAGGGCTAAATAGGGCACTATGCTTACGTGTTTTCACATACTATTGGAATTAATAATTGTTTCATTCTTATCTGTTGCATTGCTTTTAATATACTGAAACTTTAAAAAAATTTTCTAACTTTATCATCAGATGTCCTGAATACTGAAAAGTTTTTTTTTTTTCCTTTAAATGATCCATCATGATAATGAGATGGTGTTTACCACTCTCCTTTGTATTTGTGGGGGACTTCCTCATAAGGCCCCTCCCTGCTCACACTTCAGCTGGTAGTTCCCGAGTCCCAATGCTTATTATCATCCTAGAAACCCTCTCCTCCACTGAAGCCCTTATCTTCTGCCATGTTTTCCTCTTTCATGGCTTATTTCATTGTTTTGTTGGACTGTATTTTCCAAAAGCTTCTTAAAACAGAGTTTGTGAGAGGTAGTGTTTGCTGTCCTTATTTGTCTGGAAATATCTCTATTCTTCCTGTCACTTGATCAATAATTTGGCTGGGTGTGCAATGCTAACTTGAGCATAATTTGCCTGTAGAGTTTTGCAGACCTTTGTCTTCTAGTAGCAGATGTTGCTACTGAGAAGTCTAAAATTGCAATTCTTATTTCTTCCCCCTGATTTTTCTCTCCACAGGTTTTGTTTTTGTTTTTTTTTTTAAAGATTTTATTTATTTATTTGAGACAGAGAGAATGAGAGACAGAGAGCATGAGAGGGAGGAGGGTCAGAGGGAGAAGCAGACTCCCTGTGGAGCAGGGAGCCCGATGCGGGACTCGATCCCGGGACTCCAGGATCATGACCTGAGCCGAAGGCAGTCGCTTAACCAACTGAGCCACCCAGGCGCCCTCCACAGGTTTTGAGGGGCTTCTTTTTAGCCCAAGTGTTCCAAAATTTTGTAATGGTGAATCATTATTTTTTTTTTCCCCACTCATTTATTCATAGGACACTCAGTGGGCCCTTTCAATCCAGGGGTTTTCTCTTTCAATTCTGTTAATTTTTCTTGTATTTATTTTTGAATAATTTATTCTCTGCTATTTTCCTGTTTGAAACTGCTGTTATGGAGAAGTTACATGTCCCAAACTAATCCTCTATTTTGTTTTCCTCTATATTTTCTCTACTAATTTCCATCTCTTTTAACTTTTGTCTGATTTCCTTCAATTATTTATTTTCTATTTATTTTCTATTGAAGGTTTTTCTTTTCCTTTTAAAATTTCCACCACATTTTAATTTCTATGAGGCCTTTTAAAAATTGTATCTCATTCCTGTATTATAAAAGGCAGTATTTATCTTTCTGAGATTGTCATTATTGTTCTTTTCCAAAGTTTATTTCATAGATTTTTTTTTTTTTTGGCTTAGTCATTCAAATTGGAGGTCTTAGATACTTGGTGATTCTTGACTATTCATATTTAAGACATAGACACTGAAAAGTGGATAGAAAGCTCTCCGTTTGTGGTTGGAACTTTTCTCCTTTGATTGGGTGGGCAGCCAAGTTTCGTTTGCCTCTCTGCCCAAAGCCAGTATATGGAGACTTTTTTCCTCGGGTTGTTCACTTCATTGGGGAGGAATCCTCTGGTAGATGCCAGACTGTTGGCATTCTGGGAGAGGGTAGACTGTAGGGGGAACTGCAGCCTGTAATTTAATCTCCATCATCATTTCTGAGCCTCACCCCTGCTCCCTTCTATGGCTATATACTCAATTTGGATCACATCCCCTTCATAGTTCTTGTAAATGGCGTGTGTGGGGAGAGGTTGGGGGGCCTCACAAGGTAGTCCGCTGCATGCAAGAAGATGAGAAAGGGAGGTAGACTTCATCCTTCTATGTGCTCTTACTTCATCCAGTTTCCTAGTTCTCAGCCCCACGTCGTGTCCTTGCCTTCTGCAAAAAAAAAGAATTAGCTCACTTCTCATTGTTATCCTCCTCTTCATGGACACTTGAGACTGTAGTTTCTTCTCTAATCTACTCGTCTAAAGACAACTTCTTCATCTGCTTCCCTTCGTCCAAAGTTGTTGAAATCTTTTGTCTACTTGATTTCCCTGTCCTTTTCCTCGCTTGGGGTTATGCCTTTTTAATTTCCCTACTATTATTTAAGTAGGTCTCTGGAGAGGAAGAGGTAATTTGTCATTTCAAACTGGATCGCGTCTGACTTTCTAACAGGGGAGACTGTTCTCAGGTTCCTGGCACATTTTTGGAGGTAGTTTGGGCATTGGGCTCTGAATCTCACAGATCTCCTCTCCCAGATTAAGTTTGAAATGATGGCCTGAGAAGTGGTCACCAATACTATTGTTGGCAGTAGCAACAGTACTAAAGATGGCTGCCATTCATTGAGTAGGTGATCAGCACTGTACCAGGTGCTTCATGTTATTTCATGTGGCATTCACAAGTTACTTTCTCTTTTACAGATGATGAAAGAGGTTGAGAAAGATTTTTAAACTCTCCCAGTCACACAAATAGCTGAGAGAATTTGACCTCATTGCTGCTGCTACCAGGTGCTAACACTTACTGAGCATTTACCATCTATCAGTCTAACTTCTACAGGCCCTGCTTCTCCTCATGGCTGTAATAGAGTGCAAATCTTGCTCCTTGTTAGCCTAGTTGTCTGAGACACAGGAGCATCAATGGTGATTTAAAAAGAAAACAACTGAGGGGGGCACCTGGGTGGCTCAGTTGGCTAAGCATCCAACTCTTGATTTAGGCTCAGGTCCTGATCTCAGGGTCATGGGATCAAGTTGGGCTCTGTGCTCAGTGCGGAGTCTACTTGAGACTGTCTCTCTCCTTCTCCCTCTGCTCCTTGCCCCGCTCCCACGTATGCTCTCTCTCTAAACGGATAAAATCTTAAAGAAAAAAAAATTTTTTTCTTACATAACTAAAATATCTTTTTGTTTTTTGCTTTTTGTAGAAATAGCATATTTTTACTCCTGAATGATCTGGAAACAACCTTTCTTTTAATGATACATTATTTTACCCACCGTGCCTGTATTCTCATTGCTATGTGAAACTCTTACAGTAAGTCCTCTCTACATAGGTAACTCACTCTCTTTTCACTCTGCAATTGGAAAAAGTGAGAGGGGGCTCTCAGCAGCTAAGCCATGCCAGGAATTGCTATGCACATGTTCTTCAGGCATCCATAGCTGAAACCCAGGACCTGGCCTCCTTTATGGCTTCATGGCAGTTCCCAGGTTGACAGGTTGGGACTGAGGGCTACATCACTGCCTGCTATGACCCAAGACACACTACATGTTCCCATACTTGCAAGGCAGCTGTGAATAAATAATGTCATATAATAGTTAAGAGCCTGGGCTCCGGAGTCATAATGCCTAGGCCCAAATCCCCATTTCTCCAAGGTTTTTTTCCCCTTAACTGTGTGGCCTTGAGTAAGTTACTTGATATCTCCGTATCTATTTCCTCATCTGTAAAATGGGATTAATAATAATACATCATGAGACAGTTGAAATTAAGTGAATAATAAATGATTTAAAAATACTTTATAACCATAGGGACACCTGGGTGGCTCAGTCAGTTGAGCCTCCAATTCTTTATCTTGGCTCAGGTCTTGATCTCAGGGTCGTGAGTTCAAGCCCTGTATTAAGTAAATAAATAAAAATAAAATGCTTAAAACCATGCTGAGTTTTAGAAAGTGCACATAAGTGTACAATGGCAGCTAGCTACCACAGTTCATTACCGTGAATAACTACAAACCTTAAATGAATACTCACTACATACCACTCTGGTAAGTGCTTGACATACAACATCTCATGTAATCCCCATAACATGTTACCCCATTTACAGATGAGGGGAATTGAAATTGAGAGGCAGAGGTGGATTTTCCTTGAAACTGATGACGCTAAGCTTCAGGGTCCCCCATTTAACAGATCCCTGTGAGAGCTAGGGGTGGCTGGGAGTCGTAGAGTGTTCCAGGTGGGAAAGAGAAGGCTGGCTGCAATTAGAAGCACTTCTTTTAAGTAATTCTGGCAATTGCCTAAAGAGATCTCAGAAAAGAGGAATCTGCAGTATCAAGGCTCCAGTAATTTGTTATAATCTTTATTATTCTAAATGCTCACTTTGGGATCTAATTATGCGGGGTCTTTTCTTTATGAGGGTCCTTAAGTTTAACCCACAACTGTCTCTTACCAGAAGAAGTGCATACGGTTTTACTTTTAACCTCTAAACTTTACTGTGTCCTTGCTGGATTTATTTAAGCTAGTCAAACTCACTTTACAGAGATAGAAAGCATCCTCAAATTGAAAGGCCCCGTGGTAGCAGGGGATTATACTGTCTTGCTGATTGCATTTAGCAAGGCATAAGGATTCGGCAAAGTCTTAATAGACTTCATCAATATAAGTTTTAGAAGTCTTGCAAGTAACCTTCCTTTTATGGTGAGTAGTGGTTTGACGTCTCTTTCATAATCCCTGAATCTCCTAGAAAAAGGGTAAATTGGCAATATATTTTTGTGGTCTATTATATTTGAACCTTTGATTTGCAAGTGTAATTTCAACATAATTTTTCTTTTGCAGACCATAACTGCTAAAGCAGAACAACACCCAAAGATAAATAGCTTTCATAGGTTTTTGCCACGCTAGATTTTTCAAAGCAAGGAATGAAATGTCGAAACGTCCACTCAGTGGTTCCTTGTCCTTAAAAATCCTGGGGAGAATCAGATCATCTGAAATAGAAACTCTGCTATTTTTATACTCAATTGCAAATCAGGACGTTGCCAGGCTTTCGTCTCAGCAATGAGTCTTCCTAGGAACTGGATCGAGAATTTATTTATACTTTATACTTTGGGAAAGGTACATTTTGAGTCCTTTCAGTTTTTGGTGTTCCCTTTCCCTGAAGAACCTTTGAAATTACTTTTTATATTTTTTGGTCTCCTCCACCTAGAAAGAGAAGGTGGCAGAAAGACGAAGCTGGCGAGACCCTCACTCATTTGGGCACCACTAGTATTAACCGAATGGATAATGAAACACATTGGCTAGTGAATGATGCCATGTTATTTTTGTTTGTAATTCAAATCAATGACTAGGCATTCCCAATAAAAGGGAACTGGGTGCAACCACTTTGAGTCTAACTCAAAATCCATGTCCCGGGGCAGGAGAAAATGCCATCATCAAAAATTAGGCATCAACTTTTCAAATTACCATATGGCTGCTTAATGCAGGACTCCAGGAACATTGTGTGAACACACACACATCCTCTCCAGCCACTGATCTATCCTGGAAAAGACTTAGGAAATCTCTTAGCTACCAACACCTTCCCTTTATATGGCCCATTCTTTTTTTCATGGACGAAGAGGGAAAAGGCTTATGGGAAATGATGTTATGAATGAGAACATGATTATTCGGAGGTTCCAATATATTCGTGTGTGTGTGTGTATAATCTTCAAAACGCAGTAAGGCAGGGAACATAAAACCACTTGCGCCAGAAGCATTTATTCAAATTAATTCATCAGCAACACTAAACCCCGTTTTCTATCAGTAGACTGGCTCTACAAACAGGAGGTTCTCCTAGAGCTGCTGTAAGGCACAGGGTGAATCCTTTACTGGCTGATGAATCTGACGGAGTACAGGTTATAATCCTAACTGATTTCTATCGGGGGCGGAGGGCGGCTAATAGAAGGAAAATGAATAAAGCTGTGTCTGAGAGGATTCAGGAAAAAATGTTAACATGAGCCACTCCCGCCACGCATATCTGCTGCTACCAGACTGCAGTCTGGAATGGGAGGAGTTACAGGAGCCAGGATGGAGTCTGGAGGCTCCTTCCAGGTGTCTGCTCTCCTCTACCTCTGCATCTTTGTTTGGCCAAGTGCAGTGAGTGTGTGAGGGAGAAGAGTACCAAAAGCAAGGCACAGCCTGGGGCTGGGGAGGCTGCCCTCGATTTCCTGTTTCACTCCGGAGAGAGAAAAGCAGCCGTTTTTGGTGTTTGATTGTAGCTTCTGATGGATTCGGATAAACAGAAAGGAGACTTTCTAATAGATTAGCTCAAAGGCTATAGAAAAAGTGGCTTAAAAACAGTACATACAATTGAATGTCAATTACTTTTTAAAATTAAACAAAACAGTAGGCTGGAACATGTACTTAACCATGTGGTATGCATTGGCTGTTGCCGATTCATGAAATAGCTGTGGTTACTGAAATCTCAGCAAGGGAGTTTTAAAACACCAAAATTATAAACAATTCCAATAATAATAAAAGACAGTAAGCTCCCTTTGCTCAATTCAACAAGTACTTACTGAGCACCTCTTATGGGCCTGTATGGGTTTACTTCTGTGTCCTAATTTTAGCTTTAGTTTCAGGCAGTGTTTGATCTTTAGGAACTTGTAACACCTAAATGTGGGAACTGCCTGTATTCTGGTGTGAAGATTTAAAAATTCAGTTACAGAAGGTGGTGAACTTCTTCACTGAGGAGGCCATAAAGCAGGGTTCCCTTTGCAACCTTTCTTACCACGCTGACAATTTAATTCCTATAGAACAAGGTTAGCATATTCCTTTGCAGGAACAGGTCCACTGCAAGAAAGATTATTCATTTACTCATAAAATGATATTTAATGAACACCGAAGTGTGTACAGAATCACTGAGGTGCTCCATACCAGTCTACCTCACAGGGTTTCGGTAGGACTCCAATGAGAAATCTAGGTGACTCCACTTAAAAAAACGTAAATTGCTCTATGTAGAGAAATGCTATTTTTATTATGTACCTGAATGAGTCACGAACACATTCAATTGTTCCCAAATATAGAAAGTTACAATTATCTGGGTCTCTTTTCCTAAAGTTTTAACAGTAGCTACCATTTATTGAGATTGAAGTGCCACTGGTGTGTTCCATGCTTTGTAACAATTCTCTTCATCCCTCCAATAACCTTAGCAGGTGGGTATTGTCTACATACTAAAAGATGAGGAAACAGGAGGTCAAGAAATCTGATGAAATTCCCGTAACTAGACAGTACTACAAAACTGGGATTTGAATTCCCACCTATTTGTCTGCAAATCCTGTGAGCTCAATTTTATTCTATAATGTACATTTTTTTAAAGATGATGTTTTTCTTTAATTATATTATAGGTAAGCCACATTTGTATTATGAAAAATCAAGCAGTTTCAAGATTACCAAATAGAATTACAACTTCTTGATCATTCAGGGCTGTCGATGAACAGTAGTAATGGCTCTGGGCTATGCCCTGGTTTATCCTAAAGCAGGCAGGGCTGCTCGTCCCTGCACCCAAGACCCAAAGTGATTTTTGCCTGTGTTTAGCCATGTGGTTTTTCTGTCTTTTCCTTTAACCTGTCACTTCTCCCTGATGGTTCTGTGCCTGTAATGTGCTGGGGAATAATAAACCAAATGGGCAATGGTAGGGATCTAAGGCAGTGGTTCTAAGTTGTTGAACATGACCCGCCAGGCGAGCTAGTTTAAATGCAGATTCTTGGGCCCCACTCCCTGATGTTCAGCTTTAGTAGCTCTTGGAACTTGAGGCCCAAGAACTGCTGCTCTAGGAGTAAAGAACACACACTTTATGATTGTGAGAAAAGTATTCTCTAAGCAGCATCTGTTTTTATTAAGTTTTAGATTTTCATCTATGGCCTGGTGACTAAATGTAGGGATTAAATAAAATGTTATATAGACGAGGTGAGTGCGAGACAGAACCTGCTATTTTCACTCATATTATAAAATATCAGATTTATTGACTAAAAGAGCAACAGAAGAGCCTGAAAGTACCACCAGAATGACTTAATTTTTCCAAAACTCTGCTTTTGGAAAGTCTGTCAAAATTCTAGGTCTCTTTCTTCTTGAAGAGCATGGGTGTGAATGCTGGCTCTCTGCTAGTTAGTTATCTGACTTCTGACAAATCACCTAACCAGTCTGAGCCAGTTCCACCCTCACCTTTAAAGGAGAGAACAGTAGCTCCTTTCAGGGAGGGTGGGTCTTCAGAGAGAACGCACAGAACGTTCCTGGTAAGTACTCAATATGTAGTCAGATTTTAAAAATGAACTTTTTTTTTTAAAATAGGAATTCCAGTTGTAGCCATCACAAAAGTTTTGTGACTCTTTGAGGGGCCCAGCTTTCATATTTATACATCCAATGTTATATAGAGATAGGCACAGTGGAGTGTCCTCCTTTACAGTCTAAGGCAATAAACCAAATTTACATTCTAGGCACATTATTCTTACTTTAGCTGCATGAAACAGGCCTGCTGTTTGAAACTTCAGCTGTATGAAACAGGAAGTATTTATCTCTATGTCACACTACAAGGAATGCAAAGAAACCAACCAAGACTTTGATATCTTAACTATTAGAGACAAACCCTAAATATTTATAATGAAGTAGTATTTACTTCAGTGGAAGAAACAGGCATACTAACATGAAAAAACACATTTTATTGCACTTAAGTTATAAGAAAATAAAATTTCTAAGTGAATCAAACCATAGACACAATCCCTTTAAAGGTTGTTTTCCTCCATCATGTCAGGTTGTTACATAACTAAAATTAACCAACTTGAATCTGATTGTTTTAAATCAGACTATAAATAAAACAAAAAAAAAATAAACAGGAGGAGGAAAAAAAGATCACCTAGGATACAGTGTTAAACCACTTTCACAGTTCAGCTTGAGTTGTGGCTCTTGGAGAATGAGGCAAACCATTTGACTTTTTCATTCATTTCGTTTGTTTGCATGTGACGCCTTTACTACAAAAACTGAGTAGTTTCTGCTTTGTCAGTTTCTCAGAGCAATAAAACTGTAACAGTTGTTTTCCCAAATACTGTAAAACACTAAGACTGACCAGCAACTTTATTTTGTTTTATATATTTTTAAAATATTTTGTCAGTTTTATTATGTACGTTCATCCATTCACCACAGCCCTCAAAAAGAAAAGTTTCTCCACAGAACAGACGGCAATAGCTCTCTGTTCCAAGGAATGTGTTTTAATTTTTGCCCAGATAAAAGAAAATAAGCTTTGCACACACTCTCAATTCTTTACTTGCAGGCAAACTTCACTCTTTATTATCTGAAACTCTCCCATTCTCAGCCTCTTAGAGGCACAGATGGTTCAAGTTTCAGTGGCAAAAAGTCTTTTTTCTGTAACCAAACTAGAGCAAATTTGGAATTCAGTCTGGGACTAAAACGTCACAGCAGAAAAAAAATAAAAAAAAATAATTTGCTTTTTTCTTTCTTTCATTTAGCAGCATAAATAAGTTTGGCCACTGGGAGTACAGTACAGGGGTGGGACAACAATCCCATATTTGAAGACCTACTTCTAGCACCAGCATCAAGAATTAAATCCATCTCAGGACTCACGGAACCCAGGACAACTTGCCACCTTTGAGCAACATATGCATTGAAGAGTGTATGTGGAAGCGACAGTAAATAGATTAACAGAGGCTAATACTGTGATTGATTGACATTGGCAATGGTTGGCAAAAAAAAAAAAAAAAAGCTTTTCATGATAACTGTACAAAAACAATTCACAGTAATTTTTTTTCTTTTTTTTCTTTTTTAGCTTTTCCACTCCAGAAAAATGACTTTTTGTTGCAGATGCTCTCTACTGAGAAAGTCAGCCAGTCCTTGTTTGGGTGTTATTGCAGCCCCTTCCTAGGTCTCAGTGGTAAAAGGCCAGGCTAACAGAATCTGTAACGAAGCTTCATCGTTAACACTGCCCAGTGACCACTGGAGAAGAAAATAAAGAAATAATTGCACCTGGTTTGATTTAGAAAGTCTCATTTTGCAAAGCTGCCCTCAGTCAAAAGTGAAGCCTTTTATGTGATGAGACAGCAGACGCCTCTCTTGTCAGTTACGGTTTGTCATGTCTTCCTCTTTTCCTTCTTGTCTGTAGATCTTTTCACTCTGTTGCCCCAAGCCAACATCCTGCACCACTGAGAACAAGGGATTTTTTTTTCTCTTTTCTTTTTTCCTTTTTTTTTTTTTTTTTGCTTTTTTCTTCTGTTGTTTTTGTTTTTTGTTTGTTTGTTTTTCAGGGGGAAGGGCAGGGAGTATATCGTCTACACATTTGGACAAATTTCTTTTCTGCTCTTCACTTCATGTCCACATCAAAGTCCAGCACCAGCAGCTTGGTTTCCTCAGTCCCATTCCGACTCCCAACTGCACACACCAGCTTTGTGTTTGAGGCTCTGATCCGCCACACGACTCCCCCACTCCCCCCACTCTCCAATGTGACTAGGTTTCGAATAAATTCACCCGTTTTCAAGTCCCATAGTTTTACAGTTCCATCATCTGAGCTGGTAATTACAAAGTTCTTGTTGAACTGTAAACAGGTCACAGCACTCTGATGCTTGTTAGGACCTAGGCAAAACCAAAGGAATTAAATTACTGGTTAGAAATCATGGGTATGGGTAAGTTACACTGTAATTGTACCCTTCTACATTAGAACATACAATAAATGAAATATTTAAAATGCTGCATATTTAGAATCTGTGAGTATTTTAGGATCAGCAGGATTGCAAGAAAATCTGGTAGTTATTTGTAACTGAAACATTAACTTTCAAGAGTTCGGTCTTCCACGAAGCTTGGTTAGCTACCAGGCACACGTTTTGTTTTCCGGCTGTGCAAATAAGAGCTTTCTTAGTGGTGATGTAGATAGCTCAGCTTCATGTATTCTGCTGATGGACGAATGGGCACGAAATCTACCACCCTTACCACTTGGAACTGACCACTCAAAGGCGAAGGCTGAAATGACCACAATTCCAAACCTCTGAGGAACAGACACAACCAATGAGTAAAAAGTTGCAGTACAGCCCACCAAATGGCCCTAATGAAAAAACAGTTTTTAGGGCTATGACCAATAAAAAGAAGTTAATCATGACGTAAAATGTTAACACTGTTGGGCCTCATTTAATATTAGTGGCTTTCACATGTTTCCTTCTTCATTTTACTGGGTGCTATTATTCCTTCCAGCCTAGTTAAGCAGATGGTTAAAGGGTCTAAGTTGAGGCCAAATCAATTGTCTATCAGATTAGAGATGTTCTTTTTACCCCAGTAAGGTAGCTCTTTAATTTAGAATTGGACTACAAATTCAAAAAAAAAAAGAGTCAGTTGCTTCTATGATATGGCCAAGATCTTTCTTCGCATTGTTCTTTAAGATTAGGTCAAATTACCTATATATGTAGGAAGTGATTAAACAATTTTATATTAAAAACACAATTTAAAACAATTTCTCAAGGGTAGCCTAGTTCTGTCAAGTCAGAGTGAAAATGCTCAGAAACTTATCCAAAATAAGCATTTTCATTTTGTATGAGGTTAATGAGCTTTTTGTGACATAAAAGCTCTGTATTTCTCTTTTGACTAACAATCCCATTTTTAATGAACACAACTCAAGCTGAGTAGCCAAGACTTACCTTGCAATGTTTGTAAACACTGTCCTGTTTTGATATCCCAGATTTTAACTGTAGAATCTGCATTCCCAGAGACAAGAATATTGTCTTTGAGTTCCATTCCACTTGTTAACGATTGGTGTCCTGTTAACGTGTGAATGCAATTCCCCGTCTCCACATCCCACACTCGGATTGATGTATCAAGAGATCCACTCACCACATGGATGCCATCAAACTACAACAGACACAGCTTATTAGACTAGAAGTGCAGATATTCTTGATATTATTTATTGACCTTAATCCTACAGGGGAGAAAAATAAAGCATGGGAAAGAGGTAATGCCAGGAATAAAATGAGGTAACAGGATAAAGTGCAGGTAATCAAGCAAATCTACAGTGTATGTTCTCAGACGCTTCTATCAGAATTGCTAATTTTAAAAAAAGATTTATTTATTTATTTTAGAGCAGGATGGAAGGGCAGAGGGAGAGGGGGGAGAGAATCCCAAGCTGACTCCCTGCCGAGCATGGAGCCCAACGCAGGGCTCGATTCCACAACCCTGAGATCATGACCCAAGCAGAAACCAAGAGTCAGATGCTCAACCAACTGAGCCACCCAGGTACCCCCAGAATTGCTAATTTTTTATGGCCGGTGGCTTCAAACTAGATGCAGAAACAATTAAAAGAAAACAAAACACCTAAAATGAACACGTTAGTTTCAGATCATCTGGCCAAAGATGATCAGCTAAATATCATGGATCATTCAGTAAGGATTGCCATTTGAATCTTACTTCCCAACAGAAAGTTGAAAATACTGACATAGCTTGTGTGTTTATTAACACACCTAAGGCATGAAAAGACTAGAGATAACTCTCATGAGATGTTTAAAAGTAAGTTCCAGGGGCGCCTGGGTGGCTCAGTTCGTTAAGCGGCTGCCTTCGGCTCATGTCATGATCCCAGCGTCCTGGGATCGAGCCCGGCATCGGGCTCCGTGCTCAGCAGGGAGCCTACTTCTCTCTCTCCCTCTGCCTGCCTGCCTACTTGTGATCTCTCTCTCTCTCTGTCAAATAAATAAATAAAATCTTAAAAAATAAAATAAAATAAAAGTTCCATTAAAAACTGTATGTAAAATAAAAATTTCATTTACAAGAACCAACTGCTAATTAGGAAATGCACCAATAGATAATTACATCTGGAATTACAAGAAGTGGCATTTTGATAACAAAAGCAAGCTATATAGCACCTCTTCTCCAGCTTCCCAGCTATACTAAAAGTCAATAGATATCAATTCCTAGAAGATCTAGAATAGTATTGCTACCTCTTTTCTCAATCTAATGGTTTACTTAAATGAGAATATTATATTTGTCAGGGTTCTGAACATATCACAAAACATAAAAACAACTTCAGCCAATTCCCTCTCCTCCAAATTCATAACCTTTTCTAAGTTAATATATCTTTATTATATATCAATATTTTGTGACATAGACAGTATTCCACAAATTAAGAGCCAAATATTCCAAGAACAGAGAACTGTCAGCACTGGGACTACGTACTAATCTGCGGATCACTAATGGGCAGTAACTGGTAAATAAACTGTATAAGTAATGGAAAAATTTTCAACTTGAAAATGCTTTCAGAAAATAAAACAAGGGCGCCTGGGTGGCTCAGATGGTTAAGCGTCTGCCTTCGGCTCAGGTCATGATCCCAGGGTCCTGGGATCGAGTCCCGCATCGGGCTCCCTGCTAGGCGGGGAGCCTGCTTCTGCCTCTGCTTCTCTCTCTCTCTCTCTCTCTCTGACTCTCATGAATAAATAAATAAAATATTAAAAAAAAAAAAAAAGAAAAGAAAACAAGACCCATTTTCTAAATTTGCTATTAATCTAGCTATCAATTTCAAAAATATGACAACTCACTCAAGAATATCATGTTCAAATGTAAACAAAAAAAATCAGGTTAGTCAAATTTACTTCGACTACAAATCAGTAGCCCTTTGATGGTAGAGCAGTCTGATGGAGAAAGGCTCTGCTTCCACTTTGAATGGGAATGGATCACAATTACATGGTCCATCAACTTTCAGCTATCAAGGCAAAGGGGCAGTTTTTGGCCAAATTAATCCTCTGCTAAGGAGTTTATTAAAATCCAGGTTATTTTCCTATGAGACTATCTACCCATTAATTAATATAGTAAAACTTGGGGCTCCAACAAAGTTTCAGGTTCCAAGACAAATATTTGTATTTTAGAGGAACAACAGATCACAGAAAAACTGAAACAAATTATTTAAATCAGTTAAAAATTTATGCTTTCTTCATGCCAATTTTAAAGCATATGTAAACAACAGGATAATCTGATTTGTCTTTTTTGGATTGTATTGAATCAGCAATTTGACAGTGATTATCTGAATAAAACAATCTCATGATTCATCAGTAAAGCATCTAAGGGATAGGAGAGATATGATCTCTTACCTGTAATGAATAGACTCTATTAGTATGCCCCTGCAACGTGTGTAGACAGGTCTCCGTCTCTGGATCCCACACCTTCACCATAAAATCATATGCTCCACTAACAACCCTCCTGCCATCATATTGAACACAGCGGACTGCTGCTACATGACCCATCAGAACATGTAAACACTGGCCTGTCTCAATATCCCAAACCCTAAGAGTGGCATCTCGAGAACCGCTAACAACTCTGTGGGGGGGGGGGGGAGAACAGAAAAAAAAAAAAAAGTATTAGAATTTTTAATAGCATGAGAAAACATGATATATAAAGTCAGTGGTTATTGAATTTTTTCTTTTCTTAAGCAGGAACACCTGTTTTCAAAGAAATCCTATGTAAAACCTTGAGATATAAACATACAAAAGTCAAGTTACTCTGGTTGGGATGGGAAGTTGGGAAGCCTAGAATTGTACCTGCTTGGTTCCCACATTTCCCACATTTATAAGTGGCTGTGCAGCACCCGGGGTTCTGTGGGATGGCCTGAAAACTGCTGTATTGTATTCGAAGCAGAAGCAGCAGTGGCCAGCTCCAGATATAGACAATAAGATTTTGATTTTAGAAATAAAATGCTAATGTGGGCAACATGTATAAAATGTTAATGGGAGAACTCTGGTGGTAGTATTTTAAAAAAATTTGTATTTCTTCTTTATTCTTTGTGCCATTTCCCAAAATTGTAATTATGAACATACATTCTCTTTGTGACTAGGGAAAATATTTAATAAACGTTATTCAACAAAACAAATCTGAATTTGGAATTTAAACAGTTAAAGATTATGTGCCTTATACCATTATAATCTGGTAAAATTAACCAGTTTTAGAATATCTTCAAACAAAGGCTGCTTATGCTTATAATTATAGTCAGTAGGCTATGGAGGTATTAAGATATGCAGATTTTGGAAGATACACACAGGGAGGCAACAGAAATCCCTTAAAAAATTGGCCCAACATTATTAAAGCTATGCTCTTCTGAAGGCCGGAGTGATACAAATATCACAAGCACCTTTGGATTACGAAGGAGAGTTGAAAACTCAGGTATCTTTAATGTTAGTCTTAAGAGATAAAGATAGGCCACAGTTTCTACATTTGGAAGAGTAGAAAGGAACACTGAGAGATTTAAGTCAGAATATAATGGAAACTGAAATACGAGGTTTCTTAATGTCAACCCCCCCAAGTTTTAATAGAGCACACTGTTCAAAGTAGATTCAAATTACAAATGAAATAGTACTTTTCTTCACATACTACAAATCTAGCGTGAAATCTGCTTAATGTAATGGTTTTCACAAAGAAGATGTTGTGGATAGAATTAAAGGTAACGACAGGAGCAGATTCATGGTAAGGACTGCCGGAGAGACCTTTTATGACAAATGAAGTCGAAATCACATTTGTTTAACGAGGTACTGTGAAGACATGCCAATAGAAGATCGAACGGACTTTAACAGAAGGGCTTTGAGGAGGAGATCAAAGCAACAGTAAAGGCACTGAGAAGAAAAAAAGGCAAGCCAGTCTGGTTTGGCTGAAACTATTTTGAAAACTGGATTGAGGATTTCTTCCTTGATTTGATAGACAACAGAAGGCTCTCAAAGGGCAGTGATACTATCATTATTAGAAAAGGATTCTCTGGTCAGCTGTGTAACAGGTGAGAAAACCAAGTGTGAAAGCTATGTCACTAGTTCAGGTGATCAGTAACGAGAGACTCAACAAAAACCCGCACACCTCAGTTTTTGTCTAGATATAAGGGAATATGATGGAGTGCGGGTAGGGTGGGTGGGTAATTAAAAAGACTCAGAAGCGGGAAGCCTGAATAACTGAATTTGTCCCAGGAGCAGAGATAAAAATGTAAAAAAAAGAGAGAGAGAGAGAAAAAGATTGTTTTGGAGATGATGAGTCATCAAAGATACAGAACAATAAAGCGCCACCCAAGATCAGAGAATAGAGTTTCAAGGAGGAAGCCAACGCCATTAAATGAAGAAGTAAATTTAAAGACAATCTCCCAATTTTAAGCCAATACGCTACTGCTTTGCTAGTACAGAAACATCTGAACTCTACTAATTAAAGTCTAATTTAAGAGGACAGTATCACTCTCTAATAAACACTGTATTATACAACTGAACTCTACACAGAAAGCCTCAAATTCACAAATAACAGAGGAAGAATTCCCAACCACTACAGGATTTTCCCTTACCTTTTTTCATGGAGATGCATACAGCGGACAGTGGAAGTATGCCCATATAAGGTATGTATACATTCTCCAGTCTCTGCATTCCACACTTTTAGAGTCCGATCTGTAGATCCACTAATGATGATATTGTCTCTCATCTGTGATGACCATACTCCACCTGTGTGTCCCACTAATGTTCTCAGACACTGGAAAAACACTTAAGATGATTACTTTTGGGTAGAAAGAAAAATGATTTACATAACATTTCAGTAGCTCATTAAAATTTGGGGTAAAGTTATTTATAAAATTTTATTGTTTGGCACATCAGAAAATAATTTTTCACATCAATATAACATGATACCATCACTATTTATTGCTTTGCTTATTCAGTAGCATTACATATTAAACACACAGATACAACTGAGGAACAAGTTTGTAGAAAGTAAAACACTTCTCATTAAAGTATGACAGCTCCAGCCTGGTCTCTGATGAAATAATGCTAAAACTGCAACTTGGTTTCTTCCATAGGAATGGATTCAATGAAAGAATGCCAACCGTGTTAGGTGTGGCTACATACCACATTTCATCTGAATCTGCCCCAAGGCAGTAGTTAGGAGCCAGGCAAGGTACTTCTAGACAAGTAAAGACAGATATTAAAACTCTGAAATAAATCCAAAACTAATATTACACTATGGAAATATGAAGCTGCTTTAAAAAATTTTAACATCCGATTCGGACTATTTAGAAGATTCTTGCCCAAGAATCAGCATGCTGTAAGACATTTTAAAAGACAGGTTTTTTTCCCTCACATTTTCCTCTGTGTTTTTTTAGTTGGTCAATTACTTAATTTATGCAAACGTTCTCCAGTGGACAGATAAAGATAAGTATTCACCACAGAACCATTAAAGTATAATACTGCATGCAGTGAAACTGATTGCTTGGACTGCTTTTTTCTTCAAACTCCTATTTAAATACTGTATCTGCTTTACTTTCATCTCACAGGGCTTGAGATAAGCCTAAATTAACATGATCTACTTAACTTCTAAACTACAGGTAAGTTATCAACAAAGCAGTTTACAAAGAAAAACAAATATCCCTCAATCATAGTTTTGAAAAAGATTAAAAAGGACAATATAACTGAGATGGTTAATAAAAGTGGGAAATATTAAGCCAAGAAAAAGAAAAAAAAAAAAAGATAAAGCACATCTGTAAAAATCATACAATAGCTAAGTCACAAAGACAGACAAACTATTTACAGGAAGAAACTAATGACATCCCTTATCCTGAGAAACATTATCTTTGTGCCAGGGGAAAAACTAAATTAGAAGCTCTGATATTTGTTATCGAAATAAGCTGTGGTCAAAAATGAACCCATGTTTTCCCTGGTTGATCCTTGCAAAGACATATACAAAAAGTGAAGTGTAGAAAGAAGTAAGCTTACTTTGCCTGTGACTGCTGACCAAACTTTTAAAGTGTTGTCATCGGAACCACTAACTATTCGGTTACCACAAAACTGCAAGCATGTGATCACATGATCATCATGTCCTTTCAGAACCTACAAGATAAATGTACAGATTAGAAATACCTTATTAAATTACGTCTTTTAGAATAATGGTGAAAAGAAAAATAAAGCCATAAATAGGAGCAGCAACCTACAGTCTATTTCTAAAATTACAATTTATATAAAACACAAAGTATCATCCTTCCTGAATGATGAATCAAGTATTAAACATTTTATTTTTTCCACATTCTATGATTTATATGTGAGATATCAACTATTAAAATTGAGTGATTCAAGACCTTTATGTTAAAACTTCATAAAGATGGTTCAAATACAAATGTATTTTATAATTATTTGTTCAAACCAAAAAAATACACATCTATGTTTTGCAATTTCACACACAAAAACAAAAGCACCTACAAACTAGAAAGACAAGAGTAACAATAATTATCAACTTTCTCAACTTAAAACAAGAAAGGCCTGCGGGCGCCTGGATGGCTCAGTCGGTTAAGCGTCTGACTCTTGATTTCGGTTCAGGTTATGATCTCAGGGTCATGAGATCGAGCCCCAGGTAGGGCTCCATGTTGGGTGTGGAGTCTGCTTGAGATTCTCTCTCTCTCTCTTCTTCCTCTGCCCCTCTCCCCCAACCCTGCTCGCACCCGCTCATTTCTCAAAAAAAAAAAAAAAAAAAGGCCTGTTATAATCTATACATATTAATATAACAGTATCTCCCCTAGTTGCTTTTTTCCAGTTATATAAATACATCTAAGAATTTCAAGCATTTTGCCACTATTTATATACTTGCAGTAAGACAGAAAATCAGTATTACGCTTAAATTTATAAAAATAAAACTCACAAGAAACACCCAAACACAAACTATTTACAAGAGACACCGAAAACACAAATGCATACTCCTCAAAAAATCATGTTCTAACTACATGGTCAGAGAGCAAGCAAATTCTTAGGTAAAATGTATATAACACAAAATTCAACAGGATATTCAGAAATTTTCATTTACCTGAGGTAGAATGACATGCAATTCAACTCATCTTTTATCATCTTTTACCATCAGTTGTCAGACTGGAGAAATTAGCAATAGGGGACTATTGTTCATTACATTTTCAGTTATTTAAAAATATACTGTTTTCTTTCTACAGGAGATAGATGTCAAGTTATGCTCCTGGCCAAGAAGAGCACACTAGGTACCAACACTGATCTGTGGTTGCTGTTACGTTGTGCCAGAGTTCAATTACCTTAGGAGATTTGAGTTCCCCTCGCCTCCAGTTAGTATCAATTCTGTGCTGCCTGATGTATGCGCTTTTCCACGGACTGTGTATGAAACCTGGTTTTATGACTTTTCTTCTCTTGATGTGCAATGGTTCATCAATACCTAAAGTTTTAAAGACTTAGAGTGTAACTGCTGTCACCAATAATAAAAACTCCACATTTTATAATACATCTCATTTCCTCCTATGTTCAAAACCACTGAAATGCAGGATGCTGTCCAATTTCTAACACTGTTAGTATAAAACAATAATGTAAAGTTTGCATTCCTTATGGCATGTTTTCATATTTTTCTCATTTCTTTCTCTAAATAATTCTATGAAATGTTGGTGAGGATGTGCAGAAATTTGAGCCCTTATGCAATACTTGTGATAATATAAAATGGTATAGCAGCTATGGAAAACAGTACTGTCGTTCATCAGAAAAATTAACCGTAGAATTACCATATGATCCAGCAATTCCAATTCTGGACATACACCCAAAAGAATTAAAAGCAGAAACTTGAACAGGTATCTGTACACACATGTTCAGAGCTGCAATCATTCATAATTGCTGAAAGGTGGAAGCAACCCAAGTGTCCACTGATGGATGAATAAGCAAAATGTCATGTATGTATGTATGTATGTATGTATATATATATACATACACACACACAATGGAATATTTATTCAGACTTAAAAAAGAAGGGAATTCTGACACATGTCACCACATGGATAAACCTTGAAGACAGTATGCAAAGTGAAATAAGCCAGTCACAAAAAAACAAATACCATATGATTTTACTTATATGAGGCACCCAGAGAAGTCAAACTCATAGAGACAGAAAATAGAACGGTGGTTGCCAGGGGCTGCAGGGAGGAGGACTAGGGCGTCACCATTAAATAGGTATGGACTTTCAGCCGAGAAAGATGAACAAGTTCTGGAGATGGACTGCGTAACAACATGAATGTACTTAATGCCACTGAACTGTAAACTTAAAAATGGTTACAATGATAAATTGTCTTAGGTATATGTTACCATAATTTTTTTAAAAAGTCATTAAAATAATGATTCTATGAGAGAAGGTAAGGCACGGATGATTAATCCCACTTCATGTAGTACAGATTTTTGAGAAGAGAAGGTTTCACTAAGTAGTCCAAGCTACAGACAGGGCAGAGGCAGGATCAGAAACTAAGTATCTTGTATCTTCACTTTTCACTCACCTGTAACCTCCTTGAAGGGGAGAATAACCTATAGAGTATCTGTCTCATGCTCTGTGATTATTTCTAAAAATTTCGGATTATCAGAGACAAATCATATTTTTACATTTTTTTCAAAAATATTATTTTTCTATATGCCTGCTGGAAAAAAAGTCCTTTCTTTAATTAATATGGAGGATACCTTCTCCTCTACTAAGAAAGGAGTTTTGTTCTTGGTTTTTGTTTTTTTACAGTTTTCAAGAACATAAGCTCCAGGATGGGAACAAAATGGGAGTTCACTACTATATCCCCAACATGTAAGAATGTCTAGCCCACAGGAGGTGTTCAATAAATATTTGTGGAAGGAAAGAATAGAATACGGAATATTTGAGTACTGTTAATATAATTTGGGGGTTTCCTGTATTCTATTTTATTTTATTTATTTAATGAGTGAGTGAGTGAGTGAGTGAGTAGTCATTTATTTAGTGTGAATTCCAGTCAGCGAGTTTCTCTCCCAAGGACAGTTGTAATTATACCTTATCTCTAATTATAAGTATTGGAGAGGCAGGATACCTTTCTCTTCCATAAAATCACTGGTAGAAATTCATATATATCTTATTTTATGCAAAAGTTTATATTTTGTTTGTCTTTTTTTAAATTGAGGTATAACTGACATACAATATTAGTAACAGGTGTACAGCACAGTGATTTGATACTTATATACATTACAAAATGATCACCACAATAAATCTAGTTATCCTCTGCCAACTCACAAAGTTACTACAATATTACTGGCTATATTCCCCATGCTTTCATCACATCTCCATGACTTACTTATTTCATAATTGTAAGTTTGTAGTTCTTAATCCCCTTTACACCATTTTGCTCCCCACCCCCCAAGCCCCCTCCCCTCTGGTAACCACCAATCTGCTCTCTGTATCTATGGGTCTGTGTTTTGTTTTTTGGGTTTCCTTTAAATCATCCTCATCTTGATCTTTTCATTGTTTGTTAATTGTACTAGAGACTGGGAAGCAAGTCAGATATATTTGCTATTAGTTATTAGTGCTCATTAAAGGGGTTAGCTCCAAGATTCAGCTCATTTGAATGTGTGGAATAACCTGTGGATTTT
This sequence comes from Neomonachus schauinslandi, assembly GCF_002201575.2. Lineage (NCBI taxonomy): Eukaryota > Metazoa > Chordata > Mammalia > Carnivora > Phocidae > Neomonachus > Neomonachus schauinslandi. The sequence continues at coordinate 74,816,658 of NC_058404.1, read as the reverse complement.
ATATAAGTAGATGAATGTAAATGAAGACTCATTCTTGATTCTTCGATAGGCTACCGAAGTTCTCTTTTCTCAGTTATCTACTTTATTCTACCTGCACCTAAAACTTCTAATTTGTACTTTTTCTATTTGTTTCCAGAATCACTTTACTTTTTCAAAGTATAAAGATTTTCTCTTGTGGTTTTGAACCTTACCCTCTTCTTTGCATTTCTCTCTCCAGAGAAGGTTGTCTTCAGCCAAAATTCTCCAGTAGCGACAGGTCTGAGCCGCTTGTAGCAGGTCTTTGGGTTCCAGGAATGAAAGCACATAAAGTGCCAGCTATGGAAAGGAAAAAGCATAGAATACCCATGTTTTAAGTATATGTCTGTGTGGTGTGTGTGTATATATTTATAACATATAATTAACTTATATATAACTATTTTCAATAGAATGAAGTACTCCTAGGTAAACATAATTCTACATTCTAATTTTTAAAATTATGAAAGGCAATACTTTCTAATAGTCAGTCTTAAAAATATACCAGACTTAAAAAACTTACTCTATTGGTTTTTATGAACTTCACCAACTTCACCTCTTCAAGGAATACTTATTAAGCTTCTCTGCCTCTGCTCTTGCCTTTGTTCTGTGAGCCTCAACTCGAGAATTCTACCATTTATGTCTACAGGTATACTTTATTAGTTGCTTAGATTCTCTACTTTTCTCTCCCCACGACCATGTAAATTCACTGAAGACAGGACTTAAATTAAGAAATGAGATTTCTAGATATTCTGTGTGGTATGATTTCAGATCACTTCTGATAGATATAATTAATAGTTCTTTATCACGTCAAAGTGTTTATTATCACAATGATGAATTTTTCAAACATTTATACCCTTTAGTGTAAATGACAATAGGGGACAATTACTAAACTGCTCCACAGACATATAAAAGTAATTAGGTTCTAATTACTTTACATTGCTTATGGGGATTTTCTTGATCGGCCAGATAGATTTTTGAACTAGCTCTCTAAGTATATCACTGTTTGAACTAGCTCTTTATTATATCACTGATTTTAAAATTTTGTTTCCAATACTTGCAAACAATTTTTTTTCAGCATGTTTACTCAATTCAGGTAAATAAGGGAAGAGGAAAGAAGAAAGGGGGGAATGGTAGCTTCTGAGTATGCTTATCCAATTAGCCTCACTAATCACATAAAAATTTAAGTTATGATATTAGAATCAAAATGAGCTAAACACAGCAATAAAGTTTAGTTTTTACAGAAATTAAATTACAAGAATTAAAACAAACGATCATTCAAAGGGCCAAAGGCCAAATGGGAAGTAAAAGCACAATTTGAATTATTTTCCGATGCTAAACAGTAATTACATGACATAAATTATGCTTACCCAAGAACTTTGTATATAGAGAGATCATCATTAATCTCATATTTTTTGAGTACATTTCATATAGAAAATACTCCAACCAGTCAGTATTCAATTTAATACTACTACTAATAACTGACAGTGAAAGGCTTTTTGTGGAATAACTATTTTGGTCTATCAGAGAAGCCCATTCAGTCTGAGTCATTTTAAATAAAAAGGCATAACTATATTCAGCAATCTACGTATATGTGTATATATACATACACATATATAAGTACGCAAACATATATATATCTCAACATTGTACTTTTTTTTTTTTTAAAGATTTTATTTATCCATTTGACAGAGAGAGAGAGACAGTGAGAGAGGGAACACAAGCAGGAGGAGTGGGAGAGGAAGAAGCAGGCTCCCCGCTGAGCAGGGAGCCCAACAAGGGGCTCGATCCCAGAACCCTGGGATCATGACCTGAGCCAAAGGCAGACGCCCAACGACCGAGCCATCCAGGTGCCCCTGTACTTTTTTAATGGATACTCCATAAGTCACTTAACTTTGAAATTATCAATCAATCAAAGCCTGGGTAAGTTTGCTCAGTGTCAGTATAACAGTAATGGGATAACACCATATTCTTCTTCTATGTGAAACTGATATTTAACATAGAAATTATAAGGGACAAAGTTATACTGGTAGAAAAGAGATGCTATTTAGTGCCCAAGATATTTAATATGGTCATATAAAAAGTCTATTCTTTGCTTAAGTTATCCAGCTGAAGTAGAAATTAGGTAATTCACAGAAACAGTCAGTGGATCTTAAAGGCTAGAAAACAAATCCAGAGCACCTCAGATTTCAAAGGTACATCCCAAATCATCGGTTATAATATCCTTCATTACTGGTGATTGTGAGATCACCTAGTCCAGTGTCTGCATGCATTAAAGAGGAAAGAAACATTTAGGTGCTAAAGAATGTTGAAGTGTTAACTCCACAGGTAACTGGCACACTTTGCTTTAAAATAGCAAAGACCCTAACTCAACCATGAACTTCAACTTATTCTATTTAAATCTAATCAGTTCTATTCAAAACATCGAAGTATTTCAGAAAATACACACAGCAAAATAAAAAATATGAATAAGAAAATCAGAACCAGTAAAAATATAAATCAGAAAAGGTTTAAACCAGGGGAAAGGAGAACACAAATATACTGGCAACAGTATATTTACATGGTTTTTTAATTAAACTGCCAACCAAAAAGGGAATGGCAATTAGTTTCACAATTCTTAGTGTTTATTATGGGGAAGTACACCAGTTCCTCAAAGGAAGCAAGGTTTTGTCATGTGGGGTTCCTTATACGGGACAGAGAGTGGGCATTGTCCTGAACTACATCTCTAGATCACCAAAGCAGGGGCTTACAGGTTTCTTGCAGACAAGTAAAATGGTCTGGCTAACGCCGCGTCGTGTTCATTTGTCTTAAAGGTAAAATCTAGATTAGTAATTCCTCCTAAGGACTTCCACTAGACAGAAGCTCTCAAATTGAAAATCTCCTTCATATAATTAACTTTTCCTTGACCAAACTTGAAATTTCAGTAACAGTTGCTATTTTTTGTTTTTCTCTTATGTAACCTATATAAGAGACCACAATATTGTATCTGAGAGGTAGCTAACACTTTCCCAGAATTGCTGTATTTCCATGGACTTAACTAGTGAAAGAGGGGGAAAAAGAATAAAGAAAATGTTGGCTGATCCTATGTTAAAAATTTAGGTTTTACTCTAGGTCATCTACTATATCATTATGCTTTTCTTGGTATTTACTTACAAAATAAGGATAAGGCTGTTTATCACAAGCCTCCCATGTGAGACTAGTGAGATTTTTATCAAGGTTTTGAGATTAATACGTGTGGGTAAAGAGCTCTGAGATTTGTTGAAAGGAATTATAAGAAAATTATTTTAAGTCCATTTCCTGACATGAAGGTAATGATGTTTTAAATAATAATAGTATGTAGTCTCTGATAATAGTTTCCTTAAGGATTTAGATCTATACCATTATTTCTCCACATATAAAATAAGGCATTTTTTTTCAAAATAGGAAATGTTTCCTAGTAGTTGGAAAAAAAGGAAAACACAGATGATCTGCTAAGTCAGGGTCCTCTCTCATTCTCCTGTCCAGCCTCCCTTCTTTTTCCTCAGGTAATCTTTAAAAGAACAGTTAATCCAAGAAAATCTTTATTGCACTTAGACCAGTTATCGATAATTTGTGCTTAATTCTTAGACTCTTAAAAATATTTCATATTCTCCTAACTTTAAATCACATTTTATGTGTCCAAAAGTTACTATGGAAATACAAATAAAGTAAAACGAAACAAAACACTCACCATTCTTAGATATAAGGGGACAAATGAGACTAAGCAAAAGTCTATATTTTAATAAAAATACTACCTTCTAAAATAAGGAGGGTATCCAAGGAAACCATGAAGAATATATTAGAGGTGACTAACTTTACTTTCAGTCACATACTTAGAAAAGTGCTACCTACTATGAATGTCCTTCTGGAAGCAAAGAGAGCTTATGTCATTTCCTAAGCCAATTCCATTCAAAGTGTTCAGTTTTAGAATGAGCCAGCAAGAATAAAAAAATTTTTTCTGGGACAATGCAATTTTTTTTTTAACCATTTTAAAAAATCATTCCAAAGCAGAAACATTTCAGTTTGCTTTTTCCTGGAGTAATGCTTAGTTTCATACATTAAATATAAAACTATTTTATTCATATCCAATGTGAAATTATTATTGGGACTATGTCTACTGCCCACAGGATATGTAGAATGGTTATTCACTCCTTTTCATATTTGAAGTTTCAAGATCATTTGCAGTGATATACTATCATTTTATATATTGTCTTCTTAGCTGACATATAATTAGTGGCACATATATAATTTGTGAAAATATAAACCATGGTGACATTGATTATTTAATCTTACATTATTTGCTGATAGAAACGAAACTGTGAAGCCTATAATATCAATAAAAGAACTACATCTAAGCTATGCCTCGTTTATACTGCCAAGAATGCCCATATGATCAAAATCAATCTATGATAAAAAATAGTGTCAGTTCACATGAAGAGATAAAAGCAAATGGGCATAAGTAATTCCAAAAGAAATGCTATAAAAATGTAATCAATGAAGGAAATCGGTAATTGCGCGTGCGTGTGTACGTGTGTGTGTGTGGGCGGGGGGAGATGGGGCAAGAAGAGGGATGATTAGTAGAAAAAGATATACATGTGAAATTCCATATATTTCAAAACAATTACACAATGTAAATTAACAGAGAACTACAACTCACAGAATCACAAAACTATTAGGGACTATTAGGGACTTTGGATAAATAAACAACAAAATAAGAAAAAAACTGCTGTTTTAATAAAATCAGAATTTCTAAAAAATCTATTACTATATATAATAAATGTACCATGACAACTAAAGGTTGGACTTTAAATAACCTGGAAAAAAATCATGATAAAGAAATAATCAAATTAATGGAACTCAATAGCTTACTCATATATGACTTATTGCAGTGGTGGAAAGAAGTCAATCAGTCCATAAATATACTTTACTCTGAAAATGATATTAAGTCATAGCAGCTTATCATTTACAGCTCTCTTTAACACTAATTAAGAGTGTTAAACTGACAATACTGAATACCATAATTAGCATGGCCATGTTTAAAGGTGGTTGCTGTTGAGTTTTATTTTCAAATAGCACCCAATGAAGAATATAATTGATAGCCCTTACCTCTTTAGGGAGCAAGGAAATGAAGTCTCGTTGAAACTGGGGTTCTATCACTTGCATCATATGTTTTACTTGGGTTGGTTCACAACTATCAATAAGCTCGTCTAAAGCAAGCAATTTCTCTGGTCCACTCCAGCTCTATCAAAAAGGAAGTAGAAATTTTTATTATTTTTATAGATGTCTCAAATTATAAGCTCATAAAGGAAAATCCACATTTATACATAACATAAAAGGTGGCTACTTATAGTGAAATTTTCTCCAAAAGTCACTGACGTGATAATCAGTCTCATCAAATTTACTAGCTACCTTTATTTTGTAAAATAAAAAGCAGTCATGGTTTTGACAAATATTTTTGCACTGCATTATTTATTATAAATGTTATATGTTCACCTACCATCAAAATACTGGCTGAGAAACCAAAGTTTTATTTGGAAACATCAACTTGGCTACTCGTAAATAGGGTATTTTGAAAGATGATTTTCCTTTCTCTATATTCTTTCTAGTGGGCACCATAAAATTTGATGGCGTTAATAAGGCACTGATCTGAGAGTTAAGAAACTGGCAGCATCGCTTAGAGAGAAATTAATAATTGGATATACTGCACATCTGACAAACGCCTGTGGCCCACAAAATAAATGAGCTTTGATTTATTATGCGAAAATAATTTCAGATAAAAAACAGCAAAAATATAAAACAGTAACTAACTTAGTAATAAAATTAGCATATGAACAAAAGGGTCAGAAACAAAGTACTACAAAAACAAAAATACATCATAATACTTTAAAAAATATGAGCCATTTTAAACTAGACTGGAGGATTATTTAAAAACATCTTTTTTTTTTTTTTTTTTTGCCAGTGAGGAACATCTGCACAGAATACCATGATTCCTAAAAGGAAAAATTAAAAAGCCATGTGAATAATTTAAAATGTTAGAATTTCCCCTCACAATAATCACATAAAACATTTAAATAACCTTGTGATATTTAAGTGAAAGAACATCCTTGAGCAGGATGATTTAAGTACATTTGTGAATTAAGATGTCCATTTTGGAAGCAGGTGAAGAGAGAACAATAGGTGGGGTTTGGAGCCAGAAAGATCTGAATTTTGACATTCCATTTCTTGCTCAAACCAGGAACCTGGATTTTCTAACATGTGAAGTTGATAATAACTGAAAACTGAGATATACTGAGGATACAGGAAGCCTTATTTAGAATGCTTTTTAAAGTACTTAAAAATTTTTTTACCCCTTTAGAATCTACAATGAATTTCCTTTCTTCTTTTCTACCGTAAAGTGTAGATCATGTTAATACTATCAAATATTTCAGTAGTATTCCTCCCAGAGCACTCATCACAAACATTATCTTATTTAATCATAAAAACCCTGGAAACATTCCCATTTTACCCCCAAATAGGAAGAAACACAGGCTCTAATAAATCCTTTTATTTCTCTATATACACACACCTAGAACATTCTCCTGGAGCACTCATCTTGTATCCTTTTTAGTTAGGGTGAGGATTGATACATAGAAATAAAAAATACTCAGACACATGTATCTGCATACACATGATCAATTAAAAGCAGTTAATTTGAAGTTAGATTGTTTTATTCAGTTTTCCTCACACAGCTTCAAATCCTGGTTCAAAACTTACTCTTTGACAAAACTTAACACTGATCAATCTCCACTCATCTCTGATCATTTAGTGTCAATACTATAAAAACTCTGATTTGATTTACATTCCACATAGGACTGAAGATGGGTTTTCATAACATGTTGTTCCTCTGCATCTATATTATAAGGATTCATGGACACTAGTATAAGGACATGCCAATTTGGGTGACAGACAATTTATGCTGACTAGATAAAAATGCAGCTTTAATTAATTAACTTCATAGCATAATAATTTTTTAAAGATTTTATTTATTTATTTGAGAGAGAGCAAGAGAGAGAGAAAGCAGGAGAGGGAGGAGGGTCAGAGGGAGAGGCAGACTTCCAGCTGAGCAGGAAGCTGGATGAGGGACTTGATCCGGGAACTCTGGGATCATGACCTGAGCCAAAGGCGGATGCTTAACTGAGCCACCCAGGCGCCCCTTAATGCAAACTTCTTAAACCCCTTTGCATATATGAATGCCTGCCCTAAAAATAGTTTATGGAAGTGTTTATGGTTAAATTTTGATATAAAAATAAGGATATCGTATGTAATCTTTTACAATGAAAAGAGTAAAAAACCTTTCAACATATTACTACTCTATATACTTTACATAGATTAATGACATTAATAGCTACGATGAATATTTCTACTTGAAGGTAATATATGTGTTTGATGGTTTTTTTTTCAGTAAGTGTATTGTTACTGTTTTCTTAAGAAAGGAATAGAAAAGCATTATCAATACATGATACATAACTGTGTCTTTTATCAAGGGATGTAGAATGAAAAAAGCCAGAACAGAAGACAAATAACTGATTCAGACCTTAAACACTAAAAACTGTGTCAAAAGTGTCTATATCCTTAAGGAAAAGTCCATGACAAAAACTATGCCTGAATAGCACAATGTTTCTAGGACTTTAAACAATGTTTTGTTTTGTTTTTAAGATTTTATTTATTTATTTGACATAGAGAGTGAGAGAGCACAAGCAGGGGGAGTAGCAGGGGCATTAGGAGAAATAGGCTCCCCGCTGAGCAGGGAGCCTGATGTGGGGCTTGATCCCAGAACCCTGAAATCATGACCTGAGCCAAAGGCAGATTCTTAACCGACTGAGCCACCCAGGCACCCCAACAACGTTTTTGTTTTAAACACTATTTAACAAGTCAAATAAAAAGTATACCTTGATTTAAATTATACATATATTCAGCAGATGGTACTTTGTGACATTTTATTGAAAAGTACACCACTGACAAGGATTAGCATCACAGTCTGTAAACTAGATCGTAAATGAGACTGTTTCCACAAGCACACATATTCAACAGTCTCATTACTCACTGAAATCACATCTCTTAGATGGTTCCAACAAAGGTATGAGCCATATAGACACATTCCTCTCTCCAGCCTGGATTTCTTCCCTGGACTCCAGTCCACTATATAAAATTGCTTACTCAATATGTATTCTTAGATATGTAACAGAAACTTAACATTTCCATGATCTTTCTCTTCAAATATGCACGTTCACAATCCTCCCTATTTCCGTAAAATGTAACTCCATTCTATTAGTTGCTCAGGCCAAAAACTCTGGAATCATCCCTGACTGTCCCATTCTCACCACTGTCAGATGGTTCTGGTCCATCAACAAATTTAAAAGTTTTAAACCTCAAAATATATCCGGAATCTGACCATTAACTACATTGGTCTAGCTACTATCATCTCTCACCTGGATTATTCCTATAACCTCTCAGCTTCCCACCTTTGCTCTCATCGTTCTGTTCTCCACAAAACAGTCAGTGATACTCAACTCTTCTGCTTAAAACCCTCTAGTGGCTTCCCACTTCAAAGCAAAAACCAAAGTCTTTAGGTTGGCCTACAAGGTTCTAATTTCCTACTCCTATCCCTCTTGTTTTCTCGCTTTAGCCATAAACACATCAAGCATGCTCTGCTTCAGAGCCTTTTCACTTGCTGTTCCTGGAACATTCTTGCCCTTGATATCCACATGGCTTGCTTCCCTATTTCCTTCTGAGACCTACTCTGGGCAACCTTTCTAAAATTGCAAACCAGTTCCAACCACCTCCCCCCCCCACCCCATTCCATCCCCCTCCTGACTATAACGCAAGTTCTGTGAAAAAGGGGTTTTGGTTTGTTTTGTTCACTACTGTATCCCAAATCCAAAGTAGAACCTAGCACCTGACAGGTGCTCAGTAACTATTTGTTGAATAAATAAATGAATCCCCAAAGAGTCAGGAAATAGCACACCACCACGATCTCAAAATTCTCTCCAGAGAGTATTTCTAGTATTTATATTTGACGGTATTACTAGGACTTACTTATTTAGTCTGGTTCCAAGACTGGTTCCAAATTTTGTACACATACATGATTTACCACCAAGGGAAGTATGTATTAACTTGAAAAACTAGCAGTTAATGACTATGTTAAAACAAAGTAACAACAACCCACACCAACCTTTAATGAGGAATAGTGGAAAGAGCACTGAATTGGGAATCAGAAAACCCAACTTTTGGAGAAGATACTGCCACTAATTAGATTACAGTTTAACCTCTGTGGGCCTTAGTTTCTTTATCTACAAAAGTGCTGCGTAATTCTGATAATTATTTTATTTCTGTTCTGAAAAACAGTTGTCCTGGATGAAAGTATCATCCTTTGGTCTTTCATGGTAAAGTTATGTGAGAACGTATTTAAGGGGATAGGAAAAACATTCCAAATTCGGAGAGGATCAAGAGAAACAAAACTTACTTTGTGGACAAAATTGCAAATGCAAACTTGAAAATTCCCCATGGAAGTGGTATTTTATTTCAGATTATTAGAGCATGCAAGTAGAAGAAAAGAATATAAGGAGCACTGAACTGTAATCATGAGCTTGGGTTTCACCAGTAAATTCACCATGGAACCATATGAAAGTGCCTTAATTAATCTGAGTCTCAGAGACCCCACCTGTATAATAAGGCGCTTCGTGAAGACCAGTGTCACCCAAATGCTGGTTGAGGAGTGTAAGGATCAGAGTCCTACGACTCACCATCAAAGAGTCTGATTCAGTGGTCAAGGTGGGGCTGAGGATATTTTATGTTTTAAATAAAAAACTCATCCAGTATTGATGCGAGTGATTCATAAACAGTAGTGGTTACTAGTCTGGATGATCCCTATAGCCCATTCAGACAAACTTTTTATGACTTTGGGCAGTACTGTGCCTGAATTTCACGTGGTCAAGAACTCAGCTCTCATGACTTTCGTAAACTCTTCCTCACACAAGGTTTCTTGCTCATACTGCTTCAAATACAATTGCAAAGTAATACTAAATTCATTTTCTTTTGGCATCATCCTGTTTTAATATTTTGTTGACTAGCAAATAAAAAAGACCTAAATAAAATGAGTTAGAGAACATGTACAATTTCTAAGTGTTAACATGGAACTTAATTAAATCCTTCAAGAGCGTATTTTTATTCCACTTCTAATTTCAAGACACGTAAGTATTTTCTACTTTATCATTTAAAAAAAATATTTTGAGTATAAGTATTTTCAAAGTACATTCACAGTTTTAATGCAATGCAAATTTGTTTTGATTAAAATAATGCTAATAATGTTAAGCTAATAACATTTGTAGGAAGCTGTTTTTACTAGCCCTTTTTTAGACCGGAGAAAACAAGGGCTCACAAAGGCTATTTCTTGACCAAGAGAGGAAACTAACATTTATTGAATCTCCACTATATTTCCAAATATAGCTTTAAGCACATTACTATATTGTCTCCTGTTTGACAACTTTTTAGTGTTGTATCTGTTTTACAGAGGATGAAAATAAGGCAAGAGTGGTTACATAATACCAACAAAATTCCATAGTATTAGGAGGCAAAGCCAAAATTTGTACTAAGATCTTTTTCTTCTAAGTTATATGTGTTTCTCATTATATCAGGATACCTCTAAATATAAATTCCAACATAAGATAATGTTATAATGTTATTGGTGCCTTTACTAAACCCATATATTAACACACAAATGCACAAGCAAACAAAATGACCAATCCTCTGTCCCAAAATTAACAACCTGAAGCATCAACCTGGCTGCCAAAAAAAGCAGAATCAATGGCTACTAAAAATTTAAACAGTACAAAATTTCTGGTTTGTTGTTTTGTTTTGAATTTCCACTTCTATATTGCAGTGGCATTTTGTTTCAATTTCCCTTTATCCAAAATGGTGTATCATTTGTTCTCATTCAATTTATAAATTGAGTACAGAGTACTTTGTCAGAATAGATGGAGCTGGACCAAAACAATGCTGTATCATTGCCTTAGGAGCAATAGCAGAACAGTAAGGGGACAAGCTCTCCCATTTTGCTTGTTATGCAACGGAAAAGTCCTCATTAAATACCCCCACAGCACATCTGTAGAAATCATGCCAGTTTAATTATCCCTCAACTATAGCACACAGGTCACCTCATGACTCCCCCACTTTACTATGAAATTATATCTCTCCACATGTTAAGCATGAAAGCATTGTAAGCTTTTAGGCAAGTGATTCATCTCTAGTTCCTTTGGTGCCAGCCCTGAAAATAAAGGGCAATGCCCAACAATGAGGCCCTGGGTGTGTCAGAGATGGATATGGTACTCAGAGGATTAAGGTCCTGATATACCTGTCTAGTTGGCCTTTTGTTGCTAGTAGATTTCTTTGCTGCAGAATATTTATCTGAAGAAAATACACATAGTACTATACCTGCAGGGATAATTCTGCCTATTATTCCTATTAGCTAAGAACAAGTTTTCTTCACTGCATTTATGTGTCACATGAAAAGCAATCAAATGGGCTTCTTTTTACAGAACAAAAGCTAACCTAATATTCTTTATTGAATCTCATTAATTCTAAGAAATGATTTTTTAAACAACATTTTTGAAGATGGAATGCTTCTAATAACCTATGGTATCTCAGACTTGATGACATACAATATGTGGTAACGTGGACATTTCAGTAAGAAAACCATGAGCGAGGGGTGCCTGGGTGGCTCAGTAGGTTAAGCGTCTGCCTTCAGCTCAGGTCATGATCCCGAGGTCCTGGGATCAAGCCCTGCCTCAGGCTACCTGCTTAATGGGGAGCCTGCTTCTCCTTCTCCCTCTGCCACTGCTGCTGCTTGTGCTCCCTCTCAAATAAATAAATAAATAAATAAACAAAATCTTAAAAAAAAAAGAAAGGAAGAAAGAAAGCATGAGCTAGCGAAATAGGCAAGCATTATACAAAGAACTCCCTAAAACATCCTCCCTGCAAAATAAAGCACAAAGAGTCCTAGGATCAGGCTCAGCAGGGGGCCTGACTCTCCCTCTGCCCCTCCCCTGCTCATGCTCTTTCAATAAATAAATAAATAAATAATCTTTAAAAATGCTATGAAATCAGCTTCTGCATTACTCTCAAGTGCTGTGCTGCTTGCATTGTATGCGTGTGCAAGCATGACAACACACACCTATATTCCCATCTTGGCTTAATCAAAGATGATAAAAATCTTTAAAGTATTTCTTTAAAAGTGTGAATGTCTGAGTCCTATTTTCACCTCTTACTGATGGATAAACTTCTTATCAAAAGGATATGGTAGGGGTGCCTGGGTGGCTCAGTTGGTTAAGCATGTGCCTTCGGCTCAGGTCATGATCCCAGGGTCCTGGGATGGAGCCCCATGTCAGGCTCCCTGCTCAACAGGGAGTCTGCTTCTTCCTCTCCCACTCCCCCTGCTTGTGTTCCCTCTCTCTGTCAAATAAACAAATAAAATCTTTAAAAAAAAAAAAAAGGATATGGTAAAAAAAAAATTAAAATTCTGAGTGGATGCATAGGAAAAAATTAAAACTTAAAAAATCAGGTACCTAAGGTAAAAGAACTGGGAGGAGGAGAGAGAACAATCCTTGGGGAAAGGTAAGTTTAATCAATTTGTGACGATGCAAACAAAAAAAATTCTTTGTAATTTTAGTTGTTCATAACGTTACAATAAGAATAATATACAACTTCAATTCCTCTAAGCCACAGATGCTCAGTCTCACACTGGTGACATTTTGGGCCCGAGAACAGTTTGCTATAGGAGGCTGTCCTTTACATTGCCCCTACCCACTAGACGCCAGCAGTGTCCTGCCCTCCACCCCATCAGTTGTAAAAACCAAAAATGTTTCAACAGAGGGAAAAATCTGCCCCCTGTTGAGAACCATTGCTCTAACCTTTCAGTTACCAACTGAAAAAAAAGGTTACCCTAGTTTCTCTGAAATCACCTGAAGGGCAGAAAACAATTCTAAAAATCCATTTAAAAGCAACATTGATTCAAGTGAGTTTTCTAGCGATAGAAGAAAAAGAGTAGGACATTTATTTAGTTTTTGCCCAGGAATTTAATATATACGGATTTACATAATGGATGTCTTAAAAATCTGAAATATCAAATTAAGTCAAGTAAAGTACCTTCTTTTTCCTTTATGCATTTTTATTCCCTTATGCATTCATAAAATAACCACCAATCAAGCAGTCGGAGGTAAGGAAATATATTCATTTTACATTAATGCCATGGCTAATATCAGAGATAGCTTCACTTTACATAATTTATATTATTTAGTATTTACAAAGAACAAGTAAGCAAGTGTTAAATCTAGGTCAACCATTTTGCTAAACACTTGATTTATATGCATTATCTCATTGGAAGAAGAAATAAATCAATTTACTACCACTATCAGGAGTTATAAAATTCCTAACAGAGGTTTGGTTGTAGCCAATCTTCCTGGTAAACTTCCAAAGAATTTAAATGACAGTAAAATACAGTAATCAGAATTTGAACATAATAAGCCATACACAAGCATGGCACAGATGAAAAGAAGCTGTACCAACTCTTGAAGACTACTAGGGTAACAGTGATGGGTAAGTCACCACCAGTGACTAATTAGCAGAGTTCCCACATTACTCCTAAATGCTTAACTTCCAAGCACTATGTTTTATTTATTTTTTAAAAGATTTATTTGGGAGAGTGCGTGCGTGTGCACACCAGTGAGGGGAGGGGCAGAGGAAGAAGGAGACAGAATCCTTAAGCAGACTCCCCGCTGAGCATGGAGCCCGACAAGGGGCTCAATCCCAGGCCCCTGAGATCATGACCTGAGCCTGAAACTAAGGATCAGCTGCTTAACCAACTGAGCCACCTAGGCAACCCCTAAGCAATAAATTTTAGAGAGCAAGTACATTCAGCAACCCCAGAAGCCCAAACATAAAGGAGAAAAGGAAGAAAGGTCTTATTATCTAAAAGGCAATAAAAAATGCAAATGCACACTAATACAAAATAAGCATTGGATTCTCTCGATTGATACACTTAAAAATTAAAATGAGCTTCCTTATTTTCAAAAGCATTTTTTATTGACATATACTTCATATAACATAAAACTCACCATTTAAAATGTACACTTAAATGGTTCCCAGCACACCTATCTTGCTATGCAACCATCATCACTAACGACTCCAGAACATTTCCCTCACCCCAAAAGAGATCCCGTATCTATTAGCAGTTAGTCCCAATATCCCCTCACCAATCACATTGCAATCACTAAACTATATTCTGTCTCTATGGATTTGCCTGTTCTGGATAGTTCATGTAAATATAATCATGCACTATGTGGCCTTTTGTGTCTCGCCTCTTTCACTTAACATAATGCTTTCAAGGTTCACCCATGGTGTAGCATGTAACAGTTCCTTCTCATGGCTGAATAATCCCTTATTTTTTGCAGCAATTAAGTGAAGCATTTCAAGTACTGTTAGACATGTCACCTGAAACATTTTCAGCCATTCCTGGAGGCCTGTAGGTGGTTGTACAGATGTAATTCGGCGTCGTTGTTGCCCTTGGCCATTGGCTGCTCTCAGGTCTCCAAAAGTTGTTGGTGTTGCTGAACATGGTACAAGCCCAGTGGTACTAGAAAAAACAACAACAACAAAAAACAAACAAAAAACCCCACAAGAGTGGAAACAAAGATAGGCATTTATTAAGAATAATGGGCTTTAATTTAATAAGAATATGATCTGGCATATTTCAAACATCAATAGAATTATTACTTTTATTTGCTTATTCCCAGAGAGCAAGGATACACAAAATCTAGTCTGCTATTCTTAGAGTAGGTTTCCTGCCTCCTACATAGCCACCTGTTATTATCCCAGCAATGCTAATTGCAACCAAATGACAGAATCTCTATGGCAAAACTGCAACTTGTTGATACATCTAAGTGATGTTAAAATATATCCTTAGAAGATACAGGTCCCACCTCTCTTATGACCACTCTTCAGTGACTTAATTAAATAAAAGTTCAAATTTCCTTAATAAAAAGAGTTGTAAAACTTACTAATGCTTTAAAAAATTCATATGTAGAAGCAGTATGCTCAAATATTTTGGACATTTCACTAGATACATTCTAAATTATTTGTAATATTTATTTCTTTTCAACTTTCCACTGTTGTTTATAAAGCTTAGCCTAGATGACATTTGACAGGAACAAGCCTTGATTAGACATATATTTACTCAAAACAGTTAAATATTGAAAACTTACTATGTTATATATAAAACTAAATAAAATGAGATGATCTAAATACTTTTATACAATAATTTAAACTGAGACATTAAAGAAAACAAACCTGAAATTCAATTCTGCCACTAGTAAAATGAAAGAGTTAAGACTAGATGATCTATCTCTAGAACTGTCCAACTTTCCTAAAAATGACTAATAACAGAAAAAGTATAGTTATAACCAAGTTATTAATATTCTAAGCTTTACTTTCTAATTTCAATAATAATTAAACTTTATTCTTGAGGTAAATACTGAATATCTCTATTTTAGAGACATTTGGAAAAAAAATGCAGGAAGACTCATAATTACATTTGTAAAATAATCTTCAGCTTATTGAGCTATGATAATAAAGTGTTTTAAATCCAAAGAACATATAAATTGTAGCCTAACAGCTCAATATCTGCTCTGATAAATTACTAATGAAAACAATTCCCCAATTCTTTACTATCCAACGTATCTCATTATTTTGTTAAAAAATGTATCTTAGTCACCATATTTTACAGAAAAATCTACATATCTACCACCTTTAAATCTTTTAACATTATACATCTATGATAATCTCTAACATACAACAATTAAATCTATCAAATTTCAAAAGTAAGCTCATTTTCTTCTCCAAAATGAAATAGAATGTGATCATAACTTAAATTTTCTTTTTTTTTTTTTTTTTTTTTTTTTTTTTTAAAGATTTTATTTATTTATTTGAGACAGAGAGAATGAGAGAGACAGAGAGCACATGAGAGGGGGAAGGGTCAGAGGGAGAAGCAGGCTCCCTGCCGAGCAGGGAGCCCGATGCGGGACTCGATCCCGGGACTCCAGGATCATGACCTGAGCCGAAGGCAGTCGCTTAACCGACTGAGCCACCCAGGCGCCCATAACTTAAATTTTCTAATAAAGAAGATGTTAAGATGGAAAATCAGTTTCATTGTTATTATTAGAAAATCTGTCAAAAAAATTAAAAAACACCAAATATATACTGACAAAGTCTCCAAAAAGACATGGAAATCAATCTGCTGTTTGGTTTGCTTTGGTAAGATTATGTTAAAAGGCTGAAAACAGAATGTGCACCTTTTCAGGTGTTTTCTCAATATAAAAAGTGAGCAACTAAAGGCAAAATTCTATTAAAATGTGTACTGTAGTAAAAATTTAGCATTTGTTTACAAGCGGCCTTAAAAACAACTGAACCATTTAATACCTTTGTCCTGGTATCAGCCATATTATTAGAAGACCAAAATGATATGGCTGACTGGAATCTACACATTAAAAATACTACATTTTTAACATTAAATTCAACTTTCTCATCTAAGAAATACTTAATCAAGACGAGAAGAAAAAAGCAAAAATGAAGTGAAGAGTTTCACTTGTCTATCACTCCACACCCTTTGGTGGAGGTGCCCAAACAGTGAAATTGTCAAAAGGCAAAGGGGAAGAGAGAAGGGCACGGGACAATCAACATGGGGAAATCACACACAAAGCATTTCTTGAATAAATAGGAGATAGTTTTATTTTTCTCTTCTGTATCATCTCTACATTTTTTGCATATAAAAATAATTACTATGATTTCTAAATTTCATGGAAGAGCATTTGAAAAAAATTTTTTCTACAACTGAATGAAATAAAAATATAAACTCTTTGGGAAAAAAAAAGAGATGCAATCTCTAACAATGCTCAATCACAGAAACTTAAGTCTGAGGAATGTTAATTTTATTGCACCTTATATAATAAGCATAACTTTAAATCAAAATATTTAGGAAAAAAAAGAAATACCACCATCATGAAGTTCTTATGGCTTCTAGAGCTAACTTTTAATCAGTAATTTGAAGAAGTGACAATTATGCAAAGAAGACCAAAAAAAGCTCTGAAGATACTTTCGTCATTTAAATTTTAAAATACCAAATTCCAAATGACATCCAAAACCATTTTTAATTGGCTGGGTAATAGATATTGTGCTTAAGTTAACCTAATTAGCGTGAGAGTGGGAAAAGTTTTATATTGATGCAAAATCCAAAAATGATGGAATGGTGCACAAAACAAGACTACAATTGTATTTAGTTGTTATGGAAACTATTTCACTGGTGTGGAAATGTATGTGTTAAAAACATAAGATCTACCAAGCAAATAAAAGGGGATTTCTAACACAGTAAGATTTATTTAGTAACTGTGAGGTTTAATTCACTGCTAATAAATGTATCTTCAATTTTGCATATATAAATATCTACCCTAGAATAGCTGTTGCTATAGTAACAAGATATATTTGCTCATATTCATGTTTTAGAATTTACTTTTTAGAATTCCTTAAAATTTGTGATTTAAAAATTTTGTTTGTAAGAAAAATTCTGCTTGTGTCTTATTTCAAAGTATTAGTAAGAAAACAGGCTATAGTGGTAGTCATTCTTCTTAAAATTATGTATTTCTCAATTTTTAGTGATCTCAAAATGTGTTACAGAGTCAACAATACTAGTGACATTATGATTCTATGAGAATAAACTGGAAGAAAAGCTTTTGGAATCATCACCTCTTTAAAGAAACATAAAAATCATGAGTGAATCAATTATTATACTTAATATTACCTTGTATATTCTGAGACTTTGCATGGTTTCTTTCCCAAAGAAAAAGAGCGGACCTCAGAACCATGGTCTAATTTTCTTTTCATCTATAAGGTAAAGCAAATAAGATAGATTTAAGAAAAAAATCACTTGTCCCAACTAGCAAATCTTAACATTAGCACTGGCAATAGTGAAAAAAATTCTTAAATTTTCATATGCCTAAATTTTCATTAGTTAGGCATAGTTAATGTACGTAGAAAATAAATGCTTCATGGTTTCTTTTGCTAGTTCTACTTTGTTTTACTCTTTAAAGACTAGAAAGGTGAATTCCCCCCTCCAATATTTTGTCCAGAAGAATAGCATATGGTGATTTAAAAATTGATATTCATCATACATATTCCTTGAGAGTGATATACCTTTCACATTTTCCAGTTTAAGAACCAATATAGGGGAAAATTTCACGTTAATATACATATTACAGAACCATATTTAACATGTCTCTCTTAGTGATCATCATTTTCCTTTAAAAACATATTTCAAGATAAAATAGACAAAATTCAAAATTTCAAAACCTGAATGGAAGTAACAGTAACTGAATTTAAAACACACAGATTATTAAAAAAGTATAAAGAGAACAATGTAAATAAAATGATCTTGAAAAGTAATTATAATAAGGCAAAAGCAATGAAATGGGCAATGAGGGGAGTACAAAAGTAAATCTGTAACAGGAGAGAAGTCTGGAGATGGTAATAATAAAGGTGGAAAAAAAGCCATCAGTTGATATTTACACAGAATATAACTTCACTGACAGATGCTCACTCAGGACAAAAGATTCTAACTTGAAAAGCAACATCAACAAAAAGATTTTAAAAGAATGAGTTAAATATCTTTGTAAGGTATATCCAACATCTATAGTTTTCAAGTATTTCCTTATGCTATGTATGTGTAATACTGTAAATACATTCAGAATTGCATTTTGTCAACATCAAAATTGAAATATTTATTTTTTATATTTCACCATCCGTTAATGGAGGTCATCTAACTATAGATCTGTCATAAAACTAGAAAATAAGATCTGTTAAGATTCAACTTTTTCTATTTCAACAACCCCCTCAAGATTTGTGTCTTCTAATTAATTACTGTACTACTGAAAATTATGGGGGAGGGGGAGACCCAGAGTGATAGAGAGCTATACTCATTTTTTTATAATAAGGTGAAAACCCTTGCTTTGGAGCAGACTTCTTTCCTTACCTACTGCCTCACATGAGAATATAACACAGCATGCTACATTATAAATACTAAGAAGAACCAACAAGACTCTAAAAAATTTTGAACCACACTATGGATAATAAAGACTATGTTTTTATCATCATGAAAAAGTCTTCGAAAATACAGGGACGATCTTATGATATCAGGGACTAGAGTGAGGGTACAACAAGCTCATCCAGGATTTATACCTTAGTTCAAGAAATACCTACTGGAAAGAAATGGAATTGGTCTTATTTCAACCCTTCAGAAGTTTCTGTACTCATTATGTCGTTTTAAAGTGATTCCTCTCAAAAACCATTATTTTCTTTCTCCAAATAATTTTAATAAAAAGCAAAAATAAACATATAAGCCTTAACATATAGACAGCCACGTGCTTCCATGTATATAAATTATAGACACGTACACATACATGCAAATGTATCTATCAGGAAGGTCAGTCAGTACAGATTACCTTAAAAATCTAGTTTTTTTTCATAACTTCCACAGATTCTCATTTTCAAAATTAACATGAGAAACTTTGATATTCATTCTAATTAAGTTGTAATACTGGCTTTCAGAACTTCCCTGGGTATCTTGTAAATACACATTGGCGCAAATGCCATTTGCCACCAAAAGCAAACTTTATTTTCATCTTAGAAATCCTTCAATGAATAAAAATGCCCAAAAGACATATCAAGGGAACCATTTGGAAAGGATTTTTTTATCTTCAGAATATTTTACCAAATAAAGCACTTTCTGTGTCTTTTAAACATTATATTGTTTACTGAAAATCCTGACTTTAGAACCAAAAATTAATTCTGCAATTTTTTAAGGGGCACAGAAAGTAAACACGATCTTTTAAAACATAAGTCCTAAATAATGTAGTGATTCTAGACTTTAAAAGAGTCAACTAAAGAAAGAAGAAAAGAAATATACATAAGGTACAGAAAATTAAAGGCAAAAGATTCACTAAAAACCAACTAAGGGTAGAGTATTTCCAGGTCAGCATTTAACGGAGCCACATTTCCAAAGTCTAAGTATATTTTCAGTGAAAATTCCCAGATTAAAATATACATTTTATTTCAAATTTAAAGCTGTTTACAGCTTACGCTGTCTTTGCATTATTTGCTTACATTCACGTTATAAAACAGAATACCAGCCATCCAGCCACCCACCAAATTTAGAGGATACTGCAGCCATCTCTGATGATACAGATTTTCCTTCTCAGGCAGGCACACACACACACAGTCATACAACACAGGAAGAAAACAGATTACTTACTTTGTAAAAAATCATTTTTAGTGTGCCGTAGAAACCCATATTTTCTGTATTTTTCCCCTTCAGTGATTCTGTGCCCCCGTGTGTCCGGCTGCTTGGCAGTCTCTGACAATATAAACCTTTTTCAGGTAGGTATGTCACAGATTCTAATGTGGACATGCTCAGGCACGTCAGAAAGGGAAGATTAGGGAGCAGAACCGGCAACAAAACTCCACAGTAAAGGCAAATGCAGCTCAGTATCAAACCGCTTCTCGGGACACACATACATACATGCAGCTTGACTGAGGAGAACTCGAGGGAATAATGAGAGAGAACCGAGAAGATTATTGGAGGAGACTATGCCCTGTCAAAGCCTTGACTGAACAGATTCCTCCCTCAGCAGCAGAGGGATCAGATTACATCTTCCCTTGAACACAGAATGGTGCAGTCCAGGATTCAGCAATGCAGACTGCACATCAATTATATGGTGATCCGCTCCAGGGAACCCGTAAGCACACGACGCACCGAACAGAGGGAGGATGTGGGCAGCAAATGAGACCGCCCCCACACGACAGCCCCCTTCCCCTTTCAAACTTTCAGGAGATTATTTTGTATTTTGTAAAGCCTGCATTTCTGAACAGTTTTAAATGGTAAGCATCCTTTCCACAAATAAATGCTTTCAGAAACATTTTGAAAATGGAATATATTTTCCATACAGTCCTCCCAACAGAAGCAAAGCAGGCTATTTCCACTAACTGTTATCCTATTGCAGTCCTGGCACAGACTGATCACATTTTTCAAGTAGCTTAGATGATACAAAATGAGCAAACCAAAGGGAGAAATTAAATATTCTTTGGGGGGATTTATAATAAAGTAAACCAGTTTGGAGCATATAACATTTGCAGAAATTATGTAATAAGTTATATTTCAACCTGCATATTTCTTATATTAACATTTAATGAAAATATTCCCTATGTGTTTCCATTTCACTCATTTAAAACATATCAAGAAAATTACCACACAGTTCATCAATTCTTAGTAATCCTGACAATTTATTTTTAAGACTATCAGATTGGTATTAAGTGTGTAAAGTTTGGCCAAAAGGTTCTATTTCTCCAAAGAAAGCAAAAACTGGGCTCATTGGAGAGTCTGAACCTCATTTGTGAATTTAATCTTGAGTAAACAGGAAGTACTGGACTTCCACCTCCAAAATTATTTTGACAGTGTATATTGTTTATCTTTAAAAGGGCATTTTACATAATAATAAAAAAATACCAAAGTATGCCTGAAGGCAACCTTTTGCTCAGAACAACTACTTCACAAATCTAGATATTTTATCTCCCAACTTGCTACACGACTAGCTTCAGAGGCAATTATAAGATTCCTTGGACTAGAAAGGCCCATTATTAAGGGTCTAGTTAATTAAATCCTACCCTCCCCATTAACATTCTTTATTACAAGTAAACTGTGTGCCTATAGTTATTTATGTAACTTAAAAAGTTTCCTCAGAAAAAAAGAAATACTATTTGGACTTAACTACATTTTAATACTTTCCGCTATGGTTAATGAATGACTTTCATTAAATAAATGATTCTAAATGCTGCATAAAGTAATCATAATTTTAAAAATAAATATGTTTACCTTTATAACTAAGACATTAAGTCACTATAATGTCTTTTACTTTAAAACATAAATGAAATAAGATAATCTAAAATTTTATAAAGACATACATCTTGGGTCTTCTGGAAATTACCCTCAGAAACAGTATGTACATGTACCCAGCAAATCGTTAGTTTTCTAAATAAACAATTAGCTTACTTCAAAGGAAAGTTCTTTTTAAAAAGAAATCTCTTAGCAAAAAAAAAAAAAACCCAACTGTTAGGAATGGACCTATAAACCCTTTTTTTAAAAAATTCAAAACACTCAAAATTTTTAAAAAAAAAAAAAAAAAAAAAAAAAAAAAAAAAAGTAATTTCCCCTCCACCACCTGCCTCAATTCTGGGCTATGTAAAGAAACTAATTATAAAGTGAACACCTGAAATTTTCTCTAAAATTTGTCAGTGCTAGCTAGCTTATTAGAGGACAAATGGACTACCCATCAGTCATATAATAGTATACACCTTGACTTCAATTGAAATCATGTCCTCTCTCTAAATGAAGTAACTTTTTCAGATTAAGTCTACTCCTCAATTGAGGACACAGACCAACTTTAATAAACCAGGGCCACTCCCAACATCTAGGATATTTAAAAGAAGAAAATAATTTTGTATATTCAAAGGAATGCTCTTACGGTTATATAGCTCCTTTGTATGGTATGAAGTTATGGGAAAACCTGATGCTGACAAATGTATATTTATATGTAGATTATGTATATTCATGTTTTATTTTTGAATAGGCAAAATATTTACATGAGTCAAAACTCAAAATAATCAAAAAGTATATATTGAAAAGACTTTCCACCACCTGACATCCCCATCTTCCGTGGGTCCCATTTCATAATTATTTTTATTAGTTTGTCCTTTAAGTGAGAATGTATATGTTTATTAAGTACTCATGAAGACTTTATTTTCCCAAATATTTCAACAATTCTCCCTACTATCTTGTTTACAATGTTAATCTGATCTGTGAAGAAAGAATTTGGCAAGCAAAACTAGTCAACCAAACCTCTAACCAGATTTCGAAAAATTGAATAAAAATAATTTTCAATATTCTCTGAAGTACTACTAATGAAAGCTGTGATCTATTAATTTCATCATGATCTCTATATGAACAAAGCAAATGAAACCATTCTCCATTCCTATTTCTGAGAGTCTTGCCTAAAATACAGATGTTTAAAACTTTATTCAAAGATTTAAGTTTTTTAGTAGTAAGACTGAAAAGGCCTTTATGTATGTTATCTATATCTTTTTTTCATCCTTGTGGTATACAGAAACATTTCAAAACAGATTAGTCCATAATCTATGTCAAATAAGTTTAGGAAAAAAAGTATTTTATGTTCTATGCTAGAATGTTAACTAGTAAGTTCACTGAAAAAAAGACTAGCTAGTCAACTATTAACAGCTAGATAACACTTGTGTTTGTCACCCAAATTTTTAGAATCATATTTTCAATACAATAAAGTACATCTTCATGTAATTTCAGCTCATTTCTCATTCTATAAAAAAAGTATTTCTTGTGCTGACTGACAACTTATAAGCCTTACTGTGGAAATCTATTAGCAAGGGGAGTGACTGCTAATTCAGACCCAATGCTCATCTCATCACAACTCCATTGAACTAGATGTAGGAGAAGAATGGATGAGAGGAGCTACTTAAGAAAGAAAGATATGAAGATGTACTGCCCCAGAGTCTAAGCCTCGGGGAAATAAGGCAGTAGAATGATTAACCTGTGAACTAGCACAAGAGAAATGGCTCCTTCTGAAAAACTAATTGGGATAACTAAGTTTTTAGAAGGGCAAGTTGTAGTTATGGGCATAAACCAAACTAAGAAAAATATAAACAATAAAGCAGTCTTCACTGAATCATGTATCTTCAGAGAAGTATGTATCTTTATACATAGTGTCAACAGGTGAAGGAGTAATCCAATAACTTTTCCCCACCTTGACTCTCAGAGTTCATTATTTCCATTTTAAATATATTATTTTATTATTGTACTTATCATATTTCATTGTCATTATTTTAATACATCTTTCTCCACTACTATCTACTCCTTGAAGGTTCCCATCTTACTCTAAGACACAGTAGAAAAATGATACATAACAAATAATGTTTTATTTTTTTAAGATTTTATTTATTTACTTGTCAGAGAGAGAGAGAGAGAGCACAAGCAGGGGTAGTGGCAGGCAGAGGGAGAAGCAGGCTCCCTGCTGAGCAAGGACCCTGATGTGGAACTTGATCCCAGGACCCTGGGAGCATGACTTGAGCCGAAGGCAGATGCTTAACTGACTGAGCCACCCAGGCGTCCCAACAAATAATGTTTCTGAATAACTGGCCATATAAGCAAATAGCAGCAACCATGGCATCATTTTTCTAAAGCATAAATACGTTATACTTAGTACTAAAAAGTCTATCTACTGTATTAGAATTGATAGTATAATATTATTGGTTCTTTTCATTATCTTCCTAACATTTTTTTTTAAGAATTTATTTATTTATTTATTTGACAGAGAGAGAGAGACAGCGAGAGAGGGAACACAAACAGGGGGAGTGGAAGAGGGAGAAGCAGGCTTCCCGCAGAGCGGGAAGCCCGATGTGGGGCTCGAACCCAGGACCCTGGGATCATGACCTGAGCTGAAGGCAGATGCTTAACCAACTGAGCCACCTAGGCACCCCTAACATTTTCTTTTAAGTAGGCTCCACGTCCAGCATGGAGCCCAACATGGGGCTTGAACTCACAACCCTGAGATTAAGACCTGAACTGAGATCAAGAGTCAGACGCTTAATTGACTGAGTCACCCAGGCACCCCATCTTGCTAACATTTAAAGATTTATTTCCATTTTATAGTAGAAGAATATGTTTATATTCTTATGTCAGTGATTTTCTTTATTATTATTACGACAACATTCTTTACTCTGATATTACACTAGAAAAACTACCTACCACAATTAGCTGTTTTGCCCCAGCACAGAATTTAGATTAGAGACAGTTCAAAATTTCAACATCAAAGAAGGGAATGTCAAGCATGCTGAGGCTGAAACAAACTTTTTGAAATCGCACTAAACCACTGTCATTAACTTTCTGGGATGTGAGTTCTTTTTTTTTTTAAGATTTTATTTATTTATTTGAGAGGGAGAGCACAGAGGGAGAGTGAGAGGGAGAAGCAGACTCCCAGCTGAGCAGAGAGCCCAATGCAGGGCTCAATCCCAGGACCCTGGGATCATGACCTGAGCTGAAGGCAGATGCTTAACTAACTGAGCCACCCATGCACCCCTGGGATTTGAGTACCTTTAAAAGGTTCACAACTGAAATTGGCAAGTTAATAGCCTGTCCTATCAGAGGTATTATGAATTAAAATAGTATGTATGCCCACCATCTACATTTTCCCTAGTGCAAGCAGGTGGCAGTATTAATCAATAAGCTATTTCCCACTCTTATTCATTAATTAAGCATTTATTTAGCATCTAGTATTTGTCAGGCACAGGACAGTATACAATTAAGAAAACTTTTTCTTCCTCCATTGAATTTATGACACAAAATAGGGTAATATATAAACATCTGACTTCTAGAACTCACACTGAAATTAGTTCTAAATTATTTTTTTGAGAATATGTAAAGTAAGACAAGGTGAGCCAGATTTAGTTTGAAATTACCATCCAAGTAAACAAATATTGAAATATTACTGCATTAGAAAAAAACTACACACACTATATGTAACTTTAAAATAAACTTGTTTGGGGAGGGGAGTATTGCTTATAATAATCATATACTCAATTCTAACCTCAGTAAATCAAAATGCAAATCACAACATAGCTCAGAATGGTTTAAAGAATTTTTAAGATAATTATAATTGTAGGAGTGATACTTTCATACATTTTTCTTTTTCTTGAAGGTTAAGGTATTTATAACTGTACTTACAAAAATGAAGCCCATCAAGATTTGACACAAATAAAATGCAACATTAATTCAAGCAGTAAAAGTTTTTTTCATCCCTTCTAATTGGACCAATTAGATAAACATGTGCATATGTATATATCTACCAATATATAAATATACAAACATACAGAGTTTGACACAATAATGCAAGTTGAGTTTTATTTATCCCAGCCACAGAAGAAAACAACGAAGATGGGAATTTTGCTTGTTTGCTCTTCTGAAATTCATATTGTTATAGAGCTATCAGACTTAATACATGTACCAAAACATTCCTTACAATACCTCTATCCAGACAAGCAATACCTGCAATAATTTGACAAAGTAAGTCACTCCAGAGTTCATCCTGATTTACTTAGAAATCAATCTTTACATCTCATGCTTCAGATCCAAAATAAACTATCAGTAAGCATCTCAAATTTATATGCAAAAGTTTCCTCTCAAAATTTGTTATAAATCTTTTACAGTCACCCTTCAATAAAGTAAGGAAAATATAAATATAAGGTAGACTTCAAGAAAAATGAAGCAGCAAATATGACCCAGGGAAGAATTTAACATGAAGAAAGAATGAAATCAATTTTCCATCAATATAAGACCTAGAACCCTATTTACTCTTCTACTTTCTTTATCCAGTTCCATATTTATTGCTGCTGGTTGTGATGTTCAAATATATTTATCTGATTTGAAAAAATTTTCTATAGGTGTGGTATATCAATCTTATATTTTAGTACTAAAATAACCTTTCATTTTAAGGTTTGTTTAAAATCCCAGAATTAATTTCTTACATTAGTCATGACCTAAATTTAGTCATGACCAAAAAGTTTTGAAAAAAGGGCTAAAGGCTAAGAAGTAAAAAAGTCGTATATACTGAATCGATAACAATAACAAAAACATTAATAGCAGGAAGCCATACGTTTAGAACTAGAAGGGAACTTGGAAGTTATCTAATCCAATTCCCCTTCATTTTTGAAATGAACATAAGAGTTGGAATTGGAGAAAACTGAATTTATTTTATTTATTTTTTTAAAGATTTTATTTACTTATTTGACAGAGACACAGCGAGATAGGGAACACAAGCAGGGGGAGTGGGAGAGGGAGAAGCAGGTTTCCCGCCGAGCAGGGAGCCCGATGCGGGGCTCGATCCCAGGACCCTGGGACCATGACCTGAGCCGAAGGCAGACGCTTAACGACTGAGCCACCCAGGCGCCCCGAGAAAACTGAATTTAAACACCAGCTCTGCCATTATTAGAGTGCAACCTTGGTAGGGGTTATTTGACCTTTATGAGTTCTGGTTTTTGTAATGGTAATTATCATCTACTTTACCATCCTAACCCACAGAGTCATTGTGAGGACCTAGTAGATGCCCAGGGTATAACAGATATCCTATAAAATAATAACTGTTATTAACAGGAGAGAAAAGTGAGGTAGAGAATTAAGAGTCTTGCTCAGGGTTATACAGCTATATTAGAACCTTAGACTCTGGTCCCAAGTTCACTACTTTTAACTGATTTCTACTTCTATTACATATGTGATGGCTCAAGTTAAGCTAAAAAATCAGACATTGCTAAAGAAGGAAAAAAAGTATTTTATTTTGCAAATAGCAATTACATATGCAAACTATAACTAAATCTTGATTATTCAGTTCATGGAATAATTATCTGGGTCCAGATGACTATGCTTCTGCTACATGTGGGAAAACTGAGACAAAGACATGGTAGCAACTGGGGAAAATGTGACAGAAACTGAAAGATTTAGGTTAAAAGAAATCAATTAAGAAACAATCACCTATATCCCAATATCTACAAAATGCTACTGAGGACAAATAAAAACATTACAATAATAATCTTTCTCCCCCTAAGATACTTAAAATCCACTGGCAAGACAAGAAACTAATAGAGAACAATATCTATCAAGTGCCAAACTGGGTAGTGTAGGAGGTCAGAAAATGAAGAAATTATTAAAATAGTCTGAGAAGATTTCATATAAAGTGGTCTTGTTTCTAAGCTTAAAAGACAGAAGTTTGGTAGACGTTTAGGAGAAAAAAGGAAATCATCATCTGTGGGCCAAAGATGTATGTGGGACTACCACTGTCATTAGCTTGAAGAATTAACGTCATCTGTAAGTCTTCTAGTAGTCACTGGTCTTATAAGGTTCATTAGGGTGTAACCTATTTAGCAATACATCTCCTTATCCAAACATTTAATATTACAGTTAAAATATTCTTTAACATACTAGTAATGGCTTCTTCAAAAGTACTTTCTGCCATGACTCATTCTCCCATTTTAGGGATAATATGTGTCTTTCTGTACAAGGAGAACTTTACTGTGTGGGTGTAAAGACTGTTGACTTTTTATTTAGTTATAAACACTGACTAATAAGGGGTCCTTCTGTTTCAATAGGCATTTATACCAGATCATACATACAAGCAGCCTGTACTCAAGGGGGGAATGGTGCAAAAAGAAGTGATTTCTTAAATAAATATTCATTCAAACCTTATAATCTCTCCCAAACTTGATGAAAAGACAATAAAAAATGTAATTTGGGGCAGTAGGGTATAAATTCATCGACTTTCACCAATATGTGGGAAAAGGACCTCTGATATTAAAAAACACATGACTGGCCTGGAAAATTAAACAGTTTGTCTTGTCCTACATCCAGCCCTTTCTTCCCATCCCCTGCCCCTCCAGCCCCCAGACTCAAAGCCTCCTTTTAAGGAAAATACTTCATTGTAGAAAATTTTAAAGTCATAGAAACTGTTCATCATGTCCAGAACTAGGGGAAGGGCTACTTTAAAGTAGAAGGTACGTAAGAATCAAACACATGATATAAAGTATGGTCCTTTGTAGAATATATACACAAATATTTAAGTTTGTGTTTGTATGTGTGTGTATGCATAGAGAACAGCCTATGTAAATACATAAAAATATTCACAGTGGTCATCTAAGTGGCTTAATAAGAGCTTTTCCCTCTTTTTTCTTACCTGTCAATAAACAAATTTACTTGCATAACCTTTTGAGCACCTACTATGTGCTAACAACTGTTCTAGGCTCTAGGTATAAGGTGGCAAACAATGCAGATGAGCTTTCTACTCTCATACAGTTTATATTCTGGGGGGGGGGGGAAGACACATAATAAGTAAACAATACATGAGTAAGATAATTTCATATAATGCTTAGTTTTAAGACAGAAATAAAACAGGTAGAAGTAGGTACTAAGGGTAGTAGAGAATTGTGGCTAATTTTGAATGGCATCACCCAGGAAACAACAATTTTAAGTCAAAATGATAGAGTCTAGGATCAGTAAGAATAAGGCCAGTCTGGCTAGGATAATGTGACTGGTACATGATGATGTCAGACAGGTAACCAAGGGCCAGATCATGTAATATCCTGTAGGTCCTGGTCAAGAGTTTGGATTTAATTCTAAGTGCAATGTGAAGTCATTAGAGGACTTCTAGAATGAGAGTAAACACAACCGACTTCTGTATATATTTTTGCCTATATTATTTTTTATATTTTCAAAAATGTATATAAAATCAAAGATTGCTCACAAAGTAATTCTCACTTGCTGAAATCAGAGATACAGAGCAAAGAATATATAACTGTATTTGAACTCTTCAACTCTTTCATGCAGCAATTACTCTTCCATTTCCCTCATACTTACTCTCAAACTCAACACCTATCCCAAAAGATTCCTAAACTTAGGAAAGAGAATTGGAATAGAAGGTAGTACTTAGTCTGCACCATGTGCCAAGCACTATCCTAAATCTTTATATCTAGTAACTCAATTCTATAAGAATGGAGGAGTAACTACTGTATCGTGTTTCTATTTCCTTGCTCTTCTACTTTCTATGTTCTGATTTTATCTTTACATTTGATAATTTACTCTTTTTGAGAAAGACAGATGTTGGGCTCAGATCTCTGTAGATGGATCTGCCAGCCTTCTTTTAGCAAATGTCTACAAGGATAAAAGACATGGTTACCTTTCGTTATTATAGACAAAAGGATTTTACCCAAGGTATACCTTTTACTTCTTTGTGATCATAAAAAATCCCAGGACATAATCATAGAATCTCAAAATTGGAAAAAGCCTTCAACTAAAGCTTAGTACAGCCTCACATACAACCCTACTTAGGTACACCCTCATTAGCATGTAGTCATCCAAGATCTGCTTAATCTAAAATACATGTTATTCTCAACTCAGTATTCTTCTATTGGTTCACTTTCCAATTCTGATAATTACGTCCAATTATAAAATTTGACTAGCAGATACATAAAGTCCAGATTCAAACTTATCTTTTTAAAATATAGCATTTCTTCTCATCTCAGTCATCTTATAAAATTTCCAGAGGAATTTAAAATGAGTAGGGATAACTTTAACCAATCTTTTAAAACTCTAGTTATGAATCAAAGTCTGTGGACTAGAACTTATTTCACTTATTCAAGAACATTTAATAATTCCATATTGGTGTTAGGCCAATAAGAAACATAAATCACCCCAGGTTCTTGCTCTAGAAAGTGTGCATCATGGTGATCTTTAATCAATTCTTTACTTACGTTAGAGTAGCTTTCCTACTCTTTAAGTATCTGTGTTTGATACAGCTGTCAAGTAAGGAAGAAGAAACCTAAGTAATCATACCCCTACTACATTTAAAAAGGAGGATTCTAAAGATTCATTTTAGAAACATCAATTTACATTTTAAAGCAATTACTGTATATATAATTTAACAAACTGCATTCTTTGCTTTGAAAGAATCAAGAATTATCTAACTAGCATAATGCCTACATGATCCCCTACCTTTTTAGGAAATTCCAATAGACTGTAAAGATTCAGTACACAAAAGCAGAGTACAAAATAAAGACTGCTAGAAATAGATGGGTCATGAGCAGGGTTTGACATAATTTTGGAAATATTTTTGGATTATGGAAATATTTTCAAAATAACTATTCATCTGAAAATGTCCATGATCTATAGTAGTTTTTTATTCACAGTGAACTGTAAGATCAATGGTCAGGAGCACTCTGACATCTTGGAAAAACTACTATAATAGAAATATTTTATTTATAAGTTCATTTTCTTTATTAAAAAATTCTTTCATATTTAAGAACATATTTATCTATAAATACTCAAAGCCTCCAAATGTTTAAAAATTAACTTGAAAAGTCTGCCACACTTGATACATGATTCTAAAAAGTTCTTTCTGCAGGATGGATACCATGAGTTTCTTTCCAACTGTGTGAACTCATGGTATGTAATGATGGCCCAATGACTACTAAACAAATGTGCATTACAATTTAAGAGCTGCTCTGTGCATACAGCTGGTCCGTTGAGAACTGTTACATGGTGATTTGAGAACACTCTTGAAAAACTGAATCTTAAATTCTTTTTAATTGAGTCAATGCACGTTCAAACTTTTACAGCATGAAAAAATATCCTATGAGGAATAGCTTAAATCTACTAAAGCACATAAAGTCAAAGCTAGCAAAAAGATATTTAACTATGGAATATTTTTAAAGTTGTAATATTTTGTTAGCCCTTGGGATAAAGATACATACACACATACACACAAACCCCTCTTCATTTTCAGTCTTTCCTTTAAAGTTATTCTATCAAGAGACAAAACAGCATATTACGAACATATTTTTCAAGAGATGTTAAATGAAGACATGTTAATCATCATGATCACAATGTAAATAGCAGCTTAAAATTAAATGGTATTTTAAAGATATTTTTATTCAACTAGCTTTTATTAAACAATTGCAAAAAACAGATTTTGTTAGACCAAGATGTAATTTACTCCCCACCAATTCATTTATTTCAAAGACTTTAACTTTGTGAAATGTTCTTGTTTTTCCATATAGGTAGTGTAGAAAAAGAAAATTACTGTGAGAAAAATTTATGGTGAGCCTCTAACCCCAAATTCCACTGTAATATTATTAGTCTCATCCAAATGAATCCTGCCTCATATAATGGTTCCTTGTTTTCTAAACAACGAAACAAGATGGGAGAAAAAACTAAACAGTGATTCAAACATTTTATTTTGATAGATCTACATCTGCTACATTCAAGAAATATTTAGCCAGGGTTCTTAAAAGCCAGACACTAAGCAAAAAGTAGGCAAAACCGAGCAAGATGTAATCTCTATCCTGGAAGAACTCCCAAATTCGGGGGGGAAGGACAGACAAGTCAATAAAAAAATGACAAATCAATATAATTGATAAATGAAATTGCTCAAGTTATATGACAATGCACAGAGCTAGAAAGAGGAAGAGATATTTCCAAGAAACATAAGGCAGTATTTTAAACCTAAAGAAAAAAGGGAAAACAAACGCTACACTTAATCTGAGTGCTCCTTTACTGCCCACCATCAAAAATATCATAAACTATTCAATCTTGAATAAGCAACTGTTTAAAAAAAGAGAAAGTTCTCTTAAGAAAATGAAGTATACAGAGAAGAGAACTTACAGGCACTCTTCTAGGTACTTATATAAATTCATTGAAGCTAATGACCCTATGAAGTAGGTAGTATTATTGTCCCATTTTACAGATGAGGAAACAGGCACAGAGAGTTTAAGTAACTTCCCCAAGGGCATACAACTATTAAGTAGGGTACCTGGGATTTGAACACAGGCAAATCTTGGTCTCCAGTTTACAGAAAATGAAAACAGGGTTTTCTACCTACATAGCAAGAAGTATTGGTAGTTAAGAAATCTCTAGGATGTTTCCCGAGAGATTTCAGTATGCAAATGTGTGATGTGCAGATGAAATCTGTTAGAGTCACAGCAGACACAGACAAAAAAGAGACAAACTAGATAGCTAATTGTGCACTTTGATACACTTTACCCCTGGGAATTTACCAAGAGTAGCTTGACAATACGCTACTGCCAATGCCTCCTTGGTAAAGGCTTGCTCCCATTATCTTTGACATTATATTGACAGTAGGCAGCCATCAGTAGGCAGAGTGAAAAAAAAAAAACCTATATGATGAAAGATGCTTACAATAATACATGGGTTTTGCTTCCTTTTCTAAACCGCCCCCCACCCCCGCCAAGAACTCTATCTACTCTCACTCCCTCATGCCCTATACTTTCTATCTCTAAAACATGAAATAATGAAAAAAAGCTGAGAACAGAATACACCAAAGTATCTCATTGGAAAGTCCTTTTGAAAGGGCTACTAGGTCTTTCTCCCTTACCCAAATGATCTGAACACCGTAGAAAACTGGCAAAAGTTATGTATCCCAATACTAAAGAAACTGTTTTAATGCTCTTTATTGGTTATTACAACCCCAAAACACTTAATAGGGAATTATGACTTCCACCTGATTCTGAATTTTTTAGTTTAATAGACAGCCTAAAAATACTTGACTTACTAACAAGTAGTAGTGGGGGGGGGCACTTTTCGGAGTATATATACAATATATGCTTCAATATGTGGTTATCACTTTGGTCCTGTTTCTTAATTTCATCACACAGATCTTTTTGTAAGGGCCAATCCATCTTTAAAAAATGTCAATTTGATCCATGTGTGGTGATCACTTCCTAGGTGTAAACATCATTGTTGATACATGCATACCTCTGTGATTCTATCCTATGCTGTTTCAACTATTTGTATTCTACCTGGGATACATAATTACAACAAATGTAGATTTAAATGGTTATTTTAATTTCCTGCAGACACTCATTCAACAGTATTTATTTGGGTGCCTATTATACATAAATTAAGGATGGTCTCAGCTTCATGGCTGTGGTAGGAGCTTTTATAGTGTGGTAGGAGAGGAAGACAATGAAACAAAACAAAGCAAAAGTAAAACTGTGGTAAATGCTGCAGAATGTTAGGAAAATGCATAATGTTAAGGTTTTGACCTAGTCTGGGGGTTCAGAGAAGACTTCTCTTCTCTGAAGGAATGATTAAAGTGTGTTGTGGGGGGGGGGGAAGGGCACTCCATGGCTGCAGTGCACAGAACAGTAGAGGTTCTATGGTAAGTGCAAAATGAGGCTAGAGGAGTAGACAAGGGCTAGATTATGCAAGACCTCATAAAGGATTTTGGTCTTTACCCTAGGAGCAATGAAAAGCTTATGCTGGATGTTGGTCAGGGAAAGGAAATAGTCAGATACGCCTCTTGAAAAATCATTCTAAATATAATATTAAAACCAGAATGGAAGTGAGAGTGAATGCGAAGAGACTATGTGAGGAAGTTATTCCACTAGGACAGGCGAGAGATAATAGTGGCTTAGACGAGCTAGGTGCAACAAAGACGGATAGAAGTGAACATTTAAGAGATACGTAGAACATAAAACTAATAGGATTTGGTGACAGACTGATTAGTCGTGAAGAATAAAGGACGAGGAGTTATCAGGGATGACATCTAGGTTTTTTATGCAACTGGATGGGGCATGAGAGAGGATATTAGACAAGAGTCACTGTTTGCTTGTTTTTCTTTCCTGGGGTAGGGAGGATCACAAAGTCCATGTCTGGTCATATTTGGTTTGAGGTGTCTTTGAGATATCCAGGTGAAGTTATCATGCTCCAACTAGCTCTGGAGCTCAGAACAAAGGTCTATATTGGAGGTAAAAACATGCGAATCATCTGTGTACAGGCCATCTCGAATTTCCTTTCTAAAGCTGTTAATCACAGTGCCTTGTCACAGTGTAGACACATTAATTATTTGTCCATCTTCCCCATTAAACCCTAAGCTCCATGAAAGCAGTGACCACTTCTATTTTGATTCTTTTACCTCAGCTCCTCACATAGTCCTTACACTTATCAGGGTATCAATAAATAATATTTACATGAGATAATGAACAATGTAACACACACTTTAATCAATAATGACAGAATTAGAGAAATAATAACTAGAAATTATTAATTTTCAGCATAATTTGAAAAACTCAATTTTCAGTATAAGGAAAGGTGATATAGGTGAACAACACATTTTATAAATTTATTACTTATTTAGTACTATGCTATATATAATATTATTTATAATATCTTATGTATCTATATACATATATTTCCCCTTCAGGGAAAAGTAATAAAATTTTCTAGGTATTTATCCGTTACCAATTAAAACATAAACTAAACTGGAAGAAAATACAGTTTGATATGCAACAAAAATGCAATTATCTTTGTTATTAAAAGCCAACTTGGCTTAGGACTTCCTGTACCTTTAAAAATGCCAACAGAATATAAACTTTTACTATTAAAAGGGATATACACACTTTTAACAACACTTAGTGTTGTTAAATCTCACACAAGTCTCAAAGTATTTTATTTATTCATTGGTATTAACCCAACAGATAGCATTTTTGTATCTCTATTTTACTGACAAGAAATCTGAAGCATGAAAGTTTTTGAGAGTTACCAAAAGCACTATAATACTTGCTAAAAAAAAAGAAAAACCCTTTGGCAATATATATTTTAATCTCTATGGACAAAATAACAGGCTAAGTGCCATTTCCATTAAAATTAAATTGAATACTGCATATTTTACATATAATTGGCTACCTTTATTTTGCTTTCTTTGCTTTTTATCATGATCTCCCATTGAGACAAGATCTACCAAGAAACACTACACTTAATGAAAAAGGTCAAAAGGAGTAAGATCCCACTGAAATACCCTTTTTTTTTTTTTTTAAGTTACTGATAGTTATTTCATTACTACTTCATTTGGTTTTGTGAATATGAAAAGCATGTAAGTAATAATTTTAACAAAAGATTCATTTTGGGGCATACCATTCACTTCTAACTTTGAATGGAAATAGAACACAATTCATCTTAAACATCAATGTAGTCAACAATATAAAAAGAGGCATTTCTAAATCCTCTTTGGTTTTCAACTTCCAAGAAATATTTTAACATTTATATATTAAAGCTGAAGAATGTTATTACGTTGCTCAAAGTATATATACTTTTGTGTATAACCACAGTCTGGGAATTTTAAGTAAATATAATGAAGAGTACAAAATACAGTGTAGGATGATGTCAGACACTAGCAAACAATATCAATGCTTTTTAAATTACATTAAAGAGAAAATATCCTAAAATGAAAAAGGAAAAACTATAAAAAATGTTTTGGAAGAGGTTGTGGTTGGCCATTTATTACTTTTTTGTATTAGAGTTAATTAATATTCTAAAAAGGTCTACAAAAAGCTGAACAACCTCTCGAGCTTTGAATTCATGGCACTGACCTTAGGACTTTCTCAGAATGATTTTTAATGCACTGTTATTAGTAAAACCTGTTCAAACACATGCCCCATCTGCCAGCACCCCATCTGCAAGAGAGCTTCTTATTCTTGTAGACAGTACAACTTCTGCTTGCTTCCTTCTCTACATACCAGCTGTATGGTAATGAGTATGAGCAGCTGAAAATACTGCATGATAACAAAGCTAATATGAAAACGGCAGAACACCACTTCCCCTCAATGCAGCAGTTGCAGCATGCACACTGCAGATAAGCTACTATACAGAGGTGGGGTGGGTGAGAATTTCATTTGTGTGTATGGGGGGCCGGGGAGTGCGTGTGTATGTGCGTGGGCATGCGCGTGTACACGTGTGTGTGTGTGTGTGTTAAATATGGGGTTTCCATGTAATTAAAAAATAAAGAGAACTAAAAGCAGCACAGGGTACCAAAGAAAGATCTAAATTTCTAAGCACTTTTGTTAAGACTTGTGAATCAATTCTTTAAATGTTTTAAGTCTCAATTCTTATACAGTAATGATATTCCAGGGGCCATTTTGACAAGCTAGTTTTCAAAGATGTTAACAAGTATGTTCCATTTCCTAATTAACTTATTTTGCAGCCTCTAGGGAAAGAAATGGAGTCAGAGCTTAAAATCACAATGGAAACTCTTCGCTAGACATTTTAGCGTCAATCAATAAATTCTGTTTTTAATTCTTACATAGCAATTTAAATTGTTTTAATTTAATGGTATGTGAAGCCAACAAATTTATTCTAAACATCTGAGAGACTCCAAACAAAATACTAAGATAGCACGTTACCTTAATTTAGTAAGACATAATGGGGTTAATTTTTACACATGTGATAGTCACACTGAATGAATCTACATAATGTAAGTAGAACCAAATCACATTAACTTTTTATGTGCAGTAGCTATCCATTTAGAGATTAACAGTCATTCAGGAAACTACTTAAGAAAAATGACTATTCAAAATTGGTGCTATGCATTTTCTTTCACAATTTGAAGAAACTAAAAATGAAAAAATATTCAAAACACTAACCATAAGTAAAAGAAATAATCATGTCAGGAGAATTAATTATAATTTTTACCAACATTTCTAAAAAAAGTCTTGTGAACTTCATAACAGATTTTAAGTTCTTATTACAGAACCATACTTCTTTTTTCTATAGGTTATTTCATTTTATTCTTACAATAATCCTATGAAGTAGGTACTTCTATCTCCATTTTACAGATGAGGCTTAGTAAGTGGTGAAGCTAAGAACGTAATCCCAAGTCTAAATGACTATCATCTATGCTGTTAAGCACTCCGCTATTCTGCTATAAACTCCATGAGGGTGAGGAGTTAAGATTGTTTCATTCACTGTTGTACTCCAAATGCCTAAAGCAGTCCTGGACTCATAGAAGTTATTGAATGAATAAATGGAAAAGAAAACTACTCAGTTGTTTTTAAATATAAATCCATTTAAATGGAAAAAAAATTGAAGAATATTAAAATAAGATTGTTTAGTAATCTAAGTTTCGTTCACTTGTCAGATTGAAAAATTAAGACTTTACTAAAAAAATTCTCATAGTTAAACATCCATTTTTGAAAAGGTTGGTACAGAATGAATAACAGCAAAATTGCACTAATTTTAGTGCTCACTTCGGCAGCACATATACTAAAATTGAAACAATACCGAGAAAATCAGCATGGCTCCTGCACAAGGATGACACACAAATTCGTGAAGCATTCCATATTTTTTTTTAAAAAAGGAGCAAAATTGTACTGATTTTAGTATTTTGCCTATTTTCTGCAAATCCACTTACCTGTCCTCATTTTTACTGTCTAACAATAAAAGTACATTTTTTCTTGTTAACAAGCTTAACGTATTCCTTGACTTCAAATATAAATCAAGGCCATGAGCTTCCATAATATAAAAGCTTTTGTATAATATATATAAAAACCTGAATTGAAAGACTAGTTCCAACTTAAACAAACATTTTTGCAAAGAAGAATGAACTTTTAACACCACTTACTGATTCAAAAATCCCACAAAGTCAAACAAGATTTACAAAAACAGTACTATACTGCCCCTACATGTTCAAACTAGTAGCAACAATGACATTTTAAAATCCAAAGTGATAATGCAGAGATTTCTGTGGATTATTGAAAAGCTGTTTAAGCTTAAATTGTTCCCAAGTGAACTATATGAAATCACGCACACATAAAAATGTAATTAAATATAGGAATAACCCACAAGTTTCAATTTTCATTTTCAATACTAGCAAGGAGAAAAAAATGTAAGAGAATTTCATCCAACATTATATTTTTTCTCTCAAAACAGATTTCCCTATTATTGCATGAAAATATCATAAAATAACGATAAACAAATAGCTAGCCATGTGATTTTAGAGTCAGTATTAATGTATTAACGTTTGAGAAATACTTGCTCCTACTTGCTTTTCCTTGACACCTAAATAAATGTCAATAAAGTTTATAAACATAGAGACCAAAGTCACAAGAGAAAACCTTATTAATCTCAGATTTACTTTTTTATTTTCTCACAATTTAGGAATAAAACACTATATATGCAAATAAAGAGATGGGCTGCATCAATAGATACTTGGAAATACTGAATTATAACTCCTAACATTTAGAATGTTGTTGACTTTACCACAAATGGTAGTCCTTTCTGCTATTACTTCTATGGTGAAATTTCTATCATATTAAAAAAATCTTAGGGGCACCTGGGTGGCTTAGTCGTTAAGCGTCTGCCTTCA
Source organism: Neomonachus schauinslandi (assembly GCF_002201575.2). Classification (NCBI taxonomy): domain Eukaryota; kingdom Metazoa; phylum Chordata; class Mammalia; order Carnivora; family Phocidae; genus Neomonachus; species Neomonachus schauinslandi. The sequence goes on along the minus strand of NC_058404.1, from coordinate 74,777,719 downwards.
GCTCAGGTCATGATCCCAGGGTCCTGGGATCGAGCCCCGCACTGGGATCCCTGCTCAGCGGGAAGCCTGCTTCTCCCTCTGCCTGCCGCTCCCCCTGCTTGTGTTCTCTCTTTGTCAAATAAATAAAATCTTTAAATTATATATGTATTATTTATACCTACCATAAACGTATCTACTATAAATTATATCTACCATTATTTAGCTGGTTTATTTGTGAAACACACATTAATTTATGCAACTTCCCACAAGTCAGAGAGAGGGCCAAGAACTCTAATCTGACCCAGGAACAATCCAGAAAGAGATCACTAGGTAAGCCCGGTAGGATATCAAAGTTTCCAAGAATATGAAAAAAATGAAATAAAATAGAAGAATCATATTTAATCTTTCAGAACCTCAAAATACTATTCCACACTAGATACTATCTAACAGCATTTGAAAACCAGTAGATTATACATATCAATAAAGTCACCAACATAATCCTACCAAGTCAGAGAGTATGTCATATATATGCATGCACATGTATGTAGGTACCCATATATACATATGGAGAAACTAAAAGACAAATTACCACCAGTTGATTTAGAAAAATGTACCACTGAATAAAGGAGTCTGGTGACACACTGTATATTGGAACAGACCAAACATGCTGTCCACTCCTAGGCAGAATTCTCAGGGTCACTAAAATGTTAAATTATATAAAAGGTTGGACCTTTTCTGCTTTGTTCACTAATGTATCTGAAGTGCCCAGAACTGTGCCTGGCAATTAATGTTTATTTGTTGAATAAATTAATTAACCCATGTTCCTCTGATTTTGATATGTGACTATAAAATGGGAACAATGAGATAAGTCTCTCAGAGACAGAGAAGCATCTATAGCCTCCCTAAGGGAAGGAAGGTCTCTGCCTTACTCATCTTCATTATACTAGTGACACATACAGGGAGTATGCCTAATACGTATTAGCAAAATAAAAATTAATTTAGTGGTATTAATTTTCCATGAAGTAAAAAAGTGGTAGAGGTTCTCATTCCTCATTTAACACATATGTCTGCTAACAAGAGTTGCATTTACTCACTGAAGAAAATAATATATAAGCTCTGAACGACCATATTATATGGAGCTGCCTATAACTAGGTTAGTAAAATTTAGGTATTCATTTATATAATGTATGTTTTAAAGCATTTAAATATGCACATACTCAGAGACTTAAGGCTTTGACTACTTTGACATTTCAAAGTGTATTCCATTTTTTGTATGTGGGTGATAGCTGTAAACTCAAAGGTCTGTGGAGTTAGTTCCACAATTTTAGAGAAAGCTGTGTTGCTGACTTCAGAACTTTTTGGAGTTTAGAAAAGTAATATGGTACATACATATTCTGAACACTTCCAGTATTATACATTAATATTTTTGCAGCAAAGTTCATGACTATTCAGATAAATAATAAAACTGACTATTTTAAGTTACTTAGAGTTAGGTTTGGCTAACTTTAAAAACATTCTTAGCTCTCAGGGCTTGCTGGACCTCTGTCTGCAGACAAGGGACAGTGAGTTTATTTCATACTTGTTTACCTTGCCAGGACTTAACAGCAAGTTTATTTTTTAGCATATTTTTCATCTGTCTTCCATACTACATCTTAATAGCCTTGCCCTGTGATGTTAAAATTACTAAACTATTTGAACAGATAGTTATCTATCAACAACAGGGATAACAATTCATGGCAGTTATTTCTACAATGTAGTTGTAGACTTACACATCATTATAATTTGTTTTACATTCATATCTGACAACTGAGGCACAACCTAATACTAACACATCTCTTGATGACAAACACAAAAACATCTAGAAAGCAATGTTATCAGTAATTAGATACTGAAGCCATCACGAATTGTGAGAACAAAGTAAGAATTTAAAAGTATTTAAAAACCCAGGATTACACAGCAAAAGTTAACCCTTCCAACATCTGGAAATTAAGGATCTGTTCACTCAACAAACCTTACCAAGGTCAGTTTACCACAGTGTTTGTGATGCTAGGTCTGGACACCTGAGGCAGAATCTCAGCTCCATCACTAGCTCTAGGGCAAGTTATTTAACCTTGCTATGCCTCAGATTCCTCATCTGTAAAATAGGGATAATATAATACAACACCTACTTCACAAGGTTATCTTAAGGATTATATGAATTCATATGTGGAAAGTATAGCGCTTCCTCTGCACCCCAAGTTAGACTCTATACTATGACCCTATTTTGTTGTCATCAAAACACTAACATTAGTAACTACTTTTCTGTTTCCATAAAGTATAATCTAAGCTCCATGAGGGCATGGACTCTATCTAGTTCACTGTTAACAGCCATAGGTTCTAGAAAATTTTCCAACTCTGTTCTAAGTGCTCAATACATATTTTTTGGCTGATATTATTACTGATAAATGTCATGTCAAGATATAAGCAAGTAATTTGCAGCAGTATAAATAACATGAAAAGCCGAGATGTGAGCGCAAGCAATAATACAAGTTCCTTCTGTCCATCACTTCTCTGATCCTCTGCTTAGCAAATATCCTTCATGTTCTAATTCAAAGTTACTGTGAAGCCTTTCCTGAGTCATTTGCTTTGAGACTTGGGTGACCCTCTCATGCTCCCACAGTACTTTATACATGAGGGCATTTAAGCAAAATTATAGCTTCGTACTATAAAGGTTTGTTTATGGTTTTTACCACTAGACTGTCTACGATGCATAAAGGATCGTGATTTTTCACTTTTGTATATCCACAGGTACAGCGGATGAAGAATCATCACCTTTTTATTTATAGCTAGTATCCTGCACAGTACAGAGAATAGGACCGCAAGAAAATTTGTAATTTATACTTTGTTTACTCAAGTTTATGCATGACACATGAAACATTCTTAAGAAGAAAAGGACTGATAGGATTTAAAGTAGAATGGTCTGATATGTGGTAACTAATCCCTTTACTGATAAAATAAGTAGTGACAATAAACCATATCAGATCAGTTGAAAATGCCAATTGTTCCCCAGTTCCAATGGAATACGTGTGTAAGGAAAATAACTGAAGGAAGTCACATTTTAGTTTACTCAAAAAAAAAAAAAAAAATCAGGTATCCTATTAAAATCTCCCTCCAAACTTGCTCATATCACCACCCTGTTCTTTCTTCTCTCCAAAGTATTGTAATTTTTTTTCCCTTTATTTCAGCTTTTCTGACATTTTTTGGCTACTGTAGAATCTCAAAAGTATCATCAAAATGACTTTACCCTATGTTTGTTTCTCCTTCGTTTTCAAAATTGGTAAGTAGTAATTACTTTTAAAATTAAGTGTCAAACTGTATCTGAGTTTATTTAAATTTAGAAAATGAAATATTCAAAATCACAGCTGCACAGTCATTTAAAAACATTTAGTAAACAAAAAACATGCCATATTCTTAACAGTACAAAAACTCCTTCAGAATCTTCCAAGTTTAACACATACTTCAATGAATTAGTCTTAAGAATATTTATACTAACTTTCTTCTGCATATCACTAGGAGCATAAAAAAGACATTAAAGATAATTTCTGAACTCTAAGAGTTTATAGCCTAATTGAGGAGACAAGATAACTATATGGAATAACATCACCGGGCAGTACATATTTGCCTAAGGGCCAAAGGTAACGGCAACAATTACAATATGTTCTACTAATGGATGAGGACAACGGTGGATGCAATCAGTGCCAGGACAACCAGAGAAGGAAGCTAGACTGTAAGGTCATGGGAAGGACCTAGAAAGAAAGAGGCACAAATGTAACTGGTGGACACTTGGAACAGACCAGTCTGGGGGAGAGATGGAGGATGCTGGCTTTTTAAAGGTTTCAAATTTCTGTATGTTGGGGAAACATCCATCTATTTCTAACTGGCTAAGAGTTCCATGAAACGGATATTGAGTTTCATGACATGCCTTTCAGGCATCAAGACATTTTAAAAGAGCAGACTTGCTACAACTATTTTCAATAAGAATTAATCATGGCTGGACTAGATCAAAAAAAAAAAAAAAAAAGGTAAACCTGGATTAGGGCAAAGGGCAAAGCTATGTCAGAAACGTAAAACTAAGTAGTAGTGCTCTAAGAAATAGACCAGTATTTCTGGCAGCTGCTCTTGTTAGTATGAGAAGTACTCTTGTCGTAGATATTATTAATAGCAATATACTTTGGAAGGGGCTGTCATTTATACTGTGCAAATATCACACTAAAATTCAGAAATATAAAAGAATAAACTAAGGTGATGCAAAAACTGAAATAACCCTAAGACTTGCAGTAAAAATGTAATAAATCATAAAACTATACACGTGGATCATCTGTTTAGATAAAAACACAGATTATAGTTTTAAAACTATGGGAGGAGAAGAAAATTATAGTTGAAGATAATATAGGTGACAGGTCTATGACAAATATTTTCCAGAAAGAATAAAAAATAGAATCACATGAGCAACAACTAATTTCTTGATCTATTTACATATTTTTCTCCTGAAGCTATAAGTATAAACCTATCTCATTATTTTTTCAAAAGGAAAAAAATTCCCTATGATAAAAAACCTAGAATAATTAGAAATACAATGACATAGTATTAACTAAGTAAAATCCACAAAACTTTATCACATAGGAATAAATTTTCTTAGAATATGATTTCTTTCTCTTTAAACAACAATAGAAATCCCTCATGCTGGTTTTTAATTGGTATAAACTTTCTGGAAAACAATTTAACAGTATTTTTCAAGAATCTAAAGAAGTTCATACTCCTTGACCCAATAATTCTACTTCTAGAAATCTGTGTATAGAGATGTTTAAGATTCATGTATAAAAAAGTTCAAAGCAGGTCACTGTCTAAATGAACAATAGTAGGAAAACTATGGAACATTCATTTAGCAGATTATATATTTTTAAGTAACTACAATTATGGGAAACCACTAACAATATATTAACAATGAATTAAAGTACCAATATTGCTAAAAAATTATTTAAAGTTGTTACTGTGGTTATTTTTGAGCAGTGGAATTACTGATACTTTAGGAAATTGCACAGGAAAATATTTTTCTAAATTTTACATACTGAATATGTCTTATTTCTGTAAAGTGAAGTAAAAGATATTAATTACTGAAAGAAAATTAAAATTCCTTATATCACCATTCAATTTGGAGAATTTGGGAGATTATTAAATTCAGAAGGGTAATAATTCACAAGTTGGCTTTAGCAAAAGAGTTTATGATGGCCTACTTTGGGGGTACATACAAAATCTTTCCACAAATGAAACTTACTGTAGGGTAAATAATTAGACATGTTGTTTTTTTTTAAACAAAGGTAATACAACTATTTGACAAAACTGGCAGACCTTTGCTGAAAAGGGCCTAATAGACTGGTCAATAGTCTATGAAAGGAGCATAACAGATTAAAATTATAAACTGCTTAAATTAACTGAGTATTATACATATAAAAACAGCTAATTAGATTATGCCTGAATGTGGTTAAAATTTAGAATATAGGTTTGTCTAGTATCATTGATAACTCAACAATGAAGAAAAAACTGAAACTCAAAACAGCACTGAAGCTAAGAGAGGTACAATGCTGTTTTAAATTTTTGTCCTCATTGTCAAAAGTGCTGGTTGAGCAAACTGATGAGAATGATACTGCACTGCAGTTTGAGGATGGTTAATCTGTCCAGACAAGCTGCTCTCAGTTGTTGCCTGCCAAATACAGACCCTGAGGTATCACAAAGATTCTCTTCTTGACCAAACTCTAGATAGGCTCTGCTGAGCTCTTTTTCAACTAGGCCCTGTCCTTGGGCATGTTGTCAAGAGCAAGAATCCTACTTAGTTTAAGCACAATCCTCCGATCTTGGTATCTGACCACCTTCCATAACTGCTGGGTTCCTCATCCTCTATCATCCTCCACGTGATGTCTGACCACCTTGGTTAAACTGGTTTAGCCAGAATCCCCCCTACCAATGTTTCCTCTTAGTAATTTTCTACCCACTGACCCCCTCCCAACTGTTCCTTGGCTATAAATTCTCACTTTTCTTTACTGTATTTGGAGTTGAGCCCTATCTCCCTCCCCTACTACAAAACCCCTTTGTAGTAGTCCCTATCCCCGTATCACCACAGTACCCCTGAATAAAGTCTATCTTGCCATTTTAACAAGTGTCATGAATAATTTTTTCTTTAACAGGTATCATCCCTCAGCTTACAAAAACAACAAACATGCATACTGTTCAAATATTTCCAGTTTTTTATTACTATAATTATTGCATAATCTGTAGGATAACTTTATAAGTGAAACATCTTCAAAGAGATTACAGCAAAAACCCTGTATTTATAAATGCTCTATGCTATCAAAAGTTATTTGTAAGTTACTTGTTTTAATCTTTGAATCTATTTTCTCACAGAAACAATGTCAACAATGATAGGCTCCCAGGCTTCCCTCCAAAATATTAATAGTCGTTGAAAAGTGTTAGTTCACATGAGAACAAACTGTATAAAGAGAATGGCTACTGCTGTTAGCTGCAGCATTAGTGAACTCTGCAGCTAAATGTCAGCTTTACTATTTACCAAGAAAACGGAAGAGTCGCTGGTTTGAGCCTCCATCTTCTAGTCTACTGAATGGAGAGAATACCTAATTTAAAGTACTTAACAAACACTTAAGTCATTCAAGCAGTATGTGGGTTAAAATATACAAAACAGCTAAAACAGTGCCTAGAATACACAGTGGGTTCTTTTAGAAAGATAGCAATTATTAATAGCTTTATTATACTAATACTGTATATTAACAAGAGAATAAGCAGTATGCTAAAATTCTAGCAGTTAGCCAAACAAAGACTTTTCTACATAACTACAAAAGAATTAAGAAAAGAGGATGATGGTTTTAAAGGAAATGTAAGACTTATGGCTTTAACTAACAATCTCATTCTAAAAATTTACCATGAGCTGAAACTTATATATAAGCAAAGAGATACATGCACAAGAATTACTATAGTATCATTATAATCATACAAACCTAGATTTCACTCTTTTGTAAGTAAAGATTTATTAAAACACAGTCCTGTCCATTCACCCATCCATTTAAGTATTGTCTAAGCTGCTTTGGTGCTCCAGTGGCAGAGATGAATAGTTCTAACAGCGACTATAGGGTCCACCAAGCCTAAAGTATTTACTGGCCCTTTGCAGAAAGAGTTTGACTTAAGGTAACCTGCAATGATAACAATACACAGGAGTGATATTAACATTTTCTCAAATGACACAAATACTCTACTTTTATTTCTACTTTCACTTTAAAGAAAAATTATTTTAAATGTGGTATTTTGAATAGAACTTGATATGGAACATAATTCCTACAAAACTGTTTTCAAGTATCAGAAATCCCAGTCATATATTTCATTATTGCTTGAGCTCTTGTTTCTCAGGAGAACAAGTCCTTGTCCCATACTGACCCCACCTCACCACCCCCACTACCCCCCCAGCAGTTCTCCACCACTCTCTTAGCTGTGTTGCCAATGCTTATGCGACACAATCAGCACATGGTTCAAGCCCAGGAATGTATACGGCACTCTCAAAACAATATGTTGTCTATAAGCCAGCACAGTCAAATATTTTAAAAGCCTTATATAAACCATTGTCATTTGCATGTCACTTGGAAATTTCTACCAAAACAATAACAATGAAGAGTAACTTTACAAGAATATTATAAATGCTTAAAAATCTCCCAAACAAAATGAGGTAAGAAATGAGATTTAAGCACTGAAGTACATTTTCTTACTACTATTAGTTGTAAGATGTTATTTCTCTTATCACTAAAAAGAAAAAAATGCTGCCAGATAAGCTATAAAATTTCATCAAAATGTATCTAAGGCACATTTTTTCACATTTTAAGTTTTTCTTAAATATGTTTAAAATGTGAAAAAATAATGTACCTTAGGATTTAAGAAATATAGTATTACCATAACTGGGCATTCCAATTTCAAAGAAAATTGAAAATTTCCAGTGATTTTATAGATTAAATAAGTTTTTCCTGTAAAATTTCTCTTCCTCTAAAGGACAATCAGTTCTTTTAGAATAAAAAGTTACATACTCAACTAGTACTCTCAAATTTTCCTAATTCAATTACCTATAGGACTTTTAAAAATATAGATAGATCCCTGAACCTTAATCCAGATCTCTAACATAAGACTATCCAAAAGAGGGGAACCGAGGAGTCTACATTTTTTAAGATTTTATTTATTTATTGAGTGAGTGAGTGAGTGCATAGTGTGAGCAACCAGGGGAGGGGCAGAGGGAGAAAGAAAATCCCAGAGTGTGGAGCCCGACAGGGCCTCAATCCCACAACCCTGAGATCATGATCTGAGCCGGAATCAAGAGTTGGACGCTTAACCAACTGAGTCACCTAGGCGCCCTGTGATTCTACATTTTTAACAATGTAAATAAATAATGAGGACCTTAATACTAAAAATATTTTGATTTACAGTAACTGGTTAAAAGCTAGATTGCTATTTCTTTACCGTTGTTATTATTAAGTCCAAAGTACCTCTGATGAGAGACCAGAATAATTTATATAATAATGAATTCGACTACCAGTACCAATATTGTAATATTAATAATATTAATATTATAATTAATATTAATAGTAGGTAAATAAATTTTCTGAAAACATTTCAAGAAATATAAATTGAAGTTGTAGTTATAGCAACTAAAGGATCTTTCACAATTTTTGAAGTTATTTTATTGTGCAAACATTAAATGGATCAACATCTATGAGGGATGGAGGGACAATATCATGTTTTTCAAATTTTAATAGGTCAAGACTGCTACAGTCTTTTTTTTTTTTTTTTAAGATTTTATTTATTTATTTGAGAGAGAGAATGAGATAGAGAGAGAGAGCATGAGACGGGGGAGGGTCAGAGGGAGAAGCAGACTCCCTGCCGAGCAGGGAGCCCGATGCGGGACTCGATCCAGGGACTCCAGGATCATGACCTGAGCCGAAGGCAGTCGCCTAACCAACTGAGCCACCCAGGCGCCCCAAGACTGCTACAGTCTTATAAGAGGTCACTAGTGCACATTAGCTCACTACTTAGAAGAAAAAAAATGGCCTACAAAATATAGAACTCTATCTGCTTTGTGTACTTTGTCAGTGTAGAACAATCTCTTTGAAAGCAAAATATACCCAGTGTAAGAGATATACTGGATGTTACATGCAAAATATGATTAATTACATATCATACCAAAAGTCTTCCTTAAATCTTTGATAAAGAAAAATAATATTTTAAAAATGTTTATTATCAATTTACCAAAGGAAAGTTAATAAATTAAATAACAAAGAACATGCAAACCAATTAAAAACTATCTAAATTAACCAGTCATGAAAGGAGGGGATATAATTATGCAATCCCTCTAAAAATTCTAGTACTCAGAGTCAATGAGTTATGCAATAGTAAGTTACTGGCAGGCAGGCAGTCTAAAACTGAATGTGTTTTTTAGCTATCTTCCCAAAAAACTTTCTTGTATGAATTTTATTTTTCGAATTTAGTTCTCTTCTGTTATTACAAATGCAAGGCTATAAATTAACATAACATAGTAACCTACAAAAGTCAAGCTGCATAGTGACCCTAGGAAGGCCTCAGGGAAAGCCTTGAAGTTCTCTATTAATTTTTCTTATAGAATCTGCTCCTGAGCCTTTAAATTTCATGTACATGTTAGAAAATAAAGGTAGAAAACATACATTGTGACATAATGAAGTAAACTACCATATATTGTCCCTAAGAATTTATTAGAAATATTCAACAAAGAACAAGATTATCTTGATTGTTAATATCTTAAATCCTTTGATTTAAAAAACCCACACTTCTTTTCCTCAGTTTAAAAATTTACTTGTGTTGGTATTTTCTTTTATAGAGGTGTTAAAATAATAAATTAGTTTATTAATGACTTTAAAGCCATTAGAGGTTTCTGTGTAAATGCTTAAATCAGAACAGTGACTTCATTCAGAAATTATAAAAGTGACAAAGTGAAAGAAGACAAAATAAACACTTTCTGACAACATAGTAAAGAAGAAAATAAGGCTGATGGAGATATTTGTATTCCATGTTCAATGTTGAAACTGTTTTATTTAAACCTCACTCAAATGTTTTTCAACATGGCTACCACTTGTTTGGAGTAGAAGTGGAAACTACTCAAAAGGAACTAAGATAATTAGAAAACATATTTCTACAAAGGTTAAGTCCCAGCAAATAAAAGATTCTTTTCACTAAGGAGAAAAAATACTTTTCAGGTGTTGTGTGTTGATCTACTTGGTTAGTAGAATATTTCCCCTTTAGTGTTTTTTTTTTTTTTTTTTTTAAGGGAACTAAAACATTAATAGCATTGTTACATGCAAATACCCATTTAATCTCAGGTTTTTGTGGAGATTTTTGGTTTAATGTGTTCAAGATCATAAACATATTTTAGACCTAAAAACATATCACTCTAGTTAATGACTCAGACTAGCAATACCAAGTTAACTAAAAAAATACAATAAAACTGCTAATATTAACAGGGTCAGAATCTGGTGAGGGAGAGGAGAATGTCATCCTGAAAAACATCCAACAGATCATAACTTGATTATACGTTAGCTCAAGTTCTACAAAATGTTTGTTAGTTCAGGATTGTCTATATATAAACTCTATCGTAACTGCCACACAATAGCATGCTATTTTTATTTTATATAACAGCAAAAAGTCAAGTCCCTATTACATTAAGTTTGAATTAAAGAAATAGTAATTTAAAATAATACAGCTCTAAGGGCCAGATAAATCTAGGGAACTTGGAATATTCTTTAAAAGAGCTAAATGTTGTAATTCCCACGTACATAGGAAGAATACCACCAGCTTCCTGCCTTTCCCACAAAATAAAAAACTACAAATTTGGGGTTGTAGTATTTGCCAACATATTTTAAAACACAGTTTTTACATTTACCAATTTTAAATAAATTTAAAGGATTCTAATATCATGAAAAATAAATGAGAGAGGGAAAAAAGGCGGATTGGGTAACCTTGCCCTCTAGGCTTATCATACTATTAGAACTACCACTTACGTAAGTTTTATCTGGCTACATAACGCGCTGATAATTTTGTTTATAAATATCAATTGAAATCCAAAGCATTTCTTTACTAAAGGAAACAGAAGTACTTCATTTAAAAAAATATTCCTATTTTTCAAATGCAAGACTTACCCGTCTTCGACAAAAGGGGAGGCCTTGGGCAATGATGCTAATGCTAAATATCTTCATCACAGTTTGATGTGGCAGAGGCTCTTTTGCACTTTTAAGATCAACAGGAACCAAGCCATGGTTTAAAGTAGCTTTTCCTGGTTTTGACATTTTAAAACTCCTCTTGGTTGATGAATACTTTCTACATGTAATACAGGCACATTACTAAAAATTCCAACCACCAAATTAAAATATAACTTTCTAATTAATAAAACAAAAAAAGGCTGAGAACCCAAGGCCTGCTGCTTTTGTCTTTCAACCTTCTCCTACCAAATGTCCTGACCTGTCTGAGGCTTGGTGAAGTGCAAACTATCCTAGAATAGCCAGGAATTACAAACTACTGAAGTGAAAGCTCCTGCTCCTGCCAGTCAAACAGCTGGTGAACCTCCCGTACAAAGTCAGTAATGTGAATACAGCCAACGCAGGGCAATGCTGTAGGGTCTCTCTGAAACTTCTCCAACAACTAGCCCAGGTATTCTCTAGAAAGGGAAAGCAATGTTTTCTTTACAAAAATCCAAAAAAATAAACATTGTATTTTCTCTTGAATACCTTGAATCTTCCTTACCCGAGTATCAGCATTAATATTTTAGGAATGTTTTGAAATGTGCTTCAAATTTAAGGACAGTATTTATGCATGCTCAAAAAATATATACACACGTTTGTTCTTAGATATATTCAGAATGAGCACTATATTTTCAACTGTTTGTCTTAAGCATGCTCTCTTTTCCTTTTCCATACATACCATTCTTTATATCATACTAAGCCATTTAGTTGACTCTATCTCTCTAAAGCTACTAATACGTACTTCACATTAATCTTATCAGTAGACATTTTAGTTGTTTGCAAATGTCAGTTCAATCTCTATAATTCTCAAAAACTCAGTGATGCCACTTCAAAGTATAAGTCATGTGATTAAAGATATATTTTTTTAAAAGCCCAAGTATTTATAAATGTAGCCTGTGATGGGAAACAATTATAGTAAAATAATTACTAACCAGTTCATCGTAAATCCTTAGTGCCTAATTTCTCCAACATACCATGGTCAGAAATATCTTCCTAAAACGCATAGAAGAGAATATGGTGTACAATCCACTCCTCAAAAACTTTCAAGGGTTCCCGAATGCCTAAGATAAAATATGGAGATAAGACTCTCCTCAGAGTGGCTCCAAACTAATCTTTCCAGCATTACCTCAAATATTTTCCTAAATTAAGCACTTATGCCAATGTTAATTAATACTACACTTCATATTCAAGCCCATAAACTAGACTGTTATGAAGATGGTAAGAAAAAAAGCTCGGTGTAAGAATTAACAGAGAGTAGTTCTGATAGATGGTAAGTAATGGATGTGAACCGTCTGTTCACAATGCTTGGTTAACTAGTTTGTTCTCTCCTTCCATTCTATTGTCCTCTTCCAAAAGCCAGTCATCTCACTTATCTCTCCTTCCAATAGCTTTTATTGATCTCTATAAGGGGAACTTAGAATGTGATATGGAGAGAATGAGAAAGGAGAATGTCAGAAATGAGTGATTTCTTTCTTGACTTTGGAAAGATCTTACTAAAGTGGGCTACTGGGAAGCCAATTCATATACTAGAAATACTCCCAGTCCCATCAAGATACTACTTTACTGAAGTACACTTTCCTTTTATACCATAATTTAAAATGTAGTTAAAAATGCAAAATTATTGGGGTGCCTGGGTGGCTCAGTCGGTTAAGTGTCTCAGCTTAAGTCTTGATCTCAAGGTTGTGAGTTCAAGCCACTTAAAAAAAAAAAAAAAGCAAAATCATTATCAGAGGTGACATTTTTAATTACACAAAAGTAAACAACCAAATTTCTCTAAAGAAAATATATAAATGACCAATAAGCTCATGTCAAGATGCTCAATATCACTAATCATTAAGGAACTACAAATCAAAACCAGAATAAAACACCAATGCACACCCATTAGGATGGCTATTATTTAAAAACAAAACAAAAAAATAAAATAAAAATAAAACACACACACAAATACACACACACAATAACAAGTGTTAGCAAGGATGTGGAAAAATTGGAACACTTGTGCATCGCTGGTGGGAAAGTAAAATGTAGGTAGCTACTGTGGAAAACAGTATGGCGGTTCTTCAGAAAATTACCACATGATCCAGCAATTCCACTTTGGGGCACACAATTCCCCCAAAAAACTGAAAGCAGGGATTCAAACAGATATTCATACATCCATGCTCATAGCAACATACTCACAATAGCCAAGAGATGGAAGCAACCCAAGTAACCACTGACAGATGAATGGGCAAACAAAATGTGGCATATACATACAATAGAATACTATTTAGCCTTAAAAAGGAAGGAAATTCTGACACTTGCTACAACATGGATGAACCCTGAAGACACAATGGTTAAGTGAAATAAGTCAGTCAAAAAAGGACGAATGCTGTATGATCCCACTTACATGAGGTACCTAGCGTAGTTAAATTCATGGAGACAGAAACTAGAATGGTGGGTGCCAGCAGCAACTGGGAGAAAGGACTAGAAAGTTAGTATTTAATGGATATAAGAGTCTAGTTGGAAAAGATGAAAATGTTCTAAAGATGGATAGTGGTGATGGTTGCACAACATCGTGAATGTATTTAAAGCCACTGAACTGTACACTTAGATACAGTTAAAATGATAAATTTTATGCTATGGATATTTAACCACAATAAAAAATTATTTTAATAAAAAAGTAAACAATTAGGAACCATAAACACCAAAAACCAAAAAAAACACACAACAAAGATCTAGGGAAAGAAGAGAGTGTACTGGAAATCTTTAATTTGATATTTATTTAAAAAAAAAAGGTGAGACTGTTATCTAAGATAACCATGTATACAGCCCCACTACGGGGGGGGGGGGGGAGGTGAACGTCTCCTGCCTCATTCCAGTCTCAGCATCTCTTCTGATGCTCACTTTATTTCTTAACACTTTTTTTTTCCAGTATAACATAATCTCAAATCATACTGTATCTTTACTCCTTATTAGAAAAATCCCTTTGTTGCAGTAGCTCACATGGAATGCCCCCCTCCAAGTAACTATTAGTATCTACTTCGTTAATATTACATATAGTTTTATGTAGACTGACATTCTTTATTCTCAAAAAAATTCTCAGTGATATCTTTGAAATCAGTTAATTAAACCTTCAAAATTCCTTCCTCTAAACCACAAAGAAGACATAATTTAAACTATGTGTTATTTCAATGCAGAAAAATTAGAAGAACATACTACATTCCACAAGTTTAACATATTCATTCTGCACAGAAAAATAAATGAAACAGATCAACTCCAAACTTAACTTTCACTTAATCCAGTAATAGAGATAACATACTGAAAATTATAATTTTATATTTTAAAGCCCTCAGAGAGCTTTATAGTTACATGTATTTACATGCAGACAGTTTAAAGATGAGTAAGATATGAAGCTCTCCAATCAACCTGGAGTCTGATCCTAAGGAGGGAAAAAAAAAGATTTGGGACTAAAACAAAATTTGGACTGAGAAAATTAAAACTAAAATGTCCTTTCCCCTGCTTATAAGAGAGCACAAAATATTATGAAGTAGAATTAGTTTTTCATTTTCAATAAATTATTTATGATAATAATAGGAGTAAAAAACTAGGGCTTATTTGTAGATAACCAACTGCTGGTGAACACATAGTGACATTCTAATTCAACTCATTTTTTTTTTTTAATCAGTAAACAGCTGCCCTCAACTGGATAGTACAGAGCATTGCAACTCTTGCAAACCAAACATTAAATCTGATTATGTGTCTACCACACTGTATTTCTATAAAAAAGAGACATTACTAGTCATTGAGCAAAGTGACTACTAATTTCCAAAAGTTTGTACTACCCAGTTTCATCATTTTGGAGGATTTAAGTTAACAGTACTTCTAAAGCAATGTTCTCAATCAGCATGAAAACAATCAAAACACCAAATTTCAAATACAGAAGAAAACCCCAGTCAATGAGGGAAATCATAGACAATGCATAGAAGAACCCTAATTGTTAACTTTAAAACGCACCTAGTTCCATGTGCTCAAGAAAAAATAAAGTCTTAGACTCAATCATATTTTTTTTAAGGATTTTTTATTTATTTATTTGAGAGAGAGAATGAGAGACAGAGAGCATGAGAGGGAGGAGGGTCAGAGGGAGAAGCAGACTCCCTGCTGAGCAGGGAGCCTGATGTGGGACTCGATCCTCGGACTCCAGGATCATGACCTGAGCCGAAGGCAGTCGCTTAACCAACTGAGCCACCCAGGCGCCCCAGACTCAATCATATTTTTAAAAACATTTAAGATACTCTTAATTATTAACCCCCTTTCCCAAGCTGCAACTCTGTAAAACAGAGAAGGTCCTTTTAAGATGACACCAACAAATATTAATGCAGTGTAATTTAAGTAGGTAGGAGCATCAATGCTTGAACCAAACTGCCTAGTCCAAAGCGTGGTTCTACTACTTATTCGTAGTATGACCTAAATTAATGCCTCTATGCCCCAGTTTCATCTATACAAAACCTTCTCACAGGGTTTTTATGAGTATTAAATTAGTTAATACAAGTGAAGCACACAGAATAATGCTTCACATCTAGTAAGTGTTCAAAAGTCTTAGCTGCCCTTACTACCACCACCACCACCACCACCACGACTACTGTTGCTGCTGCTGTTACATTAGGATCAAAAATCACATACAGCTTTGTGACATACATGAATTTTAAAAGTCACTGGGAAAGCGAGCAGAGATTCTAAAATCCATCTGTAATAACTTTAAAATATTTTAAGATACAATCATCTGTAAGTTTTATAAAGGTTCCCATAATTCTGTCAAAATTTTACCTAAAAATTAATTAGTAATATCTTAACTGTAGTGTCTTTTAAGATTCCAGATGTCATTGACTACCCATCCAACAATTCAACATTAGGAAACTTGTGGTAAAGAGAAGATCTCTATAAGGTTATTTTGCCCACTAACCACTTTCTGATTTTCTTTCTTCTAAAAGTTTGTACTAGTCAAAGATGATTATAGATAAATATTAATGCACCAAATATCTCCAATTTGGTATTTCTAAAACATATTATAGTCCCATACATTCCAATTCTCTTATGATGACAAAAAGATTTACAGCTGTATATTCTGGATTTCTACCTTTTCTTTCATTCATTATTATACAGAAGGCTAGAATTTAACTGCTCTCAGCCAAAGGCCACAGCATATAAGTAGCATAAACATTTTCCATTTTCATAAACCTACTCTTGATTCATTCGAAATAATTCACTTGGAAGATAAGTTTACCTACAAGTATGAATGATTTCATACCAAAGCTTTCAAAGTCTCATACCAAACACTTCTGACAGGGAGAATATCAGCCTTTGTCATTTTATTTTATTTTATTTTTTTTTTTAAAGATTTTATTTATTTATTTGAGAGAGAATGAGAGAGAGCAAGCACATGAGAGGGGGGAGGGTCAGAGGGAGAAGCAGACTCCCCGCCGAGCAGGGAGCCCGATGCGGGACTCGATCCAGGGACTCCAGGATCATGACCTGAGCCGAAGGCAGTCGCTTAACCAACTGAGCCACCCAGGCGCCCCATTTTAAACACAGTATTATTCACTACTTCTATGAATTTAAGCAAACAAGTGGACTTGACTTTTCTTCAGTAGTAACAAAAAAAATTCCAGATGCTTAAAATTATACCACTACTAAAGTGAAATAAATCAGAATCAATATCCTTTTGAGACAAGAATTCGATATTATAAAGTATATTTTTATTCAGGGATGCATAGTAAAAATAGAAGAGGCAGGGAAGGATTCCCCCCCTATAGGTTTCAGAGCCGGCTTGGCCACACCTGATTTCTCACTTTTCATCTCCAGAACTGGGAGAGAATACATTTCTATTGTTCTAAACCACCCAGTCTGTGGTCTTTTGCTGCAGGAGCCCTAGCAAACCACAGGTGACCCTTAAATAATGTGGGGGTTAGGAGTGCCGATGCCCTTCCCTTGCAGTTGAAAATCCATGTATAACTTTTGACTCCCCCAAATCTTAAGTACTGCTAGCCCACTCTTAACTGGAAGCCTTACTGAGAACATCAGCAGTCGATTAACACATATTTTGCATGTTATATGTATTATCTACTGCATTCATACAATAAAATAAGCTCAAGAAAAGAAAAAAAAAATAGATTATTCTCTGTTTCTCATTCTTTTCCATCTTTCCTAACACCTTAGATACCAGAGTATTAAAGATCTTCCTAGTCTAAGCAATCCATGTACAAAGATAGAGCAATTTAAACAGAGGAAAAGAATGATAAATCAAGAAATTAAGTTTCTTGGCTTAATGATAAATGAATGGTCAAGCTTGTATTATTTAAAACTGTAAAAAAAAAAAAAAAATTCCAAACAAGATTGTTACTTCAACTGTAGAAACAAAAATACCATCAGACTTAGTAAGAAAGAAAAATATAAATATACAGCATTGCTTTTAAAATGTTATTATTCATAAAAGGTGTAGATCAAATGAATAGAAACATTTTATTAAAAACATTCAAAATGATTAAAAATGATTCTTTAAAAAGTTCTAAAAGATATTTACTTTGGGGGGGGTAGGGGCACAGGGAAAAGGAGAGAATCTTAAGCAGGCTTCACGCTGGGCTGACCTCACAACCCTGAAACCACCACCTGACCCAAAATCAAGTCGGACGTTTAACCAACTGAGCCACCCAGACACCCCTCTAAAAGACATTTAAATACTCAAAGTGTTCACTGAGAAAGATTACAGCTTCCAACTATAATGTACATGAGGTATTATATTCATATATACATTTAACAAGTCACAACATATTATTGTACAGTAAGTAGTCCCTTCTTTATCCACCATTTCAGTTAAGCATGGTCAACTGATGAAGCAGATGACCCTGACGTATCGCCAGGTCAATAGTACCTAATGCTCCATCACAGTACCTATGTCATTCACCTCACTTCATCTCATTGTGCAGGCTTTTTTATCTTCGCACATCATCACAAGAAGGGTGAGTAAAGTACAATAAGATATTTTGAGACACCATATTCACATAACTTTGATTACAGTATACTGTTATAATTGTTCTATTTTATTATTACTGTTGGTAATCTCTTACTGCGCCTAATTTATGAATTAAACTTTATCAAAGGATGTATATATAGGGAAAAAACATAGTATTTATAGGGTTCAGTACTCTCCAGGGTGTCAGGCATCCATGGGGGGTCTTGGATCGGAACGTATCTCCTCCATGGATAAAGGGAGACTGCTAATTTTTTTATCTGGGCACCAGGGGCAGCCCTTTAGTACTTAAGAGAAATTAGCTTGGGTTCTGAAATAGCACATACAGTTTATACAAGTGTTATAAAATGTGACCTGGTGATCGGGCATTTGCAAAATAAAAGCATTATGTATAAATGTCAATGTATATATATTTTTACACTGTCAAAGTAAAAATGCTACAATAGCAGGTTACATAAAGTACTGTAACTGCTTTGATTTATATAGCCATGGTCTAACTGCTGGACATTTAGGTTGTTTCTGAATTCTACTTCCAGTTATTTCTAAATAATTGGCTAAAAATAAAGTTATAAAAACTAAGATACAGAAAAACCAACCAAACAAGTCCTTCAAAATGATGACAAAACTACCCCATGGTACACTAGAAATTTCATGACCCAAAAATCCCAACTATTAATTAACTTATTTACAACTAAATTTATTTACAACTAAATTAGTCTTGACTAAACTGTGGCCTCAATCCACTCTCAGCAAATTACCTGGAGTTCGTACTCCAGGTGAATTTATCAGCATATGAAAAATACTGGGTGAATTTTAAGTTCTAGTTTCAGCTCCACCACTAACCAGTGTCCCTAAATAAGTCTCTTGTCTCAGATTTCAGATTTCTAGAATGAGGAGACTGGACTAGATAGATGACTGAGAATGAAGTCCCTTGCAGCTTTAAGAGTATATTCCAGTTCCAATAGTACCAAGTATAGAGCCTTCTTGCAATAGTGTTGGACTGTCAATTTGGTGAGCCTTCCTTTATTATACTTTGGTGAATAGTATTAATTACAGTTTTATAAAATATATCTTAAAAAAATTCACTACTTTAATTCATTTGTGTATACCTTCTAAAAATAGACATGTATCCCTTTGCTGTAAATATATATTAGTGTTATATAACAATAAGAAAATATTTTCATTGGAAAAAAGTTTCAGGCATAAATTATTTTTTTAAATGATTCAAGAAGAAATTCAAGAAAAATAATCTCGGGATTTTTCTGATTCCATATTATGCCATAATAATTTGTATATATTTTTTCTTTCCTACTTACCATCGTGGCCTAAACAGTGACATCAGAATATATTTGATTTTTTTTTTAATGAGTAAACTTTGGATTTTACTCCCATATTTGTGTCTTAGAACTCTGTTATATTAAAATGATACTTCTCATTCTTTCATTAAATATTTAAAGAAATATTTGAGATAAAACAAAAATCCACCTATTGGATTGAATTTTTTAAGTATTTCAGAAATGCCCAGTATGAAGTCCTTAATGACTTTAACATACCTTGCCTCATGATTAAGTTTAACTCTTACAGTCTGTGTTGAGTTAACCCCAGCTGTTAAACTGGTCTTACACAGCTGCTCACCAAGAATTTAGTTGGTGATTATTATAGTTATACCTTGAAGTCAACTATGACAAAAATTACCCAGTAATTACAGGTATTTCAGTCATGCAAAAGCCTATGTGATGAAAGAGTAAGGATTTAAAGCAACTTAATTTTCCACAATCCTCAAAATAAAATTAGGTGTAAGAAAGACAAAAACTTGCTTTATATTAGTTTTTTAAGGTCCATCATTTAAGTTGCTTTTATAAACAAGCTTAAGCATTAAAGGCTCATTAACCTTTCAGTTAAAGTCAGTATTACTTATCGATCATTTATTTCTCCTATAAAAATTCTAAATGTGAGCTAAGGAGTTATAAATAAGGACATAATACTAAAAAGTCTTCTAATAATAATGATGATAATAATAATGTCATGCACGTGGTTTTTCAATACAGTTTAAAAAAAATTAAACTGAGCTACAATGCAGGAAGTTCACCAAATTGATGGTTTAACACATTATAGGAACTTATCCTATGAAAAATAAAAAGCTGAACCTATGGAAATGTAAGACATTTGACAATGTTGACAAAAAGTAAAATGGGGGGAAGATACTTATGTTTACTACACTGTTGAGTTTTGATACAATTCTAAATAAAAAACAATTATTTTGAGTGAAATGAACATTGTTCCACAACTTCACTTATATAATTCTCAGTAACATGCTATGAGAACATGTGAGATTTATCAATATTCACTGAATATTGATAAATTATTCACTGATACTCATTTATCAATATTTACTTCAGCATCAAATTTAAGCAGGGAATTATTCATTAAGCATAGCAAATACTTTTAGAATTAAAGCTCTAGAAAAGGCATATAGGGTTTCATTCTTGCATGGGCTGACAGTTGATACCCCTGGCCTTTTACATGATCAAAATTACACATTCAAAAAAATACACTAGTAAACATCAACATTAATTTTATAGCTGAAGTTTAAATTAAACTGATAGTTCAAGTTTTCATCCTTCCCAGTAAATAAGAAACTAACTGGTTATTAAGAAAGATTAAAAATAAAACTCATTACCTGAATTCTTGAGTATGTCTGAAACAGAAAGATCTCAGGATGGAAGCAGGAAGTCCAGGGATGCTAGGAGACTAACTATCAGAGACCAGCAGGAGATGTAAAAGAAGTTTGCAGCTCTAGGACTTAGAAAAACCGATGCATTACTTCAGACTGGTACAGTGATATGGCAGAAGGATTAAACACTGACACAGTTACTAGTAGATCATGTTTTATTTTACTGAAATATCATGAAAAGACTGGAGGTATCATTATCCTACATTTTACAGACAAGGAAATTGAGGTTCCAAAGGGTTTTAAAAATTGCTCCAGGCAACAGAGCTGTGAGGCAGTGAAGTTGAGATTTTTACCCTAGGATGTCTAATTCCTAAATTCATGCTTTGTATTAGAACATATATTCTATTCTATAAGTTCTATTCTATAAGTTAAGCCTAACTTAGCTGTGTTACTTTCTAATCTAGTTGTTTGGAGATTTACTTTTTATTATATATGTTTCAAGTATGTAAGTTTGCCAGATAACTGAGTTCTAGATAACAGAAATACAGTATTCTGTAAGACCCGTATATTATATATGGAATCGATTTTAATGAGCCTGAATTTTATGAAGTCCAAGTAAAAAGAAAAAAAGGAAGAGTTGTAAGAGCAAAGACATCATGACCTTCTGTGTTTTTCAAAAATGGTCACAGCACTATCCCCCATCTTATATGCTCTTCTTACAATGTACTCTGATACCCCTTCCATTGACAAGTGGAATCCGTTTCAAACAAAAAAGAATGTGTAAGTTATATTATGTGACTTCCTAGGATAGGTCATAAAAAGGAGATTCAGCTTTTACCTTACTTACTGAAATACTGACATGGTAGCCCTGTTTGAAGTAGTCTGATTGGCCTGAGGCCATCATGCTGTGAAGAAACTCAAACTAGCCCAGGTAAAAAGACCATGTATGTAGAAATCCTGAGACTACATGAAGAGAAAAAGATTCTTGGCCAGCCCCCAGCTGTCCTAAAGCCCTGCTATTTCACCTCTATTGCCACCACCTGACTGAAACCCTGAATTAGCAATGCCCTAGTGAGCCCCTTTCTAAATTCATAACCTACAATAACAATGAAAAATAATAAAATACTTATTTGTTATAATCTATAAAGCTTTGCAGTGACTGGTTAGATAACTGAAATATCTTGAAACATCTTACAAGACAAGGAGCTCTAAGAACACTGGTTTACTTCTGTGATATGATAAATGGTCATCCTAAGTAGAGCATAAACTTCAAAACTTAGTAAGAATGGAAAAGATAACAGGAGATCCAGTATGAAAATTTGGGTTTTTGGGGTGGCAAAAGTTTTGGAGACAAATTCTCACCTTGAGGATATCCATTTGAAATGAGGTGTTAAGTCTCTGGCTGTTTAAATAATAAACTTGATGAACTGTTACATATGATGCTGATGTGAATTTATATCTAAACTAGTTTGATATGCGACTAATAAAGGAAAACTCAACTTATTTTTGGATTTCCTACAATCATGCTTGTCTTTCCAAGCAAACTCAAATGACTAGAGAAGGGGAGGCAGGGATAATGAAGGTAACAGGTCAGGTTTAAGACCTGGAAAGCCCATTTAAAAGGTACAAATGATTGTTATTTTGTAAGCACATGAGACAAGTAAAGCCAGATACTACACATTTGCAAAAGAAAAAAGTCAATATTTTTATGGGAACTCTCCAGATTTTTAAATACTGGCAACAAACTCAACTGTGTTACAAAAATACCATATAAGATACCAGTTTGCAATCTCTGTTATGGAGTGAAAAAGCATAAAAATTAAATATAAGATTACTGATATCTAAATGATATACAATAATGACTCTCTCTTAAAATTTTAATCTTCTTTTCTATACCAGTTAACAAAGTGAAAGAGTAATAAGAAATAAACCTGAGAACTGAAACTGTTAAGTGATAAACATTACAGATGTACCTCAGCATATTTAAATTTTTCACTCATTAGACCCTAAGACAGATGGCAGCTATAAAGTACAAAGAATTCATTCTTGAAAACTAAATTTATAATGTAGACATATAGTAGCTAAGCAAATGAATAACTCTTGGCACTTACTTCCCAAATTCCCAAGTACTTCCTTCATACTTCATTCCTCATTTGCATCTGATTTCCATAACCACAAATTTCCAGTTAAGACCAACCAAAACCAGAAAATTAAAGCATTATCACTTTGGAAGTAAAGCAGCCTCTAAAAGCAATAGTTATTTCTGAAGCAGAGAAGCTACTTTTAATAAGAGCATCAGCAAAGACCAAATGAACAGAAGGACATGGTACATTTGACCTAAGTAAATCCTTTTATGAAAAAAAAACACACAAAAAAAATCCTACACATTATTTTTAGCGCTGGTGATCTATGAAAACAATTATCATTCTTCTATTTACATTTTACATAATTAGAAGTTAAAGTTTACATGCAAGATGCTACCCTGACAATGATTCTTACTACTAGGAAGAATCAAGTTAGCATTCTGTATCAGATACAGCTAGTAGCGAAACCAACATTTTACAAAATGTGTTCCCTAAAATGCATCCTAAATAGAGATAATTTCAACCTGACTCTTCTTCCATTCATAATGACTGCTTCCATTTGTTTATAATCATCTCTTAACTGTGAGAAATTTAAGTATTCCTGTAGTATTAAGCAGTAATTCTAGGATTGCTATAGAAGCACTAAAGAGAATCTTCCCTTGTATTTATTCTAGTTCCAGCTATTCAGTCCAAGAGCACCCATGTATTATTATAGAACTAGCATTTTCCCTCTCTCCTGAACATTTTCAGATGAGGCCCCAACACTACCAAAATTTACTTTAGGTTCTCTTTCAAATTCCTTCTAGGTTTAGCATTAATAACAACTCGAAGGAAAAAAACAACTGTCAGAATGCGAAAGCGCTGCATGGTGAGCAGCGGCAAAATTTACGCTATCAAACAACTGAACTCTATGTTAAAAGTCACAGTGTTTTAGACAAAAATCAGTGGAACAGTTTCAACCTATCTAAGAGAGTAGGTACCTGTGGATCTAAAGATATTTTTGCAGAGCATATTATGTATCCTGGAATAGTTAGTTAAGCTAGTTTTAGTATAATCTTATAACATCACGATAATAAATCTTATAAAAAAATACAAATCTTATTAAGGACTATCAGTCACTTTTCTAAGTACTTTACAGATATTCTCATTGAATCCTCTCAATAACACTTTTTATTGATGATACTAATACCATCCTTAACATCAAGACACGTTAACAGTTTGCCCAAGGTCAAGTTGCCATGAAGTAACAGAGCTAATATTTGAAAACTTCAGTCTGACTACAGAGATCATAGTCTCTACTTACTGCTATTCATAAGTATTTGCATTTGTTACAGATATGTTACTGAGGGCACAGTCTATTCAGTCACTCGTGAAGCCCCACGTGAGAAATTCCCTTTATTTAATATTAGGAAAAGGGTGTGTCTCCGTGTGTGTGTGTGTGTGTGTGTGTGTGTGTGTCTGTCTGTCTGACACGTTTTCTCTTCCTGAGGACTCAGAATATTCTCCTCTTAATTCTACCACAAGGAAACAGAGAGACAAAGTAATTGGCCAATGATTTGCAAACTTTAATCTACATTAGAATCATGTGGGATTTTATTAAAAATGCACATTCCAACCCTAGTGATTTGGTTAAGTAGTTCTGAAAAGTAACCCAGCAACTTACATTGTTAATAAGCACTCCAGATGTTTCTGACACATCTAGTCTAGGGTCACACTTTGAAGAATACTGGTATAGTCCCCTATGAGTGGTCAACCTGCATCCTATCAACAGCTTACTCCATCTCATCATAATTCATTCCTATCTTTTCTCCTGGCTTTGTCTTCATAGTCTACTCCAGTATTTTCCCTGGTACTGATTTTCATGTACATTTGATCATTTTATTCTATGTGTTTCTCCTATATATAGGCCACCTCAAATTCCTTGTGGAAGTTAGGATACACATTTCTTTGAAATGAGGCCAATTCATTTGGCAGTTTAACACCTAAAACCAGTATATTAAATTCATAAAGAAAAAAGTCCTTTGGTCACTAATTAAGGCATTAATGTACGATGTAAATGTTACACTTTTACTCCAAACAACTCCATGCCCTTAATGGATCTGCACTGGATGCAAACTATTTTAATTATGCAATGAGTGATGAACAGCACACTCTTCTTCTTTATATCATGTCTAATGAAAATGGCTGGTTCATACGTCAAACCAGCCTACAGAAATGCTTCTGAAAAACTTGGACACCAACATACAAAAAATTGAAAAATTCCAGAATTCCAGGGACTTTTCAGAAATTGGAAAACATGGCAGTATCAAGATTGCAATTTCCAAAGTAACCCCCTTTAGAGATGCTCTGGATCCCTGGGTCTTATGTTTAGTCAATTAAGTTCATTTAAATTACTTTTCTGACTCTTATTATCTCTCAAATTTGTGTCTCCTATAAACTATGATATGGGGAAGTGAGCTTAAGAAAGTTTTCTGGTTGGGCGCCTGGGTGGCTCAGTCGGTTAAGCGTCTGCCTTCGGCTCAGGTCATGATCCCAGGGTCCTGGGATCGAGCCCCGCATCGGGCTCCCTGCTCCGCGGGGAGCCTGCTTCTCCTTCTCTCTCTGCTGCTCCCCCTGCTTGTGCTCTATCCCTCTCTCTTTCTCAAATAAATAATAAAATCTTTAAAAAAATTAAAAAAAAAAAAGAAAGTTTTCTGGTTGAAAATCATTTCAGTATGGTCAAGGAGTCACTGATGGAAACTAGTTTTAATACAGGTGAATGATATTCTAGAAGTGTTTCTAGTACTCATACTAACCTGATTTTCCCAAACCTTCTGACTTTTGAGGGAATCAAAGTGATCTTTTACCTTTGTAAAATACCACATACACTCAATTCTGTACTTGCCCCTCCTGCATTAACCTTTTAGAAATGAAATGCCCTTACAGTGGATGTAGGTATCTAGCATAGTAATGTTAAATGCAACAACTTCCTCCCTCCCACTCCCATAAAAGTTAGTATTAAATTTGGTACATCTTAGAAGGAAAATGGCAATTCTTTTGGTGCAATCATAACTGCTAAACTGAACCAAATTTTAACTAGTAAGGCAGTGTTTTCTCCCGATACATGTTAAAAAGACAATACTTTAATGTCTTCATCAATAGCATCTAATATTTCTCCTTCTCAAGGAAGAAGCAGTTCAGGTATCTCTCACCATAACCAGATACTGATTTCTTTTTTTACCTGTTTTACACTCTTGACCACATAACATTTGCCAAGTAGATTATGCTATGAATAGCTAATTTCATTACCTGAACAAAAAGATCAGAATTCAAGCTCAGTGTTTAATCACTAAGCTCATGTTAATCTGTCAAAATACAGCAATAAATGTTTTGAGAAAACTAGATAGATACAAAAAACAGCAAACACAAAGAAAATATAATTTTATCACAGTTAAAGAATACCATTTACATAGCAATGATTTTCAACTGAAAAGAAGGTCATCACTATTCAACAGGACTACCTCTTCAGTAAAAGTTAGAACCACAGTTCTATCACTTCATTATCGTACTAATTTGAGGCAATGATTTAAGATATTACAATTAGCAAATCTAAGGAAGAAAGACTCAAAAGATAAGGTTCTTTTGAGTCTTTAAATGCAGTATTGGCCTGTCACATGATCCTCTTACAGGCTCTCCTCTGTATAAACAATATTCCCCTGAGTTCAACCTAATCTTTCTTCACAAAAAGTAAAAATAGTAAAGAGAAAACGTCCTTATTTTCCTCCCTGAAACATAATGTAAAAATTATTAATGACAAGTACTCTCTAAAGTGTATCTAAGGGAGAAATAAAAATTTAACCAAGGTTCTACTTAAGACATTGATTCTTTATAAGGCATCAAAAATCATTATGTCAATTATACTTGAATAAAAAAAGAAAGACAAAAAAGATCAGTAGTAGTCTATAGGTTAAATGTAGCTCAAAGCCAGTTTTTTTTTTTTGGAGCCTGCACAATGTTTCTCCTTCTTTAACTGAATATTAACACTTTTGGGGGAAGATGCACATGCGTACATGCACACACACACACACATACACATACATCCTGCAGTTCATAAGAGCCTAAGTAATCCTACCGGCTCAATTGTGACTTTCTTCACGCTCATTCACCCTATCTATCTGGACCCTGTAGACTACAGTTTTCATTTCCTCGCTCTAAGCAACCAAAAGAAATTGAGGAAGAACAATCATCTGTTCAAATATTCTTTTAGTTCAGGATGCTGAGGTGGTTACACCATGCAAAATTACCTTCAATGCTCACACAAGAGGAAATTTGGACAAGACAGCTTGGAGGGATCATTCTTTTCTCACATATATGCTGAGGAAGCCCAGAGCAGTTAATTAACAATGACAAGACTTTTGGTTTTTACTGATTTATATGCAGATACTTGAGAAATTTCCTAAACGCATTCTTATATTCTCAAAGCACAGTAAGTTTGTGCACATGTATACATTTATCCTAACGCTCACACTTTCTTCACTTTTTATTGCTATTGTTGTTTTACAATAGCAAAATAAAGAAAAATGTATCTTGTAAGTATGTATAGTAGTTGCTGGTTAAAAAAAAAGGACAACTTTAGGTATCTCACATATCAATGCACATAACCATTCTAAATATTAGTTTCAAATTCTGAGCAAGAAACAGTATACCAGAACACAAAGTAGAAGAGAGACAAGCAATTACTAAATATATTTAAATATGTTAAAAGCAGCTCTATCAATAGCAATAAGGTACTATAAGGCCCTCTAGTGTTCAATGAAGAAACAGATGAATTCTTAATTAATTCTTACATGTATTTCATAGTAAAAAAAATAATACTTTCTCTGATTTACTAAATATGCTAAACATACTCATGTATGACTTCTACAAAAACCTAAAAAAGCTGTATCTCTTGTGGCTTTACTTCTCTGTGCCTTCTTTTGAATTACTACCCACATTTAGAGTATTCACTGAAAGAATTCTGAAATGCTTTTGAATGTTTTCTCAAAAAAAAAAAAAAAATTCCAACACTAAGCAGAAAAAAATAAAACAAAAACCCTAGCATTTCTCAATTAAAACTAAACAGTATTGAATTTAAGGCAATTTTCAAAGAAACAAAAATAACAGTGTCATGACTACAAATTAGGTATTTAAAACACACCTAATTTATATTCTCTAATCATAATTTCTTTTCCCTGTGTTCTACTTCCATAATTCATCCAACTTGGCTTTTCTCTTCATCATAATTTATAGATAAGAGATTCATTATAGCAACCAAAGCAAAGAAATAACGTGAAAACTCTGTTGCCCAGAAGAGATGTCAAAGATGGGACTGAATTTTAGGATAACAGTCAAAGTAAAAAGTAGACTTATAAGCAGAAAAGAATCTTGTTAATAAGATTCTTAAGATTGTAATCACTGATGAAAAGATTTTAAAATTGATATTACTGTCTAAATTAAAGTTGGTGAAACACTAATTTCAAAATGGACCCAAGTTTATTATAGATTTTTTTAATATTTTTTAAATTTATATCATCTTATATACTGGAGTTTGGGGGAGGAATTGATGGGGGGAGACGACTGGTATATGAGCAAAATCTAAATTAAACTCCCTGCTCTGTCATTCACTTCATGTAACATTAAGCAAATAATATTTCCAAGTTAAAACTTCACAAAATATAGGAAGATATTGTGAAGTTCCTGTACTTGGCATCAAGATCAATCCTCTAACTGGCAAGGAAAAGTTAAGTTGCCAATGGCATGGAAACTCTGAAAATAACCCTCTAAAGTACCAATCAGCTACTGGTAAACCATTAAGAAACAATATAAACAAAGAAAATTTAAACAAATTTGCTCAATATAAACCTACACAGATATCTGCAATATATTCAAATAGTCACCTAGAAAGGCTCTATACTTATTTCTAAAAATTCTGCCACTATTAATGAGCACTGGGTGTTATATTCAATTGATGAATCACTAAATTCTACCTCTGAAACTATCACTATACTATATGTGAACTAACTTGAATTTAAATAAAATTTTGAAAGAAAAGAAATTCTGCCACTATTCAAGGTTATGACTCCTCATTTTCATTTTTTTTTAAAGATTTTATTTATTTATTTATTTGACAGAGAGAGACACAGTGAGAGAGGGAACACAAGCAGGGGGAGTGGGAGAGGGAAAAGCAGGCTTCCTGCTGAGCGGGGAGCCCGATGCAGAGCTCGATCCCAGGACCCTGGGATCATGACCTGAGCCGAAGGCAGATGCTTAACGACTGAGCCACCCAGGTGCCCCCTCATTTTCATTTCTTTACAGCCTTCCACAACACTGTCCAATTCCTACCTACCCCTTAGGTCTTAACCTAGCCTTCATTTCCTCACTGAAGATATCACTGATTTAATTATTTGGATGTAGATACAAAAGCAGTGAGAACTACAAACCTGGGAGGGACAATGAAAACGCTAGAAGAGAGAACCTTAAAACAAAATAATCTTGGTAAGGAGGAACCTCATAAAGAAGGAGCCAAAATGGAAACCGGGTGAGAATGGAGGTACAATGGAAAATAGCAAACTAGAAATTCTAAAAGGGACAAATTTAAAGTTTTATACTTAGGTTCGAAAACCTATAAATGTTCACAGTAAGTGGAACAGGATTAAACCAGACAGTGTTTGTAAAAAT
The DNA here is from genome assembly GCF_002201575.2 of Neomonachus schauinslandi. Classification (NCBI taxonomy): domain Eukaryota; kingdom Metazoa; phylum Chordata; class Mammalia; order Carnivora; family Phocidae; genus Neomonachus; species Neomonachus schauinslandi. The sequence continues at coordinate 74,747,935 of NC_058404.1, read as the reverse complement.
ACAAAAAGATTTTGTTTTCTGAAAGTTCAATTCAATTTTTTAAGTATTTTCTATATGCAAAGTACACTATCCTGTAAGACAGAAGACTAACTTAGAGAATCATGTCTATCAACAATCTAAATATATATAAATTTTAGAAAAAAAGCTGACTATAATTACAATATAAGTTAAAAACAAAGAGCTAACGGAGATACAGATTTTGCTCAGAGTTCTGTGAAATATTCTTAAAGCAGGTGAGCTTTGAAATGGATCTTCAAGAGGACAGAAATTTGCAAGAGGCTACAGGGTGAAAAAGACATTTAAAAGATGAGGAAAGGGGTGCCTGGGTGGCTCAGTAGGTTAAGCGACTGCCTTCGGTTCAGGTCATGATCTCAGGGTCCTGGGATCTAGTCCCGCATCGGGCTCCCTGCTCAACAGGGAGCCTGCTTCTCCCTCTCCCTCTGCTGCTCCCCGACTTGTGCTCTCTCACTCTCTCTCTGTCAAATAAATAAGAATAAAATTTAAAAAAAAATTTTTTTTAATTAAAAAAAATAAAAGATGAGGAAAATAAGAGACTCTTAATCACAGGAAAAAATTGAGGGTTGCTGGAGAGGAGGGGGGTAGGGGGAATGGGGTAACTGGGTGATGGACATTAAGGAGGGCGCATGATGTAATGACCACTGGATATTATATAAGACTGATTAATCACAGAACTCGACCTCTGAAACTAATACTACACTATATGTTAATTAACTGAATTTAAATAAAAATAAAAAATGAAGTAAAAGCTTAAGCAAAGGTATCAAAGTAACCTAAATTCCTCTATGCTCAGAAATATCAAATAAACCTCTGTTGCTGAGATAGAGTAAGGTCAAAACAAGATGAAGGAAATAAAGTTTCTGAATTTTGTGTATATTATACATATAATAATTATCTTTAAAAGAATAAAAGAAGGGCTCTCACCAAACTAGGAATTGAGGGAAAATTCCCCGACTTGACAAACATCTACAAAAACCTGACAGCTAATACCACACTTAATGGTAAGAAACTTTCCTACTAAGATTAGGAACAAGGCAAAATTGTTCTTTCTCACTACTACTTTTCAACATCATACTGGAAGTCCTAGTTACTGCAGTAAAACAAGAAAAGGAAATAAAGCGTATGCAAATTGTGAGGGAAGAAATAAAACTGCCTTTATTCATATATAACATGATCATCTATGTTGAAAATCAGAAAGAATCAAGAAAGAAACTCTTGGAACTAATAAGTAATTACAGCAAGGATGTAGGATACAAAGTTAATTTACAAAACTCAATCACTTTCCTACATACCAGCAATGAACCAGCAAATGTGAAATCAAAAATACTTTACCTTTTACCTTAGAACCGCCCAAAATGAAATACTTTTAAACAAAATATGTACAAGATCTGTATGAGGGAAACTACAAAATTCTAATAAAAGATATCAAAGAAGAGCCAACTACATAAAGAGACAGTCCATGTTCTTGGATAGGAAGACTTAATATTGTCCAGATGTCAGTTCTTCCCAAACTGATCTATCGATTCAATACAATCCCAATCAAAATCCCAGCAAGTTATTTTGTGGATATTGACAAGCTGATTCTAAAATTTATATGGAGAGGCAAAAGACCCAAAGGGCCAACTCAATAAAAGAAGAACAAAGTAAGAAGATTGGTAACACCCAACTTCAAGATTACCAAAAAGCTACGGTAATCAAGACAGTGTGGTACTGGTAAGAAAACAAAGGAACAAAATACCCTCATTTTCCTTTCCAAACTTGCTTTCTTAAGGATTGCTGCAAGATAAGTAGGTCTTGACACTTGCAATAATGAACTTAACCCACTTAGTTTCACCTTTTATCATGTTGGAAGGAATCCCTCACTGATCACAAGGACAAAGACGCATGTCTTGACTGGAAAAAAAAGAAACCCTAACAGTAAATGAGTAAGAAAAAATATACAAAGAACAACACACTGGATAAATCTCCACCTTGATTATCGTCATGTCACCTAACATGGAGATAATAAGGACAATAAAAATGATCATATATGTTTGCATAGCTTTTTAAAATCTGTAAAGCATATTACTTTTATCACCTCATTTAAACTTCCATACAACACTATGCCATAAAGACAGCTATCTATTCCTGTTTAATGATGAAGAAACTGAGGCTCAAGGAGGTTAGTGGATGAGTCCAAGGACTATGCCTAGTGAGAGAAGAGCAGAGAGACAGCTTTTCTTACCTCCTGTTCTTTTCAGCACACAACTCTGCTTAATATTACCTACTCAAACTATACACTAGGGTTGTGATTCAACAGAGAAGAGCTATCCAAAGATGACTTCCACAAGTCACCCAGGAAAAATGTTGTGAATACAAGAAACAAACAAACAAAAAAGGAACATAATAGAGAGCCCAGAAACAGACATACATAAATATACTCAATCTTTGACACAGAAGCAAAGGCAATACAATGGGGCAAAGATCATCTGTTCAACAAATGGTACCGTAACAACTGGACATACACATGCAAAAATTAACTGAAAATGGATCATAGACCTAAAGGTAAAACACAAACTAGAAAACTCCTAGAAGATAACATAGAAGAAAATGGAGATGGGGCCTTGGTGGGTATGGAGAGGACTTGTTAGATACACCACCGAATAAATGCACAATCTATGAAAGAAATCATTGATAACCTGGACTTCATTAAAGTTAAAAACTTCTGTTCTGTGAAAGATAATGTCAAGAACACAAGCCACTGACTGGGAGAAAATACTTGCAAGAAACAATATGATAGAGGCCTGTTAACCAAAATATATGAAGAACTCTTAAAACTCAACAATAAATAAATGGACAGCCCAATTAAAAGATGGGCAAAAAAGATCTAAACAGACACCTCAAAGAAGATGGCAAAAAGCATATGAAAAGATACCTGAACATCATATGTCATTACAAAATTTCAAATTAAAACTCCAATGAGATATCACTACACACCTATTAGAATGGCCACAATCCAAAACACTGACAACAAAAGCTGGCAACAGGAGCTCTCACTTACTGCTGGTGGAAGTGCAAAAGTACAAGCCACTCTGAAAGGCAGTTCGGCTAACTTGGGTTGGGTTAACTTTTGGTAGCATGAAAACAGATGTTAGAGTAGTAGCTTTATGGATTATTCAATAGCCCACCCCCTCCCAAAACTACTATTTCACTGAACTTCAAAATTTTAACAAAAGTGCAACCTGGACCCAGAAGAGATCTGGGTTCAAATCCTAGCTCCACGACTACAATGCCCAAGAGACAGCTGGAAATGCAGGACTGAGGCTTGGGTGAAGGATGAGAGCTCGAGACATCATTCTGGAGTTATCTACCAAAGTGAAAACAGAACCCGTTATACTCTTTTACCCTCTTCATACCATCTTCCCCATCACCAACAAACACAATATTAACATAGATCAGGTCATCGTAATTATACATATATGAAACAATTTACATCAGGAACATTTTGAGGATAACGATTTGTGGACACTTCAGAGAAGTTTGTCATCTGCATAAGGCAAAAAACAATGGAACACTATTAAAAATTTTTTAATTCTCCATTCTATGGGATGACTGTTTTTTTGGTGTAGAAGGAAAATCCATAATTAAAATAATCTTTAATTACTTGGCAGTGCAGATACAGATTTAAACATGACTAACATTTAGACCTATTATGGCTTAAAATAATGTCAACAAATATTTTTAAAACTGCACTAGCAGGAATTAATTAGAAATTGATAATAAACTAAAATTCATTTTAGCACCCAATTGTAAGATTCACAAAGCATTTAGATATACAGATGTTTTAAAAGAACAAAGTTTAGAGAAACTTGGCAAGTTCTACTTAAGGAAATGGTACATACCTATCAAATGGGAAGATCTGTGAATAGCACCCCCTTGGAAATCTATGTCATATTTTTAGTTTTAGTTTTATTAGAGATGGGCTCAACTTATTATATTATGTTCCCAATCCTCAAGTGTACTCTTTAAAGTATTTATCTATTTCTCTATTTATATTTTTTTCCACTAGAGGGTGATATGATGACTGGACTCTAAAGGTCATTAAAAAATACACAGACTGGTATCTGCTGTGGGGAATGAAGTGTATTCTGTGAGATTAGGGGTGGGAATAGGAGAACAAAATAAGGTCACAGGCCTACATCTGTAAACTACCTGAGTGGCCCAGGCACTACAGTACTTGCTTTACATATATTATTTTACTTAATCCTTACAAAAACCCTGAGAAGTATTACAGTCTTATTTTACAGATAAGGAAACAGTCCAATGAGATTACTTGCTTACTGTCATATAATAAGTGGCAAGATCAGAATGTGAATGCAAGTTCAAATGTGAAAAGCTCTTATCACTCTATCATGTTTGGGGAAAACCCATCTCCTCCAGTATGTTCCCTTCCCTCCATCTCCACTATCCTCCCCACGTATTTAAGTTTTTATTTACATTCCAGTTAGTTAACATAGAGTATAATATTAGTTTCAGGTGTACAATATAATGATTCAACACTTCCATACAACATCTGGTACTCATCACAAGTGCCCTCCTTAATCCCTACTACCGATTTCACCCATCCACCCACCCACCTCCCCTCTGGTAACCATCAGTTTGTTCTCTATAGTTAAGAGTCTGTTTCTTGGTTTGCCCCCCTCTCTCTCTTTTCCCCTTTGCTCATTTGTTTCTTAAATTCCACATATGAGTGAATCCACAGGTTTAAAATTAGGTTAAGCTGGACTGAGTGAATATTTCTAGTGTGCCCTCCTTCACAAAGATGGGAAGCATGGCTCTATTCACTGGGTTATCTTTTCTAGTGGATATTATTCAAGATACCTGCCTTACATAGCACTTGCTCTCTCTCTCTGGATGTGTTTTCACCTAACAGAATCTGAATTTAAGTTGTCTGTCTTAACAAGAACAAGACAAGGTGAGAGACTGCTGAAGCAGCCACCACTCTCTAGAACTCTACCTACAACAGAGTAGAATTTAGAGCGTGTTAGATTTCAGATGTTAGCCACATTGTCCTACAAAGTTTCCCAGATGCTCTGGTTCAAGGGAGTGGTTGGAGGGTGCTGGACTAGACACACAACTGTTATTCTGATCCCCTGATTAGCTAGTGATCCTTATGCCTAATTTCTCTATTGTTTAGAACCTAGAAACAAGAAAAAGCCTCCGACTTTTGTCTATTTTAATAGACATTTATTTCTTATTTGACTCAAAAAAAGGATAAAAAAGCTGCTGAGTTGCCAGGAGAAATCTAACAATCGGGATGGGAAAAAAAAAAATTGACTGATTTGATGTAAGGAATGAAACTATGTGAGAAAGATGGAAGGCAACAAGAGAGACATGGAAAAAGCAGAAATTGGTGCTCAAACATAGTTCTCTTCATGAAAAGATCAGAAGGACATAAGACTTGGCCTAATAGTAATCTTATCTGCTTTTCATTTTAGCAGAAAGTGAGTTGCCACTCCGCATTAAACATAAAAGGAATCTTATGTATGGGCTGGGCATCTCTAGAAAACAAGAACTTTTTTAATATGATAAGGCTCGTAGAGAGGGAATTAAGACTGAAAAGATGGGAATTCCTATTAGAGGAAGCAAGTGGACTTCATAATTTGTAGGCAGACTAGTCAAATACACAGAAATAGCCAGCACACAACTCCTGGTTAAGAAGCATGTTTGATGTACTCTCAAAAAGGTGGTATCTGTTCTCTGATCTCTAATTTCACTGTCATTTCTTCTTGTTACAATTTTAGCCTTGAGCCTTCATATCTTCAATTAATCTTTGTTAGCTACCACACAGAAAAGCCCTTAACCGAGCCCCCTATACCCTTTCTAAAGGGTAGCTCTGATGATTTAAAATGTGACACAGTATTAGAAAGCCATCACACTCCACAGTCTAGAACCCAGGCAGACCTGCAGTTCGGCTGAAAATCTTATGTAGTAATGTTTGCCAAATTCTACCATAGGGGGCAGCATAGCACACGGAAAGAAAGGGTGTTTATTTGAAATTAGGCAGATCTGGATTAAAATCTCTGGTCACTTACAGCATGATTTTGGGATGAATTATTTGGCCTCTCTGTAACTTCTACTTACTTACCTATCATAGGGACTTGCAAACAGTATGATAGTTTCAATATGTTTTCAAAGAAAAAACCAATGCAAGGAAGGATCAAAAAATCTTTTTTCTCAATATCGTATTTGAGAAACAGCATGTCCAGGAATGACCAATAAATAAGTATAGCTGTCCACAGGGAATGTTTAAGAAACTGCCAATAAATAAAATAAAATAACACTTGAAAGCTATGTTGGGTAAAACTATGGCTAATCCCATATTAACATGAAAAAAAGGGATATTTTTAAATGATTCTTATATCTCTACTTTTCTCAAAACTCACAGTTTAAGAAGACTTAAAAGAAATTGTGGCCTAGGGTAATGTCTGGAGAAGTGTTTTATGTTTATAATGATCAAGAATTTAAAGCTGCTCCAAAATAAAGTCTTTGAAATAATGAGAGCTCTTCCTTATTTACTATATTAAAAAGATTTATATATATGGGTGACTGACATTTTCTTTGTAAGCAATGAAGTAAGAGGTGACATCTTTAAAGTGTTGTTGAAAAAATAAAGTACTCTGGGAATAATCCTAAAGAAGAGATCCAGGAATAGAGAAAAAGGAAAATGGGCCAGTTTCAACCTGAAATACTACTTCGTAGAAGGGCATTGTTGCCTTGGCCGTCAAATAGTTTATATTCTTCTTGCCATTTTTGTGCAGGAAAATGACCTCACGATAAACAAATATCAAGTGTGTGCACAAGCATACATACATATACATACACACATAAACACTTATGCACATATACACATCTCTCCATGCTGTCACTAGTACTCAGTCTACTTCTGTGGCCTTGTATGTACAGCATAATAATTTGCATTCATGACTCAAAAGACACTAGAAAAAACTGACTTAAAATTGTTACTTTGTTTTTAAGGAGGTAACCAGATAACTGTATAAGACATACCTAAAAGTTCTGTTTACAGTTTCATCTTGAAGGGGAAAAAAAAAATGATAGAGCATCTGTCAAATCTCTGTACTGGTAGTTTTCCTACAGAACAATCTGATGACTTCTCCTTTTGGAAAAAGATGTTTTGTCTAGATGGCTTTCTTGTTTTTAATTTAAAATATAGCAGAACTCACTGATAGCTTTGCATTTTTCAACAAGGCTGAGTTTTGATTAAACTTCTTTCTTAAATAAGATAATGCAATAAAATACTAAACCCCATTCCCCAACCTGAACCCTCAGAAAAAAAAAGACATAAACCCCCTCTTTTCATGTAGTAACCTTGAGGGAGAGAGATCAAGAGACTTGGGGACAAAAGCTGGGTGGATTGCATTATAAAAGGTCTTAGCCTTACCAACAAAGCAGGGATGTAGCTATTACTGGTAGAGCCATCTGGCTGGGATTCAAAGCACTGCTTCAACACCTTGAAACAGAGATGGTAGAATGGATATAAACCACTACCGAAGCCAGCTTCTTCTTAGATCATACCAACTAAATAAAATCTAAACTTGCAGACAGGCTAGGGAAATTAGGGATAAACATGTTTTAGAAAGGGTTTTAAGTTTCACAACCTTAAGCAAAAATGATAAAAGCAATTCAAGTATTAAACCTAGCATCTGAGATTTTTTTTATTCCAGGTCAGGTTACATTAAAGGAGATGATGTTACATCTGTTTGTATATTGTTTATGGGCTAAACTGATGATTCACTGTAAAATTTAAAAATAAGCAAATAAGAGTAAGAGGACAAACTACTATGGACATTATTTTAATGTCTGTAAAATAAGCTATTATTTGAATTAAAATGTTCCATTCCAAAGAACTGCTTAACTTATAAGTCTACTCTGCATGGATATTCACGATTTTTATTTAATTTTAAAATGATAAATAAAGAACCAAAAAGCATGCAAACATAAAGATCTATGTGCATAGAAGCCTGAGGGGGAAAAAAAGGATAGAAGTTGTGCTACATACCTCATTCATTCTGAGTATAATTCTTTTTACTTTTTCTCCTCTTAAAATAGACTGCCTAAAATATTGATTAAAATAAATTCTAACTCCAGCGAAAAGTACATGATGTTTTATTGAATTTCCTGTAATTTCAATAGCACCAAAATACAGAGAAAATAAAATCCAATGTAGAGAAGTCAGCACTTACTTGACTTAATTAGGAGCTAGTCAACAAGACCAAGCTATGTAAAGAAAACTCCTATTTCCAGCCTTTATTATCATTTTCTGGGGTCTGTGTGTATTCACATTCTTTACAACTTAAAAATGTTTCAATTATGGAATATTTTAAACATACTTTAAAAACCACACAGAAAAATACCCATGAACCACCCCCGTTCTGCAACTCAGCTTCAACAATCAGCAACTCATGGCAAATCTATACCCTCTTTCCTTTTCTCCCCTTCCAGATTATTTCGAAGCAAAGCCCAGGCACTATATCATTTCATTTTGACTATAATTTGATGGGGGGAGGTGGGTGGGTGCGGAGAAGAATACAATAGAAAGACTGGGGAGTGAGAGAAATAATGCTACTTCTTTTTCTCTACAATCCCCACCTCTTGTCATAACCATAATTTTAAGAGATATAACACCCAAGAATATTTTGAGGAAAGAAGCCCACATGCCATCCCAAAGAACAAGCCCTGGCAATTTCAACTTTACTGCAGTTGCCCAATCACTTCCTCCTTCCATTTCAGACAGACTTCAACGTTTCAGGAGCTTCCTGCCTATCTAGTAACAAAGACAATACTGGGAAGCAGTGATAGTATATTCCAGTCCTTATTCTCTGGTATAGCCTCAAAGGCCTATATCCAACAGAATTGTTTTTCTCAGCACTAGATTAATCACCAAGTCCTGGAGTTGATAAGATGTCTCTGGTTTAGACAGGAGTCTAACTACCCACCTTTTAAAATAGGCCTATGGCTAAGAGGTGCCTGGGTGGCTCAGTCAGTTAAGTATCCAACTCTTGACTGAGCTCAGGTCATGATCTCAGAGTCATAAGATCAATTCCCAGTGTTGGGCTCCACGCTGGGCATGGAACCTGCTTGATTCTCTTTCCCCTCTCTCTGCCCCTCCCCCCAACACCCAGCTGCACACACGTGCACACTCTCTCTCTCTAAAAACAAAAACAAAAAACATGTCTATGGCTAACTCCATGGGCTACCACTAGCCGAATGAGGTAAGGAGGCACATACAACAGAGCTGACTCCTAGGAATGGGAAGGAAAACAAAAACTGCAAATAAGGGAAGTAGTGGCAGAAACCAGACAGTAACTTTTACCTTGGAGTAACACCTGCGAATACATAGCCCACCCCAACCACCTGCATTTTGTAAATAAGACAAGATTCTTTACTACTTGATTTACATAAAACATATTTCACTCCAACCCTCTCTACTGCACACAAACTACTAAGCCCTGTCACAGGGATAAATAATAAATAATAAAATTTGATATTAATGATTTTTCATAGTAATAGGATCAATTACTTTCCCTCTATTTGTAGTAACATTATCCCATTATCAGTACTTCTATTTCTAATACCTTCCGTAAAACAAAACTTAGTTCATTTTATTATTACACATCTGAAGATTAATTTTGCGGCAATAACAAAGACTGTGAGGAAAGTTTCATTACAATTAATATGGATAGGTAAATGTCTCAGGAACAGCAGACTAAATATACTCACTTTTGTTGTCTTTGTATAGAATGGGGAGGAAAGCTGGTGAATAGGCAGGTCCACGATACTAGTGGAGTTTGTGACACTGTTACTATGTGTATGTTCATCTTCCCTGCTACTGTCATCAGATTGATCAAAATCATCACTCTCCTGGTCCATTTCCTCTTCCTCTTCATCCTCCTCATCTTGTTCACCAGCATGTTCTTCATCTTCTTCTTGCTCTTCTTGGTTTCCCGAGGAGTCCTCATCTACCGAAATGAATCGATTATTGTTTTCTTCCAATTGTCCTTGCTGGGAATCATTTTGGTCTCCAGGTCTAGGTTCTGCTCCGACGACCTCACCATTCCTGGCAGTGTGCCCCTCCTCTTGTTGTCTTAGCTGTTGCTGTTGCTGCTGCTGTTCCTCCTCAACCACACGATTCATCTGTTCCTCATCTGCCTGGCTTGAGGAAGGGTTACCTCTCAGAGAACCTCCAGTTCGTCGTCTTTTGCTGCCCACAGAGAGCAGTTCCTGATTCATTTCCAAAAGCCAGCTTGCTACTTCTTGGACCTTAGCTAGACTATCAGAAGATGCAAAGGATTTCACATTCTGTAGGGAAAAATGGGGGGGAAAAAAAGGTTTGTACAATCTACATTATCTTCCACTTTTATGTTCTATGTCTATATTCCAAATTTCACTAAAGACTGTAAAAAGTATTTGATGCTATTGAGATGTTCTTTAGGAATCAATAGAAAGTTCAAAATGTAAAAATTGAGACTTTATAAAGACATACACAAAAATCAAATAGTAAACAGCTTTATTTTAATATTTTAAAAAATAATTTTAGAATGAAACTTTATAAATTTAGTTGCTTTCACCAATAAAACATAATTTAACCAATAAAATGATTTTCAATTTTAGATCAGTTCATAAACTTTATCATTTATAAAACTTCCAGAAAATGTTATGAAGTATATCATAAAAAACTATTCAATGATCAGTTAAGTTCAGGAAATACTGAGGTAAGCCAAGATAAAGAGGCTTTTTTACTGTAGGAATTTCCCAAACTTCTCTGATCATAGAACCTTGCCTTAATACATGGTTTTCTGACAGGTACCAAGTATAATCGTTATGATTTTCATTTTTCACAATGAATATAAATCAACTGGAGTGCAAATAAACAAAAAAAAAATTATTTTTATTTTCTTTAAAAAAAAGAAAAAAGTTCGTAAGTTCATACCCACTGACCCAGTAACTCCACTTCTGGCAATCTATCCTAAGGAAGTAATCCTAAAACAGAAAAAAAAATTATGCAAAGGATGCTCACTGCAGCTTTATCCACAGAGGCAAAAAATAAAAATAAATGTAAATAAAAATAATCAAAACCCAAATGTTCAAGACAAAGGAATCCATGAGATGGGATATATATAGTGCAATCCCTAAACACGATGTGCATTTTAAAAAATTGTGAGAACATGGATGTTTGTATTATGCTAAGGGCAAATTACAGGTACTTATATGATCACAGCACGATTTTTAAACTGCATAAAGACTAGAAGACAGTATTTCAAAATATAAACTACATTTAGGCAGTGGTATTATAAGTGCCTTAAACTTAATTTTAACCATATTTCTCAAATGTTATGTATCAAACACATTTGCTTTTATGTTTTATAGACTCTAAAATTTGATCTTTATTGATAAAGAATCTTTTCATAATGCTCAGTCTTAAATTTCATCCTTTGCAGATATCTATATGGACATGTTTGAGGTTACATAAAATCATGCCAACACACTGCCCAAGCTCATATAAAATTCCTTTTAAAAATATCTCTAAGGTTTATGAGATATAAGAAATACAATATCCATATTCTATCATGTCCTAAGAATAAGTACATTATATTATATCACAATGGTCTTAGATAAAACAGCCTTATTTACTTTTCAAACCCTTGCCACCAGAGGTGAATCTCCCAAAGGGCCATAGTTCTCATTCCAAGTTTTGAAATGGGGTCTGAAAGTCTGGAAGGTAGTTTTAAAATTCAGGATTTCATTTTATTTTCTCTAATCTACACTTTCTAAGAAAAAAGCTGTAGTGTGGGGGGGAAATTTTTTAATTCTAATTACAACTAGAAGTTAAGTATAGAAAGAGAAGAGTTCCAATGACTGAGCTGTGAGACACTCCAACATTCTGAGAGAAAGAGTAACCAACAAAGATGACTAACAAGGAGAACTGGGAATGAGCGACATCCTAAAGGCCCTTAAGAAAGCATACCCAGGAGGATAAAGTATAAAATTCCAACTGTTGATGATAGATCAAGTAGGATGAAAAGAAAAAATTGACCATTGGATTCAGTAACATGGAAGTCACCAGTAACAGGAGTTTTATTAGTTGAAATCTGATTAAAGTAGATTTAAGAGACTAGGAAGAGAGAATAGGGATGATGGGTACGAGCAAGTTAGGAATTTGCTACAAAAAAGGAACAAACTAAAGGGAGTGGTAATTGGTAGGGAAAACAGAGTCAAGAGAAATTTTTTATTCTTTAAGATTGGAGAACTAGCAGTATATCGGTATACTGACAAGGATGACCCAGCACAAAACAAAAAGTTGATAATGTAATCGAGAAAGAGAAGAAATGGTAAAGTGATATTCGTAAGTAATTAAAAGGGGATGATGAGAATGAGTTCAAAATTGGAAGGACTAGTTTTAGTTTAAAAAATGGATACTTCATTTATAGTAAAAGATGGGAAAGAAGAGTGGTATTATAGGTACTTCATATTTATTTCTTTTTACCGTATTTCTCAATGTGGAAACAGCTGGAAACAGGTGGATTTTTATAAGTGGTGGAAGTCTAGAAATTCCCTACTCATTCCTTCAATTATTTTCCTTTTCCTTTTAAAGTAGGAAGCAATGTCGCCATTATCATCAGTGATCTTGGGAGAGGAGGTGCTAGAAATTTGAAGAAAGGGGTTTGAAATAGTCCTCTAGGGAGACAGGAAAGAAACTTTACTAGGTGCATGAGATTTTGATGATCAAATATAATCCATAAATCATGATGTAATATATATTAAATGTGGCTTTTAAAAGTCAAGTGATTCTTTACAACTCAGATAAGCACAGTAACAAAATTTCTATCTGAGGTAGGAAGTAGGGTTTTAAAAAAAGCACATTAAATATATCTGTTGTTTTCTACAAAAAATAAAATAAACTACAGAAAATAAAGGTCATCAAAATCTTCCTGACTCATATATGTAAAAGACAAACTATGAAAACATCACAGAAAAGCATGTTAAAAATAACATGTTGAAAAACACTGACCTACGCAAATGAATATATATACTATCCCAATGTATATAAAGGTAAATCTACTATTCACAGGTTTCCATCAAAGAATTAAAAACTTGGTTTAGTAATTGCATCTAAAGTCTAGTTCTCCTAACACTAATAAGGACATTTTTCACTTGGATGTTTATGCATAGAACAGCATGAAATCAGGGTCATTGCCTGGAATAATGCAGCCCCCAAGCAAATTGCCCTTTGTGTGCCAACCAAACAAGCATATTTTAAAGAGATAGAAATGGGTTAAATGACATATTAAGAGCAACTTACAAGGTGAAAAAAATCAAAGAACCAAAGTCATAAAACTAATCATAAAGAATATGTGCAAAAGAGGGAGGAGACTGATAGTAAGTAGCCTATCAACAAACAGGAAGTTTATGACTGGCATTTCTAAAATAAAATAGTACTAGTACTGATCATCAGTGAACACTTCTGTTACTAATTAGGAATAATAAAAAGTCAAATCACTATCATTGTGTAACTTCAGTGTTATATTGAGAGGAACAGAGAAGAAAACGTCTTTAATTTAAGCCAATAAAGTTAACTGACTCATATTTACAACCATGGCATATAAAGAGCTTTCAAAATAATACAGATTCTTACAGATAGACCTGATCAAAAATAGTAAATCCAAGTAGAAGAATCAGATTTAAAGCATAGCCAATATAAAATATACAACGACAAAGCTAAAAGTCAGATTCTAGGAATCCCAGAATATTTGAAGAGGCTGAAAATATCCAACAGACTTACATAAAAATTTGTCCAAGTAGTATATATGTTGGATTGGAGCTCTCTGACCCATTTTGGGAATGGAAAACAGAAATGAAAATTTCATTTTGTTGGTATTCATAAACTCAAATTTAAACCAAAAAAACCCCAGTATTTTTAGGAAATTAGTTTTTTCTAATAATGATCTATTAAGTAAGCTAATGACCTAATTAAAACAGTAAGCATTTATCCAATTAGTAATAGGAAATCAGAATCAACTAAGTATTCTTATAAGGGGGGGGAGAACCTTTTTAAAAATAGTTTATAAAGCCCCACGTTAAAAAACAATTGATCTAAAACTTGAAACTGTCATGCAGCAAAAGTTAATAAAATATTAACCCCAAAAATGCACACTTCCTTCTTTTAGATTTTATTTATTTGAGAGAGAAAGCGTGTGCGAGTGCGCGTGAGCAGGGTGAGGGGCAAATACTGGCTGCTTTTCCAAAACCAGAATCACTACAATGCTCAAAGATTATTACTATAAAACAAATATTTACTGAACACTCTATATGTTTTAGGTACATTTTAATTTTCTAGAGGATAATGTTTAGAAAAGTTTCTTTACAAGTGAATCAATGACTTTTAACCTGACCAGAACCCATGGTAAAATCAGATTTTACATTATAAATAACTCTGGATGTATGTATTTAAACAAACCTAAAACAATGGTTTAGAGAGAGGGAATTATGAAATATTTCAGATACCTAAAGTCTCTATAAATAACCACCTTACCTAAACATGTCCATTCTCATTATTTGTAGTAATTGTGTTCCATAAAGTTATCACAAATACTGAACCACTGCCCCTAGGGGAAACACAGGGTTAACTTCCTGCAAGCTTTGGTCACAACATTTTGGCCAACTGATCAATATAGAATCTTTTCATGTGTATATTTCTATTTAAAGACATGTACTTAATATATATTGTTGATTCATTAACACTGAACTCACAGCCAACAGCACTATAAACCCATGCCTGAACGAAGCTTATCTAACACCTATATGCTCTCCATAAGGCACATTTCGACACTGGACAGCACCTCGCCACTATGCTTGGGGGCCATTTTCAACAGTCAAATATTTCACTAAACTGACCATGAAAAGGACACTTGTTTACAGTACGAGAGCTGAAACAAGAAGGCAGAGTGTCACTTTGTTTGACCTCAGATGGGAATGTGCATGCCAAGTGATTTTTTGCCACTCTGTGCATCCTCATGTCCACAAATGACTGTGAAAGCATCATGAATATTGATTTTTGGTGTCACAAATAAACAGCAGTGAGTAGGCAAATTCGCAAATACAGAATCTACAAATAATGAGGGTGAATGGTACCTACTTTATCTAAGTCCTCTAGACAGGGCACTACTTGCAATGCAAGATTCACATAGTATTTTGAGATGCCAACAAAGAAGCCACAGCATTACCTATTGGCTGCTTCTGGAAATATAACAAAGGATAAATGATCAAAGAAACTGGAAGCTCTAATAGACATTCATCACTAACTTCTTCAAATAAATCAGAAGTTCAGATAGCTCATATTAAATAAAGTTATACTTTGTATAAAGTAACTGCTAGAAAGAAAAAGGGTGAGAAAGGCATCATTTTTCCCTTTGTAAGTGGGCAGAACAGTGTTCTTCTGGCAGCGTTTTTCATTATAGTGACAGTTCTGAACCTAAAGATGCCTAAAAGAAGAGATTCCTACAGTCACCTCCATCCTAGGATGAAGAAGTATTATAATAATTTTGCTCTTCAAAAAAATTCAGAAATAAGGTTACGGTGATGTAAGTGAATTACTCCAGGACTTTACCCAAGTCCTAGAAAATACTGGGTAACGTTTAGTCATTATACCTTGTTGATTTATTGACACCTCAGACTGAATTCCAGTGCTTTTTAAAAACTAGTTTCTCAGAAACGTTTTAACTAGTTTCTCATGAACCTTGCTTTTCAAAAGATCTTTGATTACTTAAAACCACTTGAACTTATTTTAGGATGCTTAAAGGAATCAATGCGGGCAAGTACACATGTTAAACAAATTGAGCTCTGAAAGCCTGTCTCAGAGTGAACTAGAGCTGTTTCCACGGCAAACACTAACCTTGAAATTACCTTGAAATCTAAGTAACAGGGGAACACTAGTTACACTAATAAAACAAGGGGTGACTTAAGCAAACAGCCAAAGCCTCCAAATGACTGTGCAATTTTTAGACATTTTTAGCATTACGTGGCAGGGTACAATCCACTGGACATGAGCAACAAAGTCATTTAAGAAGCTTTAAGATGTAGATGGCAGGAAAATAAACCAAATTGTACTGATCACTGGGAAGGATAACTCAAAGCTTAGAATCACCTTCTGTAAGCAGCTTAGGATCTTCCCTGAATCCTAAAGGAAGCTTCCTGATCATCAGGAGCCCTCTTGTGGCCCCACCACTTACTAGCACTCCAAGTTCGTATTTCTACATTCCAAGTTATTTATTTATTAATTACTATGGCCAAACTGATTAACAGTATCTAGAATTTACGATAAAGTAAGTCACATCATATCACTCAGTGACTCAAAATCCACCAAGGGCTTCCCATTTCACTCAGAATAAAAATTCACTCAGAATAAAAGAATTTTTATGGTTGCCTGTTGGTCTCTGTATAATAATCTACACATACCCCCACCACTCTGAGTTTATATTCTATTCTCTCTTTTTCACTTTGCTTCACTCTTTCTAACGCTGTTCCTTCTTGAAGAAGAAAATATGCTGCTATCTCGGAGGCTTTGCCCTGGCCATTCCCTCTGCCTGAATGCTCTCCTCATATATCCACATGGTTCTTCCCATTACTTTCTTCAAGACTCAGTTCAAATATCCCCTAAGCAATGACACTTTTCCCTAATCATCTTATTTAAAACAATAACTCCCTTGCATCATATTCCCTTTCACCCTTGCCCTGTTTTACTCTTCTCCATAGCAATGTATAAAAGCACTAGACTAGTGTCTGCAATACAGTAAATGCCTATCTATCTGTCCACCCATTTGTTATCTGTGTTATCTTCCCACTAGAATTTAAGCTCCCTAACGAAAAAGACTTCCCTTTTTCACCACGGTTATCCTCAGCACCTACCCAAAGCCAAAAATGCTCAGCTTATTCCTCAAAACATTTTTTTAGTGAGTAAATATTTATTAAATCTTTTTAAAGCCAATTATGCACTTTCTTTACCAAAGAACTTCAAGCCACGTCACAAACACAATATCGATAACTTTAAACACATTTTTAAACGTTGTACTACTGAACACGTTCTGTGTAGTATTTTTAAAACTGAGTAAAAATCTAGCCTTAATACTTATCATTTTTTTCCTTTTATCAAATTTCTTGTTATTTTAACACAAGCTATAAAAAAACAAGTATGTGACTAAAAAGATTGATACTTCAAAAGCACATAGTTTGTTGAGTAATTCTACTTCCCCATCGCTTATACTGTGGTTAACTGGGAAACCATAGATGTAACTTAAGGTGGAAATCTTCCAAGGACTACAAAATTGACTGAATAGGTCTTTAATAATGGAGATTTACAAAAGCAACACAAAATGAACAATATGGGGAGCATGATGCAAGTATTCATGTAAGCAGCAAATATTCATTAAGGTTTATGGTTTTGAATATTTTAAATCCACACGGTTCATCAGTCATATATATCTTTACTAGAAATGATATTGAACACTATTTCTCAGTTCACATGACAATACATATTTTTTATGTTTTTTAACTGATTATTTTTGTTTTGGCCAAATTTAATTCCTCATTCCCATTTAACTCTACTACCTCTGCAATCTGTGTTTACTCCATTAAAACTAAACTTTAAACTAGCTGCTAGGGGCACCCTAGCTGCTAGGGGCACCCGGGTGGCTCAGTTGGTTAAGCGCCTGCCTTCGGCTCAAGTCATGATCCCAGGGTTCTGGGATGGAGCCCCACATCGGGCTCCCTGCTAGGCAAGGAGTCTGCTTCTGCTTTTCCTTCTCCCTCTGCCCTCCCCCACTCTTGCTCGCTCTCTCTCAAATAAATAAATAAATAAATCTTAAAAACAAAAACAAACAAACAAAAAACCACCCAAAACTGGTTGTTAAATCCCACTGGATCTTTTACCATTTCTCTAGCTTTTTACTTTATTGAACAAGCACTCCCTCTTCTTTACAACTCTCTTGTCCCTCAATTTCCCTTGGTATCATCCTTTTCTTGGTATCACTCCTCAGGCAGCACTGCTGTTCTCTGTTGCTAGCTCCTTCCTTCTCTGCAGCTTCTTTGAAACATAGGGTTTTAACTATCACATAGAAGCTAATGACAACCAATTCTATTATCTCCAGCCAAACTCCTCTATTGAGCCTACTAAGTTTTACCAAATTGTCTCACAATCACCCCAAATCCATTATCTTAAAATCCAAACTCCTGTTTATACACACACACACACACACACACAGACTTGAGGCCCAAATTAGATGCTCCTACTATTTTCTCTATCTCAGTGAATGGAACCATATTCTAGCCAACTGGATATTTAAGAAACCTGGTGGCTCTTCCTCTTCCTTCTACTATCGCTTCCCTCAACAATTTAGTCCTAAAGCCATCTGGTGGAGCCAAGCCAGTAAGGTATATGTGTGGGAGGCAGGGTGGCAGTACAGCAGGGGGGGATCAATTTAAACAGAGTGAGGAGGGCCCCCTTGTATGTGGGGGAGGGTAGGAGAAAAGAAGTGGACCAGCACTGGTGTCAAAGCCTGAATAAGAAGGGTGAGGAGTGATCCAATAGTGGAAAACACCAGCAGGTCAAAGGCAGAGCAGAAATGAGAACATCTGTCTGGGTGAGGGTATCAAACGTGAGCAGGGTAAGAGAGGTGTCCATGTGGCAGGACGGTGTCAAAGCCCAAATAGGTTAAGGAGGGTATAGTGGCCACAACGGTGCCCTGCTCAGATACCCCTTCAACAGAACTTGCTCCCTCATCTTGGAATCCACTGCAACATTTACACCTGGCATAATGCCTCTATGCTTCTCCCAGCAAATGACTGAGCATGGTGGGAATGCTCCAACAGCCAATTCTGGTGGGGGGCTACCTGCCCATCATATCTTCTCTTGATATCTATTTCTCTGGGGATCTGCATTAACACAGAAGGCATCTATATACTGGTGTCAAAAACTCTCGAGACAAAATTAAAATGTGTGCAAGACACTACAAAATGGCTAACTTCATTAAACAAAGGTCATTTCACTCCAGAATGTTGAAGAACATTTTCTACTACATAAAGAAATCCAGTGGCTCAGCAGAGGAAAATTCTCAACAGGGTATTTGAGCTAAAAGGGGTCCTTTTAAGACAAGAGAAGGCTAGCTTTTGTGGAATACTTTGAAGATGAAGAACGGCTGCAGAAACTAGCCAATGTAGCACTTACTCCTCAGTCTCTGTAAGACATGAAGAAAAGCTTTGACTTCAGGGGACAAGATTCTTGGATTTAAAAGGAAAATGCACTTTTGGAAAACAGCACATTACAAAAAGGAGATTGTGAAATGTTTCCACTGCTGCTTGGGCTTAACTAAAGGGTATCATCAATTCTCAAGTCTTATTGGAAACAACCTGAGAAGCTACAGAACAAAAGTGAGCTGATTTTCTTCCCTTTCAACACAAATGATTACTGGGCAGAACTCTTTTTCTGAATCTTCTGATTATGAGAATTTGCCTTGAGAAAAAGGAAGAGCTGCAGTCTTACACAGGATGAGTTTTACTGATCTGCCCCAGACAAGTTCTGGGTTTCTGTGGAGAAAATAATATCCTGTTATTCATAAGAAACCAGTGAACATTATGCCTCAGTTTTCAACTTCTCACACATTCAAACAATCTTTTTCTTACTCAATGAACATCAAGAGTAAGCTAAGAAACAGTCTCATTTCAGATGAAAAGGAAATCTGTACGTGCCAGCTTATCTCCTGTTTGACCCTGAATTGGTATTTGTGGAGCATAAAACAAGCACACGAAGTAAATATAATTATTACATTAAAGAGGTAAGTTCACAGTAAAGAAGTCAAAATAATTTTTTAGATTCAAAAATCACACTTTTATGCATAGATAAGCCTAGTGAAGGAACTACTTTTTTAGCTGGTAGGCCTACATTTGAGCATGATCATATCACTGAGTAAGGAAATGTTTTCTCTAAGTCTTCTATAAAAGAGTATCTAGGCAATATTTTTATTCATATTGCTTTGGTTTATGGTTTTAGTAGCTTTACTATTCAATACTGTCAAAAAATTTTCATGCTGTAAATAATATTAAAATCAATTTATAATCTTTAAGTTAAATCTGCTGAGCCTACACTAAGAAAAATTAAGTCCCATTTTGGTTTAAGCTAGTTATATGAAATTTATTACATTTCTTAATGAGTTTGCAAAATTTATGCAAAGATAAACGAGACTTATCCCAAGGAAAGTAAGCTAAGCTTAATTAGCAGGAGGTATTTTTCCCCAAGAAAAGTTGGTTAAAATGTCATTTTTAGCTGTAAATATGAAGGGAAAACTACTCCTACACATACTCTACACATACCATATCTAATTTGGATCTCAAAGAAGTTTATGATAAGGCCTACTTGAGTAAGGTAAAAAAGATAAAGTAGTAAAGTAAAAGAAAAAAACTAGAATCTCCTCTAACACTAACTGGTGTTAGCACATGTTTGCTTATCTTGTGTTTGACCCTGAATTGATATTTGCGGAGCATAAAACAAGCACACGAAGTAAATATAAATTTTACATTAAAGAGGTAAATTCACAGTAAAGAAATAAAATAATTTTGAGAATACTTTGTGGGAAGAAGGAACCACACAAAAAGAGGGGACTAATGAATTTGCCAATATAAACAGATGCACAGAAAAAGAACATTCTCTACTCAAAAGAGCACTGACAATTACCAATAAATTATTACATCTACAACTTACCGATCAAGTTGATGTACTGTGAGCTGGAGATACAATCATCTTTATGTGATTCCCAGGAGAAGATTATTTTAAGGGTTTCCCCAATGTAAAAAGATTGAGAAAGGCTGAAGTGAACATCAGTAGTGGGACAAACTGACATTATGTTTACCTAATAAGAAGTAATGAGAGTAACACAGCATCACTTCTTTGAAATTCTTGCCCATGATGCATAACCTGAATCCACTAATGAGGAAACACTAGACAAACCCAAATTAAGGGTCCTTGTTCAAAATGACTGTCCTATAATCTTAAAAAGTGTTAAAGGAATGAAAGTAAAGATCAAGGCATTGTTCCAGATACGGGATAACTAAATGTAGTCCATGACTTTGAATGGAATCTTTTTATTATATGAGATAATTATCTGAACAACTAGTGAAACTCAAATGGAGTATGAGGAATAGAAAATCTAATATATTGATGTCAATATCTTGATTTTAATGATTATATTGTGGTTATGTTAGAGAAGGTCCTTGTTTATAAGAAATGCATACTCAAGAGTTTAGGGGTAATGGGGTATCCTGTTGGCAACTTATCAAATGGTTCTGGGGCTAAGTAAGTTCTTAATACTGTAGTTGGGACTATTTTGAAAGTTAAAAAAAGGTGGAGTGGGGGAAATCTGGACATCAATCTGGTTCCCATTATCTGCTACAAACTACCTTTGCCTTGTCCTGCCACTTTTGTCACCCACTCATATCATCACCAAGTCCTAAGTGTACCCCTTCAGTAGATCTACAATGGTTTCCACTACTCAGATACTATCTGCCTCTTGCCCAAACTATTTGAATAGCATCCCTAGTAATCTTCCCATCTTTTGTGTGTCATACCTCTCACCTACCCTCTATGCTGCTGCCAGAACATGAAATGTCATCACCTCAGTGGCAGTTTCCAAACTTTTTACATGCTGAAGCCTTAGTTCAAATGAAGGCAAGATACTAAACCGGTAAAGAAAGAACTTGTGAGGGACAACTGGAGAAGGGGAGAGAACAGTGTTCACAGAAAGAATGAGCAGCCACTGAGTGACTGTGAAAACTTCTGAAACTACTGTTCTATAAAATAAAATCGAACTCCTAAGCACGGTACACAAGATGTTCCTAATCTGGTCTTGCCTCCATCCATCTTCAATACAAACTGGTTTGTCTTAAATTGTGCATTACCCAACAATATTCATCTACTTGTATTCTCCTCATACACTATATGTTCTATGTCTGTATCTTTGTAAAGATGTCTTCCTTCTCTCTGACACATTTCTTTGCCCACCCTTTACTAACCCTATCTGGCAATGTAAGTCACCTTCCTTCATTCTTCTATTCTTCTGTGTCACAGAACTTGCTGAAATTGGCAAGCACAGGCCTTGAATACAAGGACCTCCCCCTTCCACTTGGAAAAAGAAAATAGTGGTAGAACATTCAGGAAAAAGTTGGGAACACAGACTTATAATAAAAGAAAGCCGTAACTATCAGGTTGATAAAGGGGTAAGCTTCAGCAAAGAGGACTGACATATTGTGAGTTGTCTTTTTTAATATATTATAGAAAGTAGAAGGCTAGAAAAGTGAACATGTTTGCTATTTCATGTGTTTCACCTTCCAATTCCATGAAGAAAACAGGAACTACGTTTGCTTTTTTTTTTCTTTTGATGTTAACTGACACCACATATCAAGTATATATTACAATGCTAAACTTTAAAATGCAGGGATACACCAATGATCATACACAGACAATATATACACACTTTTTTCACATTTAGGAAGTGATACTCAACTGTACATATAACTTTATTACAGTCCATATAATCTATTACTTCCTATAATTTCTAAAACTGTTAACCAATAACCAACATATACAAACAAAATCCATAGGGTAATTTTTCCATTTCCTAGAAATATATTCAATAGCTTCTCATATGTTGTAAAAAAAAAAAAAAAAAAAAAGCATGGGGGATTTTAAAATATGAAAATGTAAGTGTTCATCTTACATTGTTATCAGATACTTCTATGTGTGGTAGTTCAAAACTGAAGTCTACTTCTGAAAAACACACCCTGTCACTGAACAAATAGATCCCTCCTACAGGGTTTTTAGGTAGAGAGGTGTTAATATCATGACTGGGAGCAGGAGGGGTGTCAGGTTTGCATATAAATGCTGAAATCTGTGTGATAAAAGTCAACAATCACAGAAGTCATTCATGTACTAACTAGTCATTCATCATTCAAATATTAAATGAAAAAATGGGTGAGACACAGTTGACTAAAAAAGATATAAAAGGACTGATAAACATATGAAAAGGTCCTCTGTAAAACTAGCCATCAAGGAAATGCAAATTAAAACCATCATGCAATACTACTTCTCATCCATAAGAATTGCTAAATTAAAAAAGACCAACTACCACCAAACATTGGTAAAAATAGGAAAGTCAAACTCTCATACATGGCTAGCGGGATTGTAAAATGTTACTACCACTGTAGAAAACCATTTGGCAGTTTCTTATAAAAACACACACCCTGTGAGCTAGCACATATGCTCCTATGTACTCCTACCCAACAGAAATGTCCACAAATAGGCTGGTGTAAGAATGCTTATAACAGCTTTATTCAGAATAGCCAAAACTGAACCCAACTCAGATACTTATCAACAGAAGAATGGATAAATTGAGATATATTCATACAATGGAATGGGTACACAAAAATGAGAATGCACTTCTGATACATGAACCGAAATGGATATCAAAAACAGTGTGTTGAGTGAAGAAGCCAGGAAAGAAAAAAGAGCAACATTATATGATTCCATTTATATGATGTTTAAGAATACAAAAAACTAATCTATAATAATAGTCATCAGAACTGTTGTTGCCTAAGTTCGGATTGAATGGAATGGAGCACAAGGGAAATTTGGGGAGTGACAAAAATTATTCTGTATCTTGACTGAGGTGTTGGTTACATAGGTATATGTACTGTCAAAACTCATGTATAGATTGCACTTAATATAAAAAGCACTTCGATTAAAAATGTATATATTAACTGAAGAGAAGGTAAAAATTTCTTTGCCTTCTTTGACTCTCCCATTATGAGCCTGTTAAATGCTGAAAAAGGCTTTGGACTTCTTTGCTCTGGGCCCATTAGTTGGGTCTTCTCTACACTAATACCAGATATGATCACATCAGAGAGTGAGGATAAAAGCCCAGAATACTGATTTTTCCACTTCAACAGGAAAGGTGGCAGTTTTCCCAGTGTCCACAATACCTGGCATTGAGGAATCAGCAATCATTCACTGTGAAGCTAGATTCTATAGCAGGTAGAGAAAACTTTGAATGAAGAATGTGAAAGAGCTAAAATAGCAATTGTACTAGAAGGAAAACCAATCTTGAAGCCACTACCCTAAGGAGCTGATGACCACAAAACAAAGAAAAACAAGAATCTGCTAAATTTCAGAACTAACTCAGCATCTTTAAGGAAAACAACACTACCACAATGAGCACTGACTCAACTCCTTTTAGCTGTGGCCTCTATTCTGCCTCACTATCATTTTACAATAAGGTTTTGAACTTCAGAAAAAGCACACCAGTATAATATAGAAAATTTACTGTCTATAGAAAACTAATGAGTGTTTTTTTTAATAGAGTTCCCATCTCAGCATAGTTTTAGCATGGCGACTAATGTGGACCACAAAGGGGAAAAAATGTCTTCTTATCTGCTTTTTAAATTTAGGAATTCTATTTTCATTTGCTACTGGTTGATGCCCCTTTGCCTGGGTTTTTGGGGGGTTTTAGCAGGCATGTCAGAACTCAGGTAACTGCTGCCTGGATTTCTTTTCTTGCTCACTGAGGAAAAACAATTACCTCATTT
Organism: Neomonachus schauinslandi; assembly: GCF_002201575.2. NCBI lineage: Eukaryota > Metazoa > Chordata > Mammalia > Carnivora > Phocidae > Neomonachus > Neomonachus schauinslandi. The sequence continues at coordinate 74,723,236 of NC_058404.1, read as the reverse complement.
AGATGAATACATCAGAGAATCACTATTCACAGACAGACTCTAAGAAACATCATTCCATCTTCCTCTTCCAATTCTTGTTTGGAAGGTTGAGTAGGTGTATTGGGGGAAAACACTGCCTGACCACACTGAACACAGTGTAGTTTTAGAAAATGCGTATTTGAATTGGAAAACAGAAATATTTAAACTCTAACATGAGCGAGGTACTGGTGATAAAATGTTGATCAAAGACATAAGCTCTGAATCAAAAAAAAAAGTGTAATGGCTATAAAAACAGTTTTTAAAAAATTATGAAAAAAAATCTACCCGAGGTAGACGTTTGTAAGACATACGAACAAGAAAAATTTCTAAAAGTTATGTAATTATAGTGAAACCAAATAAAATAAACTTCATTCTAGCCTGACTCCATCACTGCCCACCACTGTCCTTATCTGGCAATACTATGGTGACTGAAAAAGCAAAAAAAGTAAAAACCATCACCACCACCAAGAAAATAAAAAATCTAAAACATCTAAAACATTAACTCTAATAACAAGAAACATTTATAATCCACTTAAAATTATTCTTTTTTCCTTCCTTTTTAGTAAAGACTGAGAGCTATTATTTTCTAAATGGTGAGAAGTATCATTATTTTCTTACAAAGATGTTCTCTATTTATGTAGAAATAAAGCAATACTGTCATAATGATTAAATTAGTAAACTAGATCCCTTATGTAATGATCTGTAATTTTCAGACAAGAAATTTTTAAAATTTTTCAGGTTATAGAACAGTATCTCTGGACAAACCTAACAAGGCAGTGGTTGTAAAACACTCTCAAACTTCCAAACACCCTCAATCTCAGTACAATGCTGTGTTGTACACTCAATCTAAAACTAAGAGGAAGCATTGTGGGTTGGTCACAACTCAAATTCCTTATCACAATGAGGACTGCCTAAGGATTTTATCACTAAACTCAGCCATTCAAATAACTAGGAAGACAGTAAGAGTGGTCACTGCTCTCCAAAACTAGTGATTTTCAGATTTGTTAGGAAGAACATTCCTTAGAACTTCAAGTTTCTTTCTTTTTTTTTTTTTTTTAAGATTTTACTTATTTATTTGACAGAGAGACAGCGAGAGAGGGAACACAAGCAGGGCGAGTGGGAGAGGGAGAGGCAGGTTTCCCGCTGAGCAGGGAGCCCAATGAGGGGCTCGACCCAGGACCCTGGGATCATGACCTGAGCCAAGCCGGAGGCAGACACTTCAGGACTGAGCCACCCAGGCACCCCGAACTTCAAGTTTCTAATAGGATTCCTTCACTCTGAAGTTATTCTTCCCACCTAGAAAAAATTAGATCGCTAACCAAAATAATAATAATAAATGAAAGCCATAAAAATATGCCTTTTTTCTACTGTAGCAATTCACCTACTCCAAATAGAGAAACAAAAATATTAGGAAGAAATCTTATAAGTTAAGAAGTCTGTATTATATTCAGATTAGTAAAGATGCTTCCACTGCATTCATGTAATTAGTAAACATTCACAGAGAGCCCACTATGAACTAACACTATGTTAGGTACAGCTTATTCATCTAATCGAGAACACTGAGATCGTAATTCCCATTTTACAAAATAGGAAACAAGCTCAGACTAAGGTCACTTCCCCGAAGATTTACAGTTAGCAAGATTTAGCAAACATGTTTAAAACTGTGAACCAATGCCTGAACAAGGCTTATGTTCATTCCACCGGGCCAACTTGTCTCCCAACAAGGCATAATTAAGGATCTTACAGCAGCAAGAGAAACAAATGGCACAAGTGACAGTAACAGGACACCATTACAACTATCTCTTTGATATAAAAGCACCTTCTTAAGATAGAGCCCACTCTTCTTCCTCAGACCCCTAAACACCACCTGTCTTCCAATCAGGGTCATGGACCATGGGCCTAGGCCCTGTCAAACAAAACAAAACAAAACAAGAAAGGCTTTTAGGCTGCCCCCAGCAAAGTTAAAGAAATCATATGAGATTTTTCCCAGGCCCCGTTTAGGAAAAAAGGGGCACCCCATATCTCCCACACCCCAAAACTCATGCACACACTCTAATTGCTTTTGCCCACTAGTTACAAAGTACTCTTAAAGCTATATTTGAATCTATAAATGTAGCTCTATAGTTACATACGATTACAAGTATTTTGACGGTTTAAATTGAAAAGATTTTAAGCATAACAATGAAATCAAATTCTAGACTATAACCCAAAGTTGCTATCCAACTTTGTAATCTCATTTCCTTATCAATTCTCAACAACTGCAAAATAAGTATTACCTATTATTGAATCTTGCTTTGTGCCGGGCCTTGCTAAATGTTTTACATATGAAACCTGATTTCATTGTCAAAACAAACTTATGATGTAGATTCTATTTTAAAGATGAAGAAATGAGGTCAGAATCACATTCCCAGGGCAGTGGAAATCACACAGTCCTGTGATCAAAGATAAACCACTCCTGGCTCCAGCAGTTTTTCCTTTGAGGTAAGCAGAAGGAATAATACTAGTATCAATGAAGAACATTAAGAAATAGATCATTTCAGCACAATGTCAAAGCCAACTTAACAGTGAAACAGCTGCATGAATTTGAATAAAATCCAGTGGATTAACCTAACAGCCCAGGTTCAGTAGTTAGACTACACAAATTCTAAATCTACCACTATCTAGCTATGTGACCTTGAGCAAATTTACTTAATGTCTTTAAATCTCAGTTACCTCATCTGCAAAAGGGAACTTTAAATGGTACCTCTATTTTACAGGATTATGTAAGGATTACAGAGATAATGCATGTTAAATGTTTAAAGATGTGTCTGACATCTTTGAGTACTTAATATGTTACTTATTAGCTATTAAACAACTTTGTTATCATTTTTAAGAAGGCTTAAATAGGCTAACTTCGTCATCAGTTAAGTATAACAGAACAAAGGAGATCAGCAATCATTAAAGATACTCAAATTCAAATCTTTACAATTTGAGTTAGAGTACTCACAGGTTAAACTATCTTCCAAACCAAAACATACCAAAGTTTGGTTACATGGCGAAGGATGCATTTCCACCTCTTTTTCAGTGCCAAGAAAACCATTCTCTAACCTCTCAAAGGACAGGAACAGGGTCAGTAGTATTTAAAGTGTGGCAGGCGGACCCCTGAGAGTTGCTGAGACTTTCCAGATCTTTGAAGTCAAATCTACTTTCATAATACCAAGAGGTTATTGGCTTTTGTACTCATTCTCTTCCAAATGTATGTAACTTCTGACCATAACTTGTGATGATGACATTATTTTAATGGCTGATACAACTGTTTATGCTTTTAAAATTTCTCAGTTTTAATTTCTTTTTTTTAAATACTGTTTTTTTTAAGATTTTATTTATTTGAGAGAGAGGGAGAGAGAGGGGAGAGAAAGAGAGTGCACACAAGCAGGGGAAGGGGCAGAGGGAGAGGGAGAAGCAGACACCCCTTTGCGCAGGTAGCCCAACGCAAGGCTTGATCCCAGGACTCTGAGATCATGACCTGAGCCGAAGGCAGACACTTAATCGACCAAGCCACCCAGGCGCCCCTCAGTTTTAATTTCTAATGCAATAAATATCAATAAATAGAATTTATATAACAAAAACTATTTGGGGTCCTCAATAATTTTCAAGAGTGTAAAGGGGTTCTAAGACCAAAATCTGAAAACTGCTGCTCTAGGTGGTGAGAAAAGTTATGAGCCACGCAAAGACGAATAGATTCAACCAGAAAGCTTTAGAGGTATTCTTTTCTAATCCCCTTATTTTAGAGCTTCAGAAACTGATTCTAGAAATTTAGGTACCCTGCCCAACACCACAACAGCTAAGGAAGGGAAGAGCTGAATTAGAAGCGAGATATTAAGACTCCTAGATTCTCTTTAATAGGTCATAAACATGGCATATGAAAAATGTGCCACAAAGGGTACTGTAAATATTAATTAACACTGGTCAAGTGCTTATATTAGCACCTGACACCCAGCGGGTGTTCAATAAATAGTAGTAGTACCGATGACAGAGGACCAAACCTCTGCTTAAATACCTTTAGAGATCGGCAGCCTCCACCACCTGGACAACATGTTGTACTTTTTGACCATTTTAAATTTACTTCTTCCCTTACTGAAGTTGAAATTCTCCCTCCTTGAATTTCTACCCAGTATGGCCTCTCTGGTTGCTACACAAATGAAATTTAATCCTAATGCTATGTAGCTTATTTTTTCAAGCATAACCACCCCGATTTCATTAAATCATTCCTGATACGGCATGACTTGAACTCCCTCACCATCCTAAGAGCTCCAACTGACTACTCCTCTCAAAGTTTAACACTCAAAGCTGAACAGTCTTCCACATGTGGTCTCAGCACAATTTAGGTCTCCGGTTTTCCTTCCTCTGGATACTGTTGGTCTATTAATGTAAATGGTCTTTCTAATTTTACGGAGCTCCCTGTTCTATTGTATATAGTGTTAAAAAAAACATGCAACTTGCTTTCTGAGATGTCTTGGCTCTATTCTCCCCAACTTTCATTTGGCACTTCTCTTTCCTTTGTCCCTATTCCATGCAATTTTGATTCCATTCCCACAGTTTCTCCTTAAGGGTGAGGAGGCCTTACTTTGAAAGACAGCCCTGACAGCCTGGTAGGTCAGTTCTGAGAGTTCACAGGGGTTAAACTACCCTTGCCCTTATAGTCCTGAGAGCCCATGGCACTCAGCACTCGTTCATTGTTGGAGTAGGCAAAAGACCTACTAGTTTCATCTGTTAACTGGCCAGCTGGCTTTTCCAGTTAACTATTTGAGGGGGTCTCCCGTTGCCAAGTCTGATCCCCGTTGTTTCCCTTTTGCTTTTTCCTACTAATACACTGATTGATATATTCAGGTCTTGTAGCTATTGGTGTTTTGCCCTTACCCAGTTGTATTTCAGGGTTCAGGAAATACAATGTCATGGGTAAATGTTGCCCACAGGTTCTTTGTTTTGTTTGGTACTTTATCTACTTATACATAAATTCAGAAAGACATAAAAACTGGATTGCTGTCTTCTTCCCAGATTTTTCTGTTTTAAATTAACTTAAAGTTTTAAGCTAACGTTTTAAGCAGCTATCTCATAAAACAGGAAGTAATATTTAAAAGTTTTGAATAATATAACAATGTTACTATTACACAGAGATAATTTTTGATAAAGGAAACTAGAGTTCTTTATGCATACAAAGATACTTTTTAAACTTTCTGAATGTCAAATGTTGAAAATCTAAGTCTACTGTTAACAGCAAATTTAACAATATAAAGGGTAGTGCTTTCCAAAGAGAAAATTTCTGTTAATTACGCGGGTATTATCATTATTTGGCCCTGGTAACCCAGCATGAAGGTTAGATCCTTTCCTCTGCTATGAAAGGGAGTAATTACTTAAAGGGACTGCCAGTGGTCCAGAATGTTAAATTAAGAGCAAATAGAGATCATCCTGGGAATAATATATTACTATCACAATTTTTTTTTTCCTGAAAAGGTTTCTGCTTTTCCTTCTTTCTGGAAAGACTGCTTCACTGGGTATGGATATATGACTGACAGTTTTCTTTCAGCAAACTGAAGATATTATTCCACTGTCTTTTGGCTGCCACTGTTGCTATCAAAATTCAGCCAAATGCCAAACTGCTGTTCCTTTTTTTAAGGAAACTGTCTTTTCTCTGTACTTGTTTTTAAAATATTTTCTTCCATCCTGACTGTTCTATGTGTTCTACACTATGATGCGTCTAGATGTGAATTCATTTTAATTTCTCCTGTTTGAGATTCATTAAGTTCCCTGGATGAGCTTCAATGGTTCTAGAAAATTCACAGCCATTATCTCTTGAAATATTTATTCTCCATTCTTTTTATCATCTCTTTTTGAAACTCCAATTAAATGTGCTAGACTTTTTACATTCTGTTTTCCACATCTCAACCTTTCTTTTTTTTTATTCATCTACTTGCCTCTCAAGTTGCATTCTTCCTTGGAACTTTATCTGTAGAATTCTCTGAGCCTCGGGTTAAATTTACATTGCTCCGGAGAAAAGTCAGGTTTTTTCAGCTAGTTGAAACACCACCACCTCTGATTACCACTTGAAGTTCACTGCTTGAGGATATCAGAACTACACAGAGCTCTATGTGACAAGCTACTTATGGTTACAAATTCAGGAGGTGGGGGGAGGATTCTGCCTCTCCTTTACCCAAAACTAAAACTGAGACTGAAAGGTCCCTCACTGTACATTTTTGTGTGGTAGGTTTATTTTCTGTTCATCCTTATAGAACCTTTTGGGCTCCCACTTTATATGTGGGTCTCATATTAGATACCCATCTTATGTGGTCTTCTAATTTGCCTCTTTGTCTCTAGCACTTAAGGCAGCCCTTAAATTAGAAGCCCAAGGCCTCTACCTTTTGAAAAACACCCAGAGCAAAAACTGGCTTTAGCCCATTCTTAGCTCACAGGGTCTCTTGTTTTAGCCACTGTGAATGTCTTTCTTGTCATGTAAGCACTATGGCTGAATCAGTAAATTTATCTACCTATCTATATCTTTACATTCTCTGGCATTTTGGTTGCTTCATTTGAGACAGTTTTCACAGTACATATTTGGTATTCCACATTACTGCCAGGAACAAAAGTCATAATTAATTCCTTGCAGGGAGACCTTGCATAATTTTACAAAGAATATAATATTTAAAGTGAGTACTAAAGTACTATTAGGTGGCACTCTAAAAGTAGCTAATTAAAGAAATAAAGACATGTGAGATGTGTGGTTTTGCTGGGCTTAAAACTGAATTGTAGGGTACAAAATTACTAGAAATGAAAGCGATGGACTAGAAGATGAGGCTCAAGACACACAGGATCCAACTCTTGAGAACTCTGTATGCCATGATAAGGGAGATGAATGTGAGACTGGCAGTCACCAAAGGGCTATAAGCAGAGAGCTGATACGGTCATATCTATGCATCACAAAGATTATTCTGACAGAAATGAAAGAGAGCCATTGGAAGAGACAAAGCAGAGCCTTGCTATTCAAAATCTGGTCTTCCACCAGCAGTGTACTGTCATCACCTGCGAGCTTGTTAGAAATACAAAATCTCATGCCCCACTCCAGATCTACCTAATTAGAATCTACATTTTTAACAAGAACCCTAGCGATACATCTGGGAAGTCAACTGATGTCAAAACAATGATCTGCAAAGCCAGTGAACATTAGCTTTATTTTAAATTTCAAGAAAAAAGTCTTAATTATTCTGAAGTACATGACATTTATTTGATGTTCAATATTGCTTTATTTGCCTAATAACAAGCTATTAACATCATAGATCCTTAATAGGTTTAAATTTGTTAGGTTTACATTTGAGGTTTTGATACTACAGACTTAACGATATGTAGTGATTACTTAGTTGTGACATAAATTTGAACCCATTAACATGTTGCTGTCTAAGAACAAAACATTTAGCGAACAGCAGTAGACTATTCAGAATCAAAGTAGCTTTTTATTTTTCCACTCATTGTTACACACGTGGTAACTCTCTAGGAGGATTAAAAAAAAAAGGAGAGGAGTGCCTGGGTGGCTCAGTCGTTAAGCATCTGCCTTCAGCTCAGGTCATGATCCCAGGGTCCTGGAATCGAGTCCCACATCGGGCTTCCCGCTCTGCGGGAAGCCTGCTTCTCCCTCTTCCACTCCCCCTGCTTGTGTTCCTGCTCTCGTTATGTCTCTCTCTGTTAAATAAATAAAATCTTTGAAAAAAAAAATAAATAAAAATAAAAAAATAAAAAAATAAAAAAAAAAGTAGAGGGGTTGGGGAGAACCCTTCTGTTTAGTGACAGAAATAAAAAGGTCTAAGAACCTGATGCTTTTAATTAAAAATTATCATAAGAAATGGAGAGAGTTCTAAGCTATAAAGCTATTCTGCATTTTGGATGTTTAACGTCTCTAGCTACATTCCTATTTAATGTCAAGTACATAATATATTTGAACCATTTTATTAAATTTAATAAATATTATACTAGTTAAAATTTTAGAAGAATGCTTTTTTTAAAAAGTCTTATTCTCAAAGTAAGTTGCATCAAAATCACTGGGTTTGGGGGGGGCCTTAAATGAAGAAACTTGAGACCTCATCTAGATCCACTGAATCCCAATCTGCATTTTTAATAAGCTGCTTATTAAAGTAATTCTGTGAGCATACAAGTTGTTTTTTTTTCCTTCATTTATTGACCTTTTATTTGAATAGAAAACTTATACTAAAAAGTGCCAGCACCAGATCAAAAAATAGAACATTCTGATAACCCTTGAACCCCTCTAGTGACTCTAGAAACTAGCCCTCTATTCTAGAAATTAGAATATACAATGGGGAAAGGACACTCTCTTCACTTAAATGGTGCTGGGAAAACTGAACAGCCATATGAAAAAGAATGAAACTAGAACCCTATCTTACATCATACACAAAAATCAATTCAAAATGGATTAAAGACTTAAATGTAGATCTGAAACCATAAAACTCCTAGAAGAAAACAGAGAGGGTAAGCTCCCTGATACAGGTCTTGACAATGATTTTTTTGGATTTGACACCAAAAGCAAAGGCAACAAAATAAAAAACAAGTGGGACAGCAACAAACTGAAAAGCTTCTGCACAGGAAAGGAAATCATCAACAAAGGAAAAGGCAACTTATGAAATGAGAGAAAATATTTGCAAATTATATAAATCTGAGAAGGAGTTATAATATCTAAAATATATAAAGAAGTCCCACAACGCAATAGCAAAAAAATAATCTGGTTAGAATATGGGAAGAGTAATGGAACTTCAAAAGAAGACAAATGGCCAACAAGTACGTGAAAAAGTGCTCTATTCATGATCATCAGGGCAATGCAAATCACAACCACAATGAGATATCACCTCACACCTGTTAGAATGGCTATCATCAAAAGACAAGGGACAACAAGTATTGGGGAGGATGTGGAAAAAGGGAACCATTGTGCACTGTTGGCAGAAATGCAAACTGGCACAGCCACTATGGAAAACAGTATGGAGGTTCCTCAAAATATTAAAAATAGAATTACTCTATGACTCAGCAATCCCACTTATGGGTATATAACCAAAGGAAATGAAAACAGGATATCAAAAAGATATGTGCACTCCCATATTCACTGCAGCATTATTCACAATAGCCAAGATATAAAAACAACTTAGTGTCCATCAATGGATGAACACACACTTGCATGTGCAGGCACACGTATATGTAAGCACGCACACACACACACACGCACAATGGAATATTATTCAGCCATGAGAAAAAGAGGAAATCCTGCCATTTGCAAACAACATGGATGGATCTTGAGGGCATTATGCTAACTGAAATAAGCCAGAGAAAGACAAATACTGCATGGTATCTCTTATATGTGAAATCTTAAAAAGAAAAAAAAAAAAGTCAAATTCATAGAAACACAGCAGAAAAGTGGTTACCAGCGGCTAGGGGTGGGAGAAATAGGGAGAAGTTGGTATAAGCTTTCAGCTATTAGATTAATAATGTCTGAGGACTCAATGTAGAACATGATGACTATAGCTGATAACATTATTATATAATTGAAATTTGCTAAAAGAGTAGAACTTAAATGTTCTCAGACACATACAAAAGAAGTATGTGGGGTTATGGATGTGTTAATTATCTTTCACAATGTATACATATATAACATCACCACAATGTACACTTTAAATATCCTATAATTTTATATGTCGATTATACCTTAATAAAGTTGAAAGCTTTAAAAAAAAAAAAAAAACCACATTCTGATACCCCAGAACCCCCTATAGTGACTACTTCTAGAAACTAGCTCTTCACCCACAAAGGTAACCACCATAACTTTTAACATCATGGATCAATTTTGCCTGCTTTTGAACTCTATATAAATGAAATAATGAGTTTATACTCTGAATCTGTTTGGAGGTTTGTTTGCTCAGCATTGTGTCTTTAAAATTTGTTTACATTGTTTATCTGTAATTGATTCATTTTCATTCTCATTCCTGTATAGTTTCTATTGTATAAAAATACCAAGAGTAAAAATACCATTTATATGCTCTACCTCTGATGGACATTTGTATACCACCATATTTGTATGTGAACCATAATGCTATTATACATTAGTTAGAAAAATCGGGGCACCTGGGTGGCTCAGTTGGTTAAACGTATGCTTTCAGCTAAGGTCACGATCCTGGGGTCCTGGGATCAAGCCCCACATAGGGCTCCTTGCTCAGCGGGGAGTCTGCTTCTCCCTCTCCCTCTGCCCCTCCTCCCCACCCGGGCTCTCTCTCTCTCTCTAATAAATAAATAAAATCTGAAAAAAGAAAGAAGGAAGGAAGGAAGGATCTGTACTCTTGATATATTTGGCAAGTTTTTGTTTTTCCAATCTAAAATTTCAAAAATTACCATTGCTTAATTACCACTGACAATTTATAGGGTTTCAGCTTTCAAATACAGTTCTGAAAGTTCAATTAGAGTATACTGGAGTAATAGAGCATTACTCCCTTTCCTAAATGAACTATAGCACTAAGAAATCAAGTAACAAGGGGAAGCATTTCTTTATAAAACTATTTGTTAGTAATGAAAAAGAAACAAGAGAATCAGAACACCATCATTTTGCAACTGTCAGTAAATGAATGGATGGAAGCACCAAATATCAGTAGCTGCTAACATCACAAGAGGAGGGATGCCAGACGCTAGGTGACTTCTATTGAAATAACATACTACCCACTAGACAGAGGGGTCAAACCAAGTCTAATAAAGCCTCTAGATCCAGCTGCCAGCTTGAGGAAATAAAAAGGACAGATGAATGTGCTGAACTGCACTATATGTATATAATCAGTCAAATCTAGACTATGAAAACAGGTCAAACATAAATTTTAAGAGAAAGAAAGATATGGAAAATAAATCTGTAGATAAAGGACTTAAAAGAAATAGCAACTGTTTTTAAAATGGTCAAGACTAAATAATAGTATCTAGGGAGACACATTTGGGTGACAGAATTACAAACACAAGGAAATGATTACTGATAAGAGTAATTTAGAGGACGGAAGTTCCTTAAAGAAGGGAATATGACTGCCTCAGGGCACATAGAGAAGCATCTGGCATAGCTGGCAAACTTCTATGCGTTGAGAGCTGTGTGGTAGTTACAAAAATGTATTATCTTAATACACTAAAGTTTATGTTTATTTTATAGAGTTTTCTTTATCTATATTTTACAATCTTAAAAGTTGAGATTATAGATAAAATTTGCTAATCTAATAAGAACTCCCCTACAGAATAATCAGGAATGGGCCGGTGTCACCTGGGTTATTTCCAACAATCATTTTCATTCCAAACTGTCACAGTAAGTATGATCTCAAAATAAAGCAGAAGGAGATACAGAATTTGACAAAGTACCTTAAAATGCCTGATGCCTGTCTTGATGATTCTAATAGAAACTATTCAGGACAATATTCAGACTCACTGGTCCTGCTGCAACAAAACAGCTGCCAAATTTCACAAATTTAACAAATTTGGGACTGGAACACATAGTTTGAAGCCAATTAATTTACTTTAAGACACCTCTTCACTCCAATATTCCACAAGCAGTGTGCAAAACAGTAATTCACTGGTGCAGTTGAGCAACAAGCCACAGCTGCCAGATCACTTGGCTTTTCTGGATTTCTTCTAATGCCAAAGAGGCCATAAAAATTCAAACTATAAGGTGCTAGGATATCACTTTTACTATGTAAATATAAGACTTTAATTTCTCTTTAAAAATTAAGTATGTGTGTGTGAAAAAATACTAAGCCATAATCACCTTATTTCTTAAAAAGTCACCTCAATTTCAATCAGTAATTTGAGGAAATTTTAGGTGTCTCATTTTAGAGTTACAAAGTCCAAACACATTTTTCTGAAATTTGAACCTCCTGATTACATTAAAACATAGTTATATAGACATTCTTTTGAGGTATATGCTCTACTTTTTCCTACCATTCTAAACAAAGTTTAATCAAGAAATTACAATGAATTACCAACTATATGCTAAGCAATGAAGCAGATACATGACATGTATAAAAACAACAATCATACCCTTAAGAAAGCTTGAAGACTAGTTGGATATAAGTTAGTACTTTGTATTATCAAAAAATTACTTGATTTTGTGTTATGCTCTGGATACATAAAAGTTCCAAGAAGGAAGAAGTCTTATGTAACCAGAAACAGAACACAGCTCTGCACATGAAAGACAATAAATACTAATGGAAGGAACAAATGAATGAACAAAAAGAATTGGTGCAGAATTTAAGTAGGGCCCTCAACAACTATCAACACAAAATTTGTTCCCTGCCAAAAGAAGAGTCCTAAAATCTGAATACGCACCTACAATATTTCATAGATTCTAACAGGCACACATTTTCTTCATATTTTAGCTTCTCAGAAATTGATGGCATGCCATCATTTAAATAGCAGTATTTTTTTCTTTTCTAGTAGTTAAAATAATTATGTACCCCAAGCTTCTCGGATTTGATCAAACATATCTACTAAGCAGAAATATGTCTTAGTATATAAAATGATTCCAAAAGTAATCACTTACTACATGCAAATTTGGATATCTAATCTCAATATTTGTAAGTAACAGTTCAAAAACTTAATGGAAGCCAGACACCTTGCAATGTCAAATCCTGAGTTCTGATTCTTAAAATTTCAAAACATAAAAGAACATAATTACAACCACTACAAACTCATACAACACATCTTCCATAAAATCCCATGCACAGTCTCTAACATTACTGCAAAACTTAGTGTGAGGTAAAAAAACAGCAGGTAATATAAATAAATCTCAGTTACAGAAATACTGAAGATAGTCCTTCTTTCTTACACAAAGAGGTAGCAAGCTGGGAAAAAGAAAATAATCTGTTGCTATATTTTTATCTATAAGTAGGTGGATAATAAGCACCGAAAAATTAGAAATTTTACTGAAAAACAAATAGAAAGGGGTTAATTTTGTATTAACCAAGTTAATTTCATATTCATTTATAAGCTACGCTAAAGAAAAACTAATTTCATCAACATAAGGCAGGAGTATAAGACAAGCAACCTGGTATATTTTATTTTGACTGGAGGAGACGCCATGTTTTTTTATAAAATAAACAATGAATCTGCCAATGCCTAAGTACTCTCACTTAGCTGGGGAAACGTTTTATCATCTGCTAGAAAAGTGCAAACTGGCAAGAATTAAACTGCTGACACAACCTTAAGCACAGCACCCTTCACCTGAAAGCAGCACGACTCTAATCAGAGCAAAAACTTACTATCGAGCAAAGAGCTTCCCTACCAATGTTTTATCATCACTATATCAATATCTGAGTAGAAAAGAATATGAACAAGTGAAACATATTCATCAATTAAGGTAAGAATAAACCTTAAATCAGGAGAAGCTGCATGTGTGTGTGTACCCATGAGTATGTGTATATATCTTTATAGCTCTATTTCTGAACCTATAAATGGATTTTGTTTCGCTTTTGCTTTTCTCCATATAAAACTAAAGATTAGAATTACGGTTTTCAGTGAATCTGACTTTTGCTACATACAGAGGTAACCTTGGGCAAGTCACTTAATCTTGCAGTCTCAAGTTTCATTACTAAAACAGGAAGTAACATTTGTTGAGTATCAGCTATTGCCAATCACTGCACTCGATGTTTTATATATATTTCTTAATCTTCAAAAGAATCTTACCAGGTAATTAGTATTAGTCTCACATAACCCAAACTCAGTCCCCTAAATGTGACTCAACCACAAGTCCGCTTCACTCCAAAGTTTCCTTTCTTTACCACATGGTAATGATAATGCCTAAATTAATACCTAAACTATTCAGAATATAGAATAACAAACTATAGAAATGATCCCTGAAAGAATATAGAATAATTCTGACAAAAAGATAACATAATCTACATGGCCTATTTTAAAACAAAAAGCTATACAAGTGTAAGGGACAAACAGTACTCTACTGATAAAGCCATTCCATCACATTACTCCCTTCCCTACGTGGCAGAAATGCTTTGCACTTACTAATAGCACAGGGAAAAAAAATATAAACATGAATGTGCACAAGTACAAATTCAATACATGAAGCATTAATGACAAAACAATGGGACTAGAGACTATAGTCTACTTTTCTACAGAACGCATTTCTGTAGCGGAAATTCATTCATTTGTTCTTCATTAGGGGATGAGGTCAGTATAATGTGAAAATCACACTGGCCCACAAAGAATTTTCTCCAACACAGTAATGTTTTAGAGTCATTAGGGATGAGCTTTCTCACAGAGAGAGCTTTAGCAATATATGATGACCTTAAGAGAAAAAAAAAACAAACCTAAAACTAAAACTCCCGTAGAAGAGGGCAAGTAGAGGCTAGTTAATGGCTTCAAGAACTGCAAGGCTTTCCACAAATCTAAGAGTACAGATACAGAAGCCATGGAAGTATTCCCCCCCCTTTTTTTTCCTTAAAAAAAGGGGGGGAGGGCAGTAAAGAGGACTGATAAAAAAAAGTCTACATCCTGGGTCAGAATTTTAATTTTGACCATTTATCTTAAGTGAAATTGAATGCTCTCATGGACCTGTATCTCAAAGGAGAAGGCATAAATTCTAGGACTCAGAATTAAGTAACTGACATCAGGTAAATCTTCAGCTGTATTATTTTTTATCAGAATTGTTACCAGTTTTGTTAGTACACAGATTACAAAGTTGCATAGGTTTCTGAGAGGCTTATCTCTATTTTTAGGGTCTAATTTTGCAGAAGTCTAGTTTTTTTTCCAGAGGTACATATATTGCTTTATAACAGAACTGCCTGTATTATGGTATTAAAAGAATCCCAGTTTCACCACTTGCTTTATTTAGACCAAGCCTAACTTCAGTATTTGCTGTTATGGGATAAAACCAATTTGCACTGACAGGTTACACTTTATTGCTACTAAACAGTTTAAGAATTACTTTGTCAGATCAAAATATTGCCCATTTTTATTTCTGCTTTAAATAACACTAATAAAGGGTTGGAGTTAAATATCTGCAATGAATACAAATTAGTAATAACATTTTAAAATACTCAAAGGTAGAAGACCTCAAAAATTATGCTAAATTAAATTAAAATTCTAGTACATACTATGTATTAAAAATAATATTTTGAGTCAGTTTTTTCAATTTTATAATAATGTCACAAGGAGGATGACATTCATTACAATAATAACACAGGTTTTTCCCTTAGGAGTGATCTTTTCAGTTTACAGCACAACACACACATTTGAATTATTTTCTTTATGAAACTGTCAAAGTATTAAGGAGAAAACAATATATGCCCACCTTGTTGATCAAAGAGAACTTTTTTTTTTTTAAGATTTTATTTATTTATTTGAGAGAGAGAATGAGATAGAGAGAGAGAGCATGAGACGAGGGAGGGTCAGAGGGAGAAGCAGACTCCCTGCCGAGCAGGGAGCCCGATGCGGGACTCGATCCTGGGACTCCACGATCATGACCTGAGCCGAAGGCAGTTGCTTAACCAACTGAGCCACCCAGGCGCCCCAAAGAGAACATTTCTTTACTAAGTTGAACAACAACAAAAACTGACGTTAGCATTTAAATATCTGTCTGCAACATGTGTCTAAAACATTTCTAACAATTTAAGAATGCCAAATCCTAACCAAAATTTAATTCTGGTAATAAGTTATTAAAAATCAAAAGCTCTTAAATTTTTTTTACCTGATGTTTTGTTTTACATTAAGAATATTTTTAAAATTTTATTTTAATTCCAGTGTAGTTAACATACAGTGTTACATTAATTTCAGGTATACAATATAGTGATTCAACAATTCCACAGATTGCTCAGTGGTCAACAAGATAAGCATACTCTTAATCCCCTTCACCTATTTCACCCATCCCCCCACCTACCTCCCCTCTGGTAACTACCAGTTTGTTCTCTATAGTTAAAAGAGTCTGGTTTTTTGTCTGTCCCTTTTATTTTGTTCATTTGTTTTGTTTCTTAAATTCTACATATGAACGAAATCACATAATATTTGTCTTTCTCTGACTTATTTCACTTAGCAGTATACCCTCTAGATCATACCATGTTGTTGCAAATGGCAAGATTGCATTCTTTTTTGCAGCTGAGTAATATTCCATTGTATAAATATATCACTTTTTTTTTAAGATTTTATTTATTTGACAGAGAGAGAGAGAGAGATCACAAGTAGGCAGACAGGCAGGCAGAGGGAGAGGGAGAAGCAGGCTCCCTGCTGAGCACAGAGCCCAATGTGGGGCTCCATCCCAGGACGCTGGGATCATGACCTGAGCCGAAGGCAGACGTTTAACCGACTGAGCCACCCAGGCGCCCCTATACCACATCTTCTTTATCCATTCATTGATCAATAGACACTTGGTACATTAGGAATTTCAATGTACTTTTTATGATGCTCTGAAATAGATGCATCCTGAAGGATCAAATCACTTAAATTAGAAAGAGGAGAACATGCTTACCACTTTAAAAATGGGAGGAAAAGGTATAAGAGTTAGTGGAAAGGGGAAGAAAATGGTATCTTGAACAGAACAAGTATACCAATCTGGTAAACCAATGCAATCTAAACATCCCCCCCACCACCCTAAATCATATCCTATCTACTTTATACTAAATGTCAGTTGGACCTTGACCATTCATACCACCGTCTAGTCTTTCTGCCATTTCATATTTATTGCTGTAACATTCTGAATCAAATTATGGCTCAGGGATTATCAAAAGGTCAATAATTGCTCTAAGTTTAGATGATTTGCTTTCAAAAACTTTCACTATGGAACATATTCCTCTATGCAAAGTTTTTAAGACATAAGTAGCAAAATTATCTTTCCTACTCAAAAAAAAAAAAAACATTTTCCACTGTGATCAAAAAGTATCAAAACTAAACTGTCCTACATAAAATAAAATGTTTACCAAACAACTAGAATTTATACTGCTAAATGAGCATTTTACTATGCTTATTGAGAACACTGAAGCTTTCAGAGCTGTGCTCTTGTCAGTTTTCAACATCTCATACCCAATGGTTTTGTTCCTTTGCCCCTTTCTTCTCTTCTGACTCTGAAGAAAAAAAAGTGATCGCTATCATTTTCAAGACTAATACAACCAGTCCTTCTGATCTTGTATACCCCCCTACACTTCCTCCAGAAACTTGCTCATCCCCCTCCAGCTTAAAGGTTCAATTTCTTTAATCTCATCCTTGCTTCCCCTTCTATGAACAATCACAGTATATGCATTAAGTTTTTGGATGCAAAACAATGTACATAAGTGAAGCCTTATAAATAGGAAGGGAGTCACTTCAACTATATAGATTTGAAAAAAAAAATAAAATTCAGTTTTCTTTTCAATTCACTCTTCAATAGCTCTAGTCATAGAATGAAAATAGAGGAAACAAAAGTCAGTATCATAAAATATGTAATGAGCAAAGGTAATGATTTCTCACCTTTATTTCTCAATAACCTAGGATGTCTTTGATATGCCAAACTGTATCTAAAAACTATCCCAGATATTATTCTAAGAAATGAATTTTAAAAGGCACTCTTGGGGCACCTGGGTGGCTCAATTAGTTGAGCATCAGACTCTTGATTTTGGTTCAGGTCATGGTCTCAAGGTTGTGAGGTCAGGCCCTGTGTAGGACTCCAAAGCTCAGTGGGCAGTGTGCTTGGGATTCTTTTGCCCCTCCACCCCCCACCCGGTGCGCAAATGCACAAGCGCACTCTCAGCTCGCTCTCTCTCAAATAAATAAATCTTTTTTTAAAAAGGCACTCTTTAGAAGATGGACTGCTATGACTTTCAACAACTAGTCAACTCCAAAATTTAGGAATTAACTTCCTTCCTATATAGAGACATAGGCATAATAGGTTGCAAACCTTTTCCTATGTTTAGTTTTTCATTTAGAAATTAAACTAATCTGTTTCATTTTTTTATTGAGAGAGGGAGAGTACATGCCCACATGGCAGGGGAGAGGGGCAGAGGAAGAGGGAGAGGGAGAGAATCTTAAGCAGGCTCAACTCCCAGCAGAGAGCCCAACACGGGCTCCATTTCATGACCCTGAGATCATAACCTGAGCCAAAATAAAGAGTCCTATGCTTAACCAACTGAGCCACCCAGGCGACGCTAAACTAATCTGTTTCTTAAACATTATCTTCAAAAGGTTAACACTATGATTTTTATTTACTATTAATCTCAGGGTAAAGAATAAGATTTTCTTCCTACATACTATAATCTCAATCAGAATTCTGAGACTTTTCCTCCAAAGTCTGTGACTGTATATGTTTATAACTTAAATATACTGGTAAAAGAAAATATATATATATATATAAAATTAAGAAACTTATAAATGTGGAAGCATGAAAGAAACAGGATATATTTGTCACGTAACTTTTCTATCACTTTCTTCTTCCAGCTTGAAATAACTTATTTTCTTGATTATTCCCACAAAATCTAAGTCATGTCCAATCCTATCCCTAGATACTAAAAGATATCACTTATTATATGTAAATTATAACTGTTACATTAATCTAACAGCATCTTGATCCACTGACAATGCTCCATTACAGACTACTTTCTATAAACCCCTTATAGGGGCCAGACCATAACTACTCATGTCAATTTGTACATGATAAACATGTAGTTCTGATTTAAAGAGACAGGACAAATTTTACTATAAAGCCCAGAGTAATGATTTTAACTGGCAAAGAACATGGGGATAATTTCTAGGAAATCCAGGAATAAAATCTATGGCCTTTTTGACCCAATTCACTTTTACAACCTGTTTCTCCTTTGATGCATTCCCTTTGCAATTCCTACTTTTCTTTTCTGGGCTCTTCCATTGCCTAATTCATATTGCAGTTTAGTAACTATGAAACGCTCCTTCTCTCAGGCCTTATCCTCTTTTTGCTAAAATGCTACTGCTTTTAGGTTTCTGACTTCTCCTTTCTCATTCTACATACTCTCTTCAAGCTACTATATGTACTCTCATTGTTTCAACTGCCACCTGTAGTGATGATTCTCCAACTTCAATGAAATTAAAGAACACTTACGGGGGGGGAAGTGCTTATTAATATTAATACTCACATTCCCAGGACCTATGACAAGAATAAAATCTGTGGCTCCTTCTAAATTCACTTCTTCTAAGGTAGGTTCCCAAGTACCTCTTACCACTACCCTCAAGCAGAATTAATTAACAACTTTATGCTCCAACAGCTTCTATTCCATACCTATGTTCTGAAATACCTTATTAAACTCTTGTTGTCTGCCTTTCCCATTAGGACTGTAAACTCCCAGAAGGCAATTTTGGGCTTTTCCTTCTTAGGATTTCCAGTGATTTGCACAAGAAACTAGCTATTAGCAGGCTATCAGTAAATGTCAGAAATCAGACATGTACTATCTAGATGAGAGGATAAAAAGTGACTGAATAAAAACAATAAATAATTATTCATTATCTATTTTGCTCCACTCTTTGACAGTCTGAATTATACTACAGTTTTCCTTGTTTCCCATTTATGAACACATACATACATTTCAGATGGACCTGGATAATATCAAAGATAAGAACAAGGGTTTTGAAGTAAGAATTACTGAAGGAAAAACCCAGATCTGCCTGCTACTTAATATGATTTCAGGTAAGCATATAACGGTCTCAATTCTAAAATGAAGCTTATACTTAATGAACAGGTTTTAGGTAAGAATTAAGAGAGATAACAAACATAAACCATCCAATATTTGTCATTTGCTGATAATCAAAACATGGTAGATATTATTCTTATTAAGCCATAATCTTAAAAGCAAACCACTGGGGCGCCTAGGTGGTGGAGTCAGTTAAGCATCTGACTCTTGGTTTCGACTCAGGTTGTGATCTCAGGGTTGTGAGATCGAGCCCTGCATTGGGCTCCATGCTCAGGGTGCAGTCTGCTTGGAACACACTCTCTCTCTCCCTCAAATAAATAAATAAATCTTAAAAAACACTGATAACACTTTCGATACTTCCTTTCCTCCTATTCACTCAACACATTGAAAAAAGCTTTCATGTACACCACTCCAGTGATACTTATATCAATGATTAATTTGTTGTTAATCCACCATTTAACATTTCAATATATATGAAATTTAGACACATCCTTTACCAAATCTCAAATGATATGAACATCATTATGTTCATGTTACCAGTGTTCACAGAAGGTTGTTTTTCTTTTCTTTGCCAGGGGGTGGGAGGGTGGTGGGGGGGGCTGGTGTAACAAACTTCTTACTTATTACCTATTGAATAAAAGATTACAAACACTAGTTTTTAAGTTATATTACAGTCTTCCATAGTTAATGTTTTAAGTATCTGAATTCAGAATAAAATGCAGAATGATATTGGTAATATTTACATCTTTCAAGAAACACTAAGGGCAAGTATTTAAGTACATGAGAAGGAAAAGCTCTCTTCACATGATGGTTTGAATACCATATATAATGGCAACTTTATGCTCCATTCCTTCTATAGCAAATTATTAACATTATTTAATCACTGTAAATGTTTTTGGGTATGACTGAAAGAAAAGGCATCTCTATCATGGCAAGAACATAAACATGGTTAAAGAACATAAATTAGGGAAGAATAGAGAACTCAGTGTTTTTAATATGTTATGTTCTGTACAAAACACTTTACGTACTAGATAGTGAGGTAGAGGAGTTGGTGAGAAAGGGAGAGAGGGGAGATCATTTTCTTTCCTATGCAAAGCCCCAAGCCAAACTTTAAAGTAGGCAAAGTCATGGGTACCTGAGTCTCACTGTTCTTTCTGCAATAGCAGTTCTATTCTGCTTTAAGCTTTAGTCCTACCCTTCTATATTTGTAATGAAGTATTTGTTTAAAAGGTATAGAAGAAAGATGAAAACAATTACTAAACTGCAATCACTGAAAGTTCATAATCTTGGATGTTAAGTTTTTCATTTGCTATATTCTTAAACAGTACTTTAAAATAGCTAACTATATGTTTTCATCAATATCCTTTAAAATTGGTTCAACTCAGACTTCCAAAAACGTCGTTACACCTATGAAACCACTAAAAGAGCAGAATACCAAAAAAGGATACAAAACAACTCTAACACAATTCACTAGTACAAGAATTTACCATAATACCACTACTGTAATTACAGCTAGAGTTTGAAACTGAGAACATTTACAAACATTAAGAATATTGTTTCATTTAGATGACACAGGATAGTTAACATAAATCCTATATTTTAGAGATGCTCTCATGATCAATACCAGAGTATGTTGATACATATGGTGATGCTGAGGTAGGCAGAGGGAGCAGAGAGTTTACATTTCCTTATACTCAAGGCTACTAGTACCAATGAACTTTTTATGAACTGATGAATGAAATAGCATATAATCTCTAAAATTTCATGGGGGGCACTCGAATTAACTATAAAATTACTGAGGCTACCCAAAACTTAAAGCAAAGAAAATTTTTTTTAAAACTTACTATTCTAATTTTAAAAATAAGCACTGCTGCTTTAAGTGGCTAGCAGCCTCACATCAACTCCAGGCTGCAATCACAACATCCATTAGAGTGCTCCACAGCTCAGAGCAAGCAAGCAAGTGGTTGTCAGTGCAGCTAGTAAATCACCTGATCCTATTACAAAATCAATTACTGCAGAGCATTTCCATTGCTACACAATCTGATGATGACAAAATGATATTGGATAGCTACTGCAAGGTCAAGAAAACTGCTAAGAACATCTTTAATTGGTCTTTTATTTTTAATCATCTGGTCCTAGTTATAAGGCATCCATTTTAATTGTATATTTTTATTTGAAATAAATCTATGTAGTTACCTTTGGTTGCCTGGGACATTCGATGGATAATCTCTGCAACTGGTCTGAGGTATGGCTACAAGAGAACAGATCGGAGCAGCAGGTCGAACGGCTCAACCTCTTCATTAAAGAAGAAATAATGCTGCAGCCACAGCCACACATTGAGACTTGTTCATTAGATGAGAACTTAACTTAAAAAATCAGAACTGGTAATGTCCCATATACACTCAAAATTGGCTAACTGCCTCATTCTGCAGCTCTCTGGCTGAAAGAAACACTGTTAAAAAAGAATAAAACATCAGCTTCCCTACAGAAGATACCCAGACACAAACTCATCGCCAAGAAAAAGTCAATATTAAAAACAGAAGTCTCCTGGCTACTCTTTAGAAATAAGGTAAGGTGCTTTAATATTTCAAACTGTTTTATATTAAAGCCCAAGTACTTAACAAAGGAGCACACTCGAGATATTATACCCCAAAATTATACTAACCACTCTTTCTGTCCTCCATCAGTTTAGATCTGTTTGCCTACTCCTTCAGCTCAGCCTATCCAACCTGTTCCCTCTGTAAATGCACACTATTTCAACAACCAACTGGAATGAGCCCCACCCCTCCCTGTCCCCACACACACTGTTCAAGAACTGCTCAATATCTGGAAAAGAACGGCTGCTGCATTGCTTTGAGAAACAACAGGGAGCAAATTACTGGACGGATTCTTTAACTTACCAATCAGAACCGCTGACCTTTTATGACTCCTCGATTCAAGAAGCCTGCCAAACACTCACAGTAAGAATAATCTACTGATTTTACTTCTATGCTAGAGATTTACAGAATTGTTTTTTACCTTATTATTCAATCTAAAATACAAAACGTAAGTGTATGTATTTTTTAAAACAAAATTTAGACAGTAGCTGAAAAAAACCTTTCAGTATTGCTGGGAGGGCAGGACGGTGGTTGATATGCAAAGTAAAAAATTCCCTCTGAATATTGTACTTAAACTTGAGAAATACAGAGCGGGGAGAAAAATTCTACAGCAAAAATAGGGGTGTAGGTAGTGATGGAATAAATAAGCAAGATAACCCAAGGAGACCCCTGCTATCATAAATGTTAGAAGAGTTTTAATAAGAAAAGGGCATGTGGCTACAGATAGGTATGGACAATATGGGGGGTGGGTATCAAAAACCTGATTGTTTTGATATTCAATCTTCTCTCACTGGGTTATTTGCATCTCATTAAATAGATGGAAAACCCACAAACCACCCTGATAACATAAGCAATCGTATTAGATATGTCAGCCATACTACAGTATCTTTTATACTTAAGCATTATTTTTTGCCAATAATGTGTAAAGATATTTATTTAAACCATGTAATTATAATTCACATTATAATTTCCAGGATAAGAAAGGGTCACCTTAATACAAATACTTTATAGTCTTCCCAAATAATCATACTTCAAATAACGTAACTTAATGAACATTCATAGATCAATGATTATCAATCTGTTAGCACCTTTCTTGAGGATGATAGTCTAAAAACTAAATGTAATAAGAAACACCTTGAATGAAAATGTATATTATTAAAACTTCCTGTTTTCTGTAGCATTGAAAGGTTCCTTATTTGTGTATGCCTCATGCTCAATTTCGTTCTTGATTTAAAGCTAAAAAGAGCCAGTATTGCACTGCCTCTTCCTTCACCTTGCACTGCCCTTTTGATATTCATGTTATACTTAAATCAATTTCCAAAATGTCTAAAAACAGACATGCATTTCACATTGAATTTTTTTAAAAATCTTTTGTAGATAAAGGCTATGGAAACAAACAAGCAAAATAATGCAGTAACCTTTTACTCGCCTGCTGGAGGTACTATCTGCTGCATAGAATTTTAAATCCTCATCTGCAGATGCAATTGAGCTGGTATTGCCAAGTACTCCGCTTTTCCTGTGCTGCTGCGATACAGCTATTCATCAAAAGAACACATTATGTGAAAAACGTTAAGTACTATCAGTTTAAGTTTCTTATATGATTTAACAAAAGAACTTCTAAAATCTAGCTAAAGCTCTGCTCTGTCACATTTTCAGATGCATGTCAGACACGTTGGGGAAAAAGGTCTTACTGCTGCTGATGTACTCCTCCTAGCAAATGTGTGAGACTGGGAAGCTAAGAGAGGTATGAACAAATTAAAACATCATCCTAAGATAAAAACAATGTACCAAGCATTAAAATGACATATAATTTACATTGTCAACAAATGGATAGCATGCCCAAAATAACTTGAGATTTTTATTAGCTTTATAATTAACAAAAGCCTATAAGTAAATCATTGTGGCTAAGATTCTTACAGACAAGCATCAATAAAAATCCCTACCAAATGCATATTGCTATTAATGAGAGTAGGTTATTTTACTAGCTACTTAGCATTAATGTTATCTTTCTTAAAAAGCATTAAATAGAAGATCCGAAAGTGAAGCTTACTTATGAAGTGACTTGAGGTATAATGTTTCATCCCCCCACCAACACCCTCTGGATCTTGTATCAGTTATAACTAAAACAGAATGTAAGCAATAAGGACTGTTCTCATTATCTATTATTTTTCCTTCCATGTCAGCTGATTTAATGTACTATTGATTCCTAGGTTGCATACAGATGGAGGAAGAAAGCAAATCAACAAAGATACATAAAGCTTTAAAAACTATCAGAAAGAGGGCGCCTGGGTGGCTCAGTTGGTTAAGCGACTGCCTTCGGCTCAGGTCATGATCCTGGAGTCCCTGGATCGAGTCCCGCATCGGGCTCCCTGCTCGGCAGGGAGTCTGCTTTGCCCTCCGACTCTATCCCCTCTCATGTGTTCTCTCTCATTCTCTCTCTCTCAAATAAATAAATAAAACCTTTAAAAAAAAAAACTATCAGAAAGAGAAACATAACAGTATTTAGATAAAAACACTATCTTTAATTGTCTAGCTATAAATATAGGTATAAAAGGTGGTGGAAATATTAATACTTGCTCACTAATGACAATTAAGCATCATGATTGTTTTTAACAAACTAACTGAATTTTAAAGTATGCTTTCCCCCTTAACTGCAAGTAACTCTAAATACCAAAAGCTTTAAAGATTTTAACCTTTCTATTGAATTTCCACTTCTCTAAGAAATAAGGTGACCATTCTAATTACATGGTAGTCCAAAAGATATGAACTCCACAAATATAGCCCTGTAGGTCACGGCATCATTCCTTACTGCTCAAATTGTTATATATTAGTAAGCACAAGCTAACTTCAATAGTTCCCTTAAAGTAAAATGTATCAGACAGAAACTTACCAAACTGACACTACTACATTATTTAAAACTGCTCCTTCATTTAATACAGTGTACTGCCACATATAGCATCCCAGTGAGAAGTGATTCCAGCAGTGAGAATCTCAAAATATGGACCTTGGGGGTTCCTGAGCCTTTACATGAAGTCTGTGGGATCAAAATTATTTTCATAATACTAAGACGATATTTGTATTTTTCACTCTCAGTCTCTCATGAGTTTACACTGAACCTTTCCTCAGACCACATGGCATGTAGTACCATAACAGACTGAATGCAGAAGCAGATATAAGAATCCAACTATCTTCCATTCAGCTAGACTTTATTTAAAGAAATAGAAATGTAAAACAATATCAGCTTTTTCATTAATTTTTTTTGTTTCCAAAAAATTGTAATTTTCCCAAAAATAGGTTAATTGTGTGAACATGTAATTAGCTGTTATTTTTTAAGTGAATTTAATAAATGGTTTCAAAACTTCTCAGTTTTACTTTCTAACAGGGTAAATGCTGAGATATATAACCCAAATAAATCAAAGCTCTTTAAGAGCTTGATTTTTAAGAGTGTAAATGGGTACCAAGACTAGGGAAAAAATGAGAATTTGCTCACTAGAGTTTTTGCTTACATTTTTCCCTTATATCAAGGCTTACAGTTTTTGGTTAC
The DNA here is from genome assembly GCF_002201575.2 of Neomonachus schauinslandi. NCBI lineage: Eukaryota > Metazoa > Chordata > Mammalia > Carnivora > Phocidae > Neomonachus > Neomonachus schauinslandi. The sequence goes on along the minus strand of NC_058404.1, from coordinate 74,697,401 downwards.
AAAAATGACTGCAGTAATTTTAAAAGCAGTGATTCTAAAAACATTCATTTTAGAAAAGCAAATATAAAATGTTTTGAATTTTCACAAATGTCACTTTTAATACTTAACTTTCAGTCATCTTAATTACTGGGTGTAATTATTACTGGCTGTGTTTCACAGTACTGTTAAAAACTATTTTTTAAGTAGTAGATAACTGATAATGATGATGTCTATGCAACAAGATACTAAAATCTAGCTAGTAAACATATATACATTGAAAAAGAGACAAAATGAGTTGTTAGGAAAATGAAAATGTGAGATTATGTATTTTTAATATAAAAAGAAACCATAAGAAGCTTCTAAAATTCATCATGCCTGTATAAAACCACTAGTTTTAAATAATTTTTTTCCTGAAAAGAAATATCTAAACTTGAAATAAAATACATCTCAAGAAGGGACTGCCATTCAGTAATAAAAAGATGATCATGGGGGAAAACCTCTCAAAACTATATGAAAGACAGAGAAATTACAGTTCAATAACTTAATTACTTTAGAGTAATTCCTATTGCTGAGAATAGTTGAATGTTTGATACACTAAGGCTTTACAGTCAAATAGGGAAAAGAAGGCTTCTTATCTCCCCCCAAATTTTTGTGTGCTAGCCCACATTTGCCCCTGTAAATCCCACAGGGTTAATTTTGAAAGAGGTTCTCCTTGGTTTTGTCCTTGGCCAAACCCCATATCCTTATTAGCCTTCAAGAGCTCTGGTTCCCACTGACTCAATCATTCAATGATGTACTAAGCACCTACTATGTGCTAGACAGGTATAGGGTAATGAAAATGAAGCAATGCAAAAAACAGATAAAAATCCTTCCTGCCTTCTTTGAACTTATAGTCCAGGTGAAGAAGACATGCAACAAGCAAAAATACCACAGCAGACAGTAGTAACTGCAAAGAAGAGGGGAAGAAGAAGGAAGGATGAGGGGCACCTGGGTGGCTCAGTCGTTGGGCGTCTGCCTTCAGCTCGGGTCATGATCTCAGGGAGGATGAAATGTTCAAAGAAAGACTCATTCTCTTATTAGAAATACAAATTTTGGGGGGCGCCTGGGTGGCTCAGTCGGTTGGGTGGCTACCTTTGGCTCAGGTCATGATCCCAGGGTCCTGGGATCGAGCCCCCCATCGGGCTCCCTGCTCAGCAGAGAGCCTGCTTCTCCCTTTCCCTCTGCCTGCCGCTCTGCCTACTTGTGCTATCTCTCTGTCAAATAAATAAATTAAAATATATATATATAAATTTTTTAAGGATTTAAGAATATTTTCTAAATGTTGGGAGAGGAATAGTGGCAACAAAAATATGTGGTCAGTGGACACAAAAACTGAACTGTTTTAATGAAAATTTTCAATTATATATAAAAGAGAGAAAAGCCTAATGAATTCCTATATATCTACTCATCACCCATATTCAACAATTATTCAAGATATTACCAATATTGCTGTCTTTGTCTTTTTTTGAGGTTTTCTTTTTTTCTTAAGATTTTGTTTATTTGACAGAGAGAGACACAGGGAGAGAGGGAACACAAGCAGGGGGAGTGGGAGAGGGAGAAGCAGGCCTCCCACTGAGCAGGGAGCCTGATGTGGGGCTCGATCCCAGGACCCTGGGATCGCGACCTGAGCCGAAGGCAGACGCTTAACGACTGAGCCACCCAGGTGCCCCCCTTTGAGGTATTTTAAAGTAAATCCTAGACATAATGTCACTCCCTCTCCCACCCACCCACATAATATATATTTAAATAATTTATCCATTGCTTTATATAACCACAAAATCACTACATCACACTCATCAAATTAACAGTTTCCATAGTATTAACTAATAACAGTCATTATTTAAATTTCCAATATCATCTCAAAAATGTCTTTTCTAGGTAATGTGATCTAAAAAGAACCCAGGGGCGCCTGGGTGGCCTCAGTCAGTTAAGTGTCTGACTTTGGCTCAGGTCATGATCCCAGGGTCCTGGGATCAAGCCCCTCGTTGGGCTCCCTACTCAACAGGGAGTCTGCTTCTCCCTCTGCCCCTCCCCCAGCTCATTCTCTCTCTCTCTCTCTCTTTCAAATAAATAAATAAATAAAAATCTTAAAAAAAAAAAAATCCAAACAAGAACTACTCTTTGTATGTGGCTGTTATGTTTCTTAGATCTCTTTTACTTGATAGTAACTCCCCAAGTCCCTCTTTTTCATGCCACTGACGTGGAGAAACCACATTAGCTGTCCTGTATTCTGAAATTGTCTGTATGCTTCTTCACTGTGTCACTTACTTTGTAACCCAATCTCTCCTACTTCCCACAAATAACTTCTCATAATGCCTATTCCAAATTCCAACCCCAACATAAATACTAGAGATACAGGTAGCAGACACAGGAGTCCTTCAAACTCCAGAGAATCAAACAGCAATTTAAGTCTACTGGTAATTTTTAACATTTGTTGAAATTAATCTGAAAAATTTAATATGGTGCAATAGCTCTGAAAAGACAGAAGAGGGAACTATACAATTAAGAATTCTACACTTAAGCAGCACTAAATTTTGTTTTAACTTTAAGCCCTGATTTTCAAGTTTACAATGGTTAAAAATATAGTAATGATAACCATTTTAGATATCCTCTTTCCGACAAACAAAAAGTCCTAGAACCTAAGAAAAAGATGTGGAAAAACAGGATAAAGACTGAATGCACAGATATGTTTAAGTTGTAACACACTAATAAATAACCATTAACCAAAGCAACCCATTCAATTATTCTAACAAACAATGCACTGCCACTTTCTAAATAATTTTCTTCAATAAAAAGTATATCTAAATAAAACCAATGTATGTGTTTTTAATAACCATTTCAGTTCAAAATAGTAAGTGTAAAAATATGTTTTCAAGAAGTTTTTTTAAAGGAAAATCCAGAAATAAAGATTTTACAGCAAATTACTTTTACATATCCATTTATTCAAAGGGAAACTTCAAAAAGACTTGAGTAATCATGGTATCTTAAGAATTAAGTATATACAGTCTATGATGTTTCCTGGTTCTAAGGTAAAGGAAAAGGGTAGTGGTAACTCAGTTTCCAATGGATTTCTCTACCACTCCAGTCACCCCCAACCCCATTGAAAAAGAGAGAGAGGGAGAGAGAGAGAGGGAGAGAGGGAGAGATGGAGAGAGGGAGAGAGATACAGAGAAAGCTCAAGAAACTTTTAAAATTTGATGTTTCAAATAAACTTTCTAAGAAGAGTGATACAATGGTCAAAAATAAACTTTACTAGTGGTAAGGCACATTTACTTTCACCTTCTAAAAGAGTATCTAATAAATTATTGACTCGCCTTCTGACATTTTTCACTTTCAAAAGGTAAAAGAAATGTATCAACTTAGTCAACTAAAAAGAATGATCCGGATGTACATGATCCAACATAGCACAGAGACACTATTAGGAAAACAACACATCTGGGCTCTAGGTCAGACAATTCTCAGTAGGCAATATTATCTTAAGCAAGCCATCATCTCATAAACATCCATTTGCTCATTTAAAAATGGCAGCATAATAATCTCACGTTGACTTGCTTCCATAGTCCCATCTCTTTGCAAACCAGCTCCATTAAGAATTAACTTACTTAGAACTGAGGAAAAGCACTCATCATGTAAAAACGAAGGAGAGGGGGAGAGGGGGAGAAAAGAAAAAGAGAGAAAGAAAGAGAGAAAGAAAGAGAGAAAGAAAGAGAGAAAGAAAGAAAGAAAGAAAGAAAGAAAGAAAGAAAGAAAGAAAAGAAAAAAAGAAAGAGAAAGAAAGAAAGAGAAAGAAAGAAAGAAAGAAAGAAAGAAAGAAAGAAAGAAAGAAAGAAAGAAAGAA
>NC_058404.1:74599982-74693535 GCF_002201575.2 Neomonachus schauinslandi | reverse complement strand
GAAAGAAAGAAAGAAAGAAAGAAAGAAAGAAAGAAAGAAAGAAAGAAGAAAGAAGAAAGAAGGAAGAAAGAAAGAAAGGGAGGGAGGGGAGGGGAGGGGAGGGGAGGGGAGGGGAGGAGAGGAGAGGAGAGGAGGGAAGGGTAATTGGGGGACCACCTAGCTATGTTCAGTTTGTTATGTCAGCTTCTGTGTATCACAAAAATGTTTCAGCATGTGCTGAGAGACAGATGAGTCAATTCAATCTTGCCCATTTTGTAGCTTAGCTGAAAGCAAAACCAATACAGCCTTAACATAGCTAGAAAACCACAATTAAAAATTCCCCAACTGGTGTGATCTAAACTTACAGAAATTAGGGTCTAGTTACTTCCTCTCTGCATATTTACTCCAAGGTGCAGTGAAATGGTCCCAAAAGAGAAGTGAGGAATTCTGTCTTGAAAAGTAGTATTCTCCCTAAATTACTAGCCAAAATGGAAAGCCAGTTCAGATTACAACATAACTTCACTAGGTAAAAGAGCATTCAATCTACCACTAATGCTGTAAGAAAAATAGTCAAGCCAGAGGGACACTTCAGAATCAACCTATTTTCAAAACCATTAGCACTTCTACTTTTTCCAATTAAGCTGACTCTATAGTAAAACAAAAAGCCTAATTTTATACTAGTTTCTGCCTAATAAGCAAGATGGTGTCATTACTCCATCTCTTTAGAGCAAGTACAGTACTACAGTATCCTAGCAAATTAACTACAAGAGTAGCCAAATCATGCAAAGAGCAAACCCAACAGTCATTCCCAAGATTCTTTTTATAGATAGCAATTTAGTCAATCAACCCTGGTGATCAATGGGGAGTTATATCAAAAGCAGACTGCCCTTATAGTCATAAAGCAGTGCTTTGGAAGCAAACCAGGTGGAGGGGCAGGGCAGGAACTATAGTTTTAAAACGTATAGCCAATACTACAATAAATACGCCAATTTTCTTTATACTACACACTATAGAAAGTAATGCTTTATACATCCCTAATAACATCTTGTGTGTGGATAATAATAGGTATGGGTGGAGAACGGCAGAACCTTCTTCCCTGTTTATAAAATGGAGGATAATAATGGTTTTAACAGGTATTATGGGGTATGAGAAAGAAGGGAATCTTGGAGGAAAATGGCCTAGGATGCTGACCTATTTCTAAAAGTCAGGGATGAGTTAAACTATAATCTCTCTCTAATGGAATGACTTAATAATAACTGAGATTCAAACTGGAAACCCTAAATCATCCCAAAATAAAACTATGGTCATAATATGCTAACTTTTAAAAAGAAAGTATATATTATTAAAATAGTTATATCAAAAAAACATTTTAAATTGTTTTCCTCTCCAAAACATATTCTATGGAATTTATATTTTATCATAAGGTCTTTAATCACTTTGGAGCTAGAATTGCTAATTTCTATAACAAATGGGTTCAAAGAAGTCAGAAACCCTCAGGAGCAAAGTCTGAGGTTATACTATATATAATTATATATTACTATATAAATAAAGAAGTACTACACTTACTGAGTTAAAGTAGCCAGTCATCCATGGCAAGTAACAATACTAAACAAACAGAAAATGTTTACTTTATACTATTACTTTATACTATTTAAGAGAGATTTTCAGCAATTTTCCCCTAATTGGACCCTTTCCAAATGAAATCTTACAATATTTAAAACATATGAACAATATTATTAGTGTAAAATTTTTATGAGTTACAGATTTCCTGAGTTATATTTACTTACATAAAGAAAATTAATAAAGCAAAAAAAGGCTATCTAGTAAGTATAAAAACATGTAATCATTGAGTTTTTATCAGTTTCAGCAACTTATTTCTATATTGTTTTGGTTACACTATATCAAGAAAATCCTGATACATAAAGATTAAGTAGTTGAATGAGAAATTTCTAAAAGATATATTGGAAATTTTCGATCCACATTCACAGTGTAATACTCCCTGCAGTCTTACACATTCCTGTCATGATGCCTAGAGACACTAGACATTACTAGAACACATTCCTACAGTGGGATGGCTAGCAATGATTTAACTATACATGGTAATGATTGATCTCTATCTAAATATATACCACTACACCCAAATTAAGTGAAATATATTCCCAATTCAGCTTATTTTAGCCAGAACCAATAAAGTTACCTGATAATTATACTTAACAAAACCTTCAAATCTGTGTTAAAACGTCTTTTCAGACATTTGCCTGGCAATAATCACATAAATGAATAAGAGAAAAAGTGGCAAAATTAAAAGAATTACCCACTATTACCAAATAGAATTGTGTTCCAGGAATTCAAATCTTACATAATATTAAGGGGGGGGGGGGGAGACCATTACCAACAAATTTCAGGAAGCTTAATAGAACATTAGAAATGGATCTCTAAGTACAGAGAATATAATCAGAATATTCCTAAATTCACAATGAGAAGAGTAGTAACAGAAGTAGGATTTGAACCTGCCCAACATCAAAATTTAAGTTCTAATCATACCAGCTGTCTCAAAAACTGAATGGTGACCTAGACTGGCTTTCCTATTACTAAAGGTCTTAAAAGAATGATCCAATGCAGGGAAGACTTAAATAAGTGATATATTTAAACTTTTAAAAAACCAGGCTATCCAATTTCATAGTAGGCAATAACAGGATTTTTTTAAATGAAATAGAAAAGTATTGTGAAAAATACAAAATAACAATACTACCAAAGGAAAAAATTGAATTAGCAAATCCAAAACCTTCTTTCAAGAAAATTTTCATTAGTGAATTCTATCAAATATTTAAGAAAACCATATGCCAAGTTTTATATAAACTTTAAGTCTGGCATACAAACATTGGCCAGTATTATACAAAACAGAGGAAAAGAGGACACTTTCAGCTTTGACAAAAAGTTTAGCAAATCAAATCCAGTAATATATAAAAATAATATGTCCTAACAAAGCGGAGTTTTCCTAAGAATGTAGAGTTAACATGAAAAATACTTAGCGTTAATTCACAGTAATAGCTTAAAAGAAAAAAACTAAATGATCATGGCAGTAAATGTAGAGCATCCAGGGACAAAATCAAATACCATAAATAATTAAAAACAGACAGACAAAACCACTGAGTAAAGAACTTCTTCAACCAGATAAAGGGTATCTATGAAAGTCCTATGGCTAACAACAGATTTAAGAGTGAAATAAATATATTCTCCCTAAGTCTGGGAACATGGCAAGAATGTCTGCTCTCATTTATTTATACTCATAATTATACTGCAGAAATCTAACATAAAAAGGTAAGAGAAAGAAAAACAAAAAGATCAAAAAAGAGGTAAAACTGTCTCTGTTCATATGATTGTTTATGTAGAAAATCCTAAGAAATCTAACCCAAAAAGGTACTATAAACAGGAAATAAGCACTGGTGAGGATATGGAGAAACTGAAACCCCTGTAAATTGGTGGTAGTAGAACACAATGGTGAAGCCAACTGTGGAAAAGTCTGGCAGTTTCTCAAAAAGCTAAACATATAATTATACCACATGACCCAGCTATTCCATTTCTAGGTACATACCCAAGAGAACGGAAAAGAGGACTCAGATACGTGTACACCAGTGTCCACTGCAGCATTAGTCACAAAAGCCAAAAGGGGTAAACAGCCCAAGTATCCACAAGCAGATGAATAAATAAACAAAATGGAATGGAATATTATCCAGCCATAAAAAGAAATGAAATTCTAATGCATGCTACAACATAGATGAACTTTGAAAACTTTATGCCAAGTGAAAAGTCAGACATGAGATAAATACTGGATGATTCCACTTATATGAAATGTCTATCATAGGCAAATTCATATAGGCAGAAAGTTGATTAGATATTACCAGGACCTGGGAGAGGGAGAAAATGAGGAATTATTGCTTAATTAGTATAGAGTTCAGTATTTCTTATCACCTTAAAAAAAAAAAAAACTGCCATACATTACTGAGAGCAATTAAAAGATAATCCAAATGAAAGATAAACCATGTTCATAAGCTAGAATACTAAATATTAATGTCAATTTGTCATAATGTCTTATTATGACATGTTATACTAAATATTGTATGATAGGTCTATTCTCAAAATCGTGAGATCAGATACTTCACCAAAGAAGACTCTCAAATTGCCAACACACAAAAAGATGCTCAATATTAACATCAGAGAAATATAAATTAAGCCAGAAATACCTCAACTTTGTGCTATTATTTTCATATACATTTTAAACTGAACAATACATAGTTTTTGCTTTAATCCTAGGTAATTTTTTAAATTAATAAAAGTGTATATAGTTGTTATAATTACCCTTTCTTTAATGTTGATTCCTTACAGTAGATGGCACTTGTAATCTGGTGCCATTTCCCTTCAGACTAATGAACTTCCTTTAGAACTGCTTGCAATGCCAGTGGACTAGTGAAAAATTCCATCAGTTTTTGTTTACCTCTTCAATGGTTCTCTTGCTTCTAGAATTTCCCTCAGTATATTCCCAGTATATAGCTTGGCTAGGCCTAATTTCTGTCCTATGCCACTGAACGGCAGGAGGCTGGGATGCACCCAAAGCCAAGAAAGCTACACATCACAGTTGCAGGTTTATCTGGCTTCTGCCTCATTTTGGTCATTTTCTGCTGCTTTCAAACAGCTGGAAGTTTTTCTTTCAATATTTTACCCAGATTTTATAACTGTTATCTGAAGGATGATTCACTCAACTACTTCACTGGCCTGACTGCATCATTACCAGATGTCAGAAACTCAAAATTCTATTAATGTTTAGTGAAAAACTTCTAACATCCTTGATTTTCTTTCCTCCCTCCGAATTAGGACCTTCATCTCACCACATAAGAATTTAAAGTACTCCTACTTCCTTCTAGTCTTTTCTCCCTTAACTCACATAGTACACTGACAGTGATTTCTTATCTATCACACTGCTTTTATCATTAGAAACAATGTTTTCTGTGAAAACCAGGAAACATGTAATGAGAAACCTAATTTTAATTTTCAACTCCACCACTATCTGTGAAACTATAAGTAAATCACAATCTCTGTGATCCCTATTTCTACCATCTACAAATCAGAATATCATCTGCCTCATTAGTTAAGCTTAGGACCAAAATATAATAATTAATGTTTACAAGTGTAGACAAGAATTGGTCAAAGATGTTATAGGCTTTGTGACATGAGAGTAAGTGAATTGTTAAAATCATTATATAAAAAAGAACAAATGAACAGACTCAGACAGTCAGATAATGAGTTCATTCACTAATTCAAAAAGCATTTACTAAGTTCCAACCAGATATCAAACTTTTTTTTTAAGATTTTATTTATTTATTTGACAGAGAGAGAGAAAGCAAGAGAGGGAACACAAGCAGGGGGAGTGGGAGAGGGAGAAGCAGGCTTCCCGCCGAGCAGGGAGCCCGAAGCGGGGCTCGATCCCAGGACCCTGGGATCATGACCTGAGCCAAAGGCAGACACTTAATGACTGAGCCACCCAGGCGCCCCTCAAACATTTTCAAGGCAAATTTTTCAGCATAAGAATAATTTTGGGGTGCTGAGGACATAATAACTGAGGTAAAATAGGTAATGAAGAAATACATGGCATTTGTGAGGCATCACAAATCTGTGATAATTTATATAATAAAAACAGAGACCATCTCCTACAAGGATATGTAATGAAGAGGAGCAAAGCTTCAACCCAGTTTATACTTAAGAGGTATATAAAAGAAAAGAGCAATAACAAACAAACAAACAAACACACATGTAGTCAGAGACATCACAGAAAAACCATAAAGTACAGTATTACAGAAGACAAGGGAGAAGTGAATGTTAAGAAGAAGGAAAATCCCAAATGCTGAAAAAGCGTAGGACAGGATGAGAAATGAAAACACACAGATTTAGCAACTGGAACTCTCTTACCTTGGGGATAATATAAAGCATTTTTTTTAAAGATTTTATTTATTCATATATTTGAGAGAGACAGAGACAGAGATAGCAACAGAGAGCACAAGTGGAGAGGAGAGGGAGAAGCAGGCTCCCCAGTGAGCAGTGAACCTGATGATTTGGCGCTCTATCCCAGGACCCTGGGATCATGACCTGAGCCGAAGGCAGACAGATGCTTAACTGACTGAGCCACCCAGGCACTCCAATATAAAGCATTTTAACATCAGCCTAACTAATGTCTGTCTACCTGGTTAGGTAAGAAAAGAAGTTTACTTTCACTCAAGGAAACAGAACGTTAGTAGAAACAACAGTCAAACTGCAGAGGGTAGTTGAAAAATAATTGATAAACTGGACAACTAGAGTCAATATAAATCAACAAGCTCAGTGATAATGGGAAGGATAGGGAAAGAGTAAAAGTAAGTATGATAAGACAGAGAACCCAGCATGGAGCATAATAAGAATAACAGAAAACAGCAAGGTTCAAGTGACAGGAAGAAGGGATAAGATTAAGAATATAGATGTTAGCCTTTGAAATAAATGAAAACATCGTGTTCTTTGAGTAAAGACAGACTAAGGAAAGAAAGTATAAAATATGAAATGAGAAAAGAATGAGGAAAATAGAAATAGGACTGGTCTTTTGAGGACAGTGGAAAGGTTCCAAATAACTAGTATGTAAAATGAAACAGAAGATCAAAATGAGATAAGGATTACCAGGAAGCACTGAGGCTAAAGCTAAGGGAAAAGTGTTGATTTATACTAGAAAACTCTAAAGACAGTAATAGGGTAGAACTCTAGCAAATCTAGGTAGTCCATGAACAGTTGTAATTATTTCAATTAATAGACTGGGAAATTTGTGAAGAAAGATTAGGAGAATGGAAACCTTGAGTATTCATAAGAATAAAATTGAGATGACGATTAAATTAAAGGTGGGTTACTCTGGATCAAGTTTTTCATTAAAAAAGAGGTAAGTTCTGAAGCAAAAAGCTTTTAGGAAAACTTCCTTGTATAATGTTACTATATAAATTGTACTGGGAGAAAAGGGAGTCAACTACTACTGTGTAATGGTCTTCGGACATTTGTACAAAAATAATGTGACATTTAGAATAATCCAAGTCCATTTAAGCTTTCCTCAGTAAGATTAGTAAGTAGTGAAAGACCCTTCTGATAAAGAATAGTTTAATTGTTCTATCCATGCAACCCTGGCCAAGGTATATTAATGAATCACATCAGCAGAATAGCAAACTCGAAGACATGGGCTGAGAATCTGCTACCTACAGTATAAAGCAGCTCCTACTGACTTTAGTGACAAATTAGTGGTTTAACTAAAGGGTAATCCTTCTTACTCTTGTAAGAAAAAGGGGTCAATTAATATTAAACCCACATTTCAAATATAAATACTCAGTGAATATATTTATTATGTTAGTAAGCATATAGAACGAGAAGGAAAATATAGTTCACAAAAACCATTTTACCTTAACTCAGCCATAAACAGGTTATCAAAATCCTCTTAATTACCACATGCAACATATACCATAGAAGGAAGTGACTCTCAACTAAATCTTTTCATTTTTTATTACAACAGAAAATGTAACACCATCCTGAATGAGATATGTCAGTTTTTATTTCCTTTTCCATTGCAAAATGTCCATGGATGGTATAACAGAAACTATAAAAATACCAAACTGAAGAACAATATTACCTTTCCAATGGACACTTGATTGTTAACCAATGGATACCATGATTTAAAATCAACTAAAAAGATGAGTATCAATAACCTTAGCTCTATAAAATTTCATAAAAATAGACCAGATTATTTGAAGTTAATACAGAATAGTATTAGATAATACGAATGATACAAAAGTAAATTTCCTTAATAAAAATATATTTACTATAGTATATTACAATCCCTTGCCCTCACACAGAAGACCAAGGCTACTTAGAATGGTGATATCCCATTGTTATATGCCATTTCTCTATAAACCTACATTAGACAACAGTATAGAACAATTCATTCTGAAATATGCCTTCAATTGATAGAAGCCACACAATGATAAAAAATAAGGAACTAAAATTGTCCCATAAAAATCAAGAAGACACATACCTAACTAAAGCAGAGGTAAACTATACATATTCCACATGTAAGTTTACAAATACATCAAAATATTACTGCCAACAAATATCCTGCACAAGACTAAAACCAGTAAGATTCTCAAAATCTATTCCCTCTTCAGAGAAAAGATAAAAAGAACTCAGATAATAGTGTTAGCCTAAAAGGCAATGGTTTATTAAGGTCTGACATCAAACACACATTAACTGCCATGATAAACTAAAGTATTACCCAATCCAAAAAACTAAACATGAATTCACAAGACTAGTATCAATGAATTTATCACACACAGCTAACATTTTCATGGTAACCCATGGGATCAAAATATAACATTTTGCTTAAAACAATTAGCTAAGGAATTGAAGCACAAAGATAATTGCTTCCTTTGGGCTTTGGCTGTCAAACACAAGAAATGCCATTACTTCACAGTCCTACAATAATTTAAACTTTGTCACAGATTTGCACTATCAATGAATATTTATTTAAAAATACATTTGCGGGGTGCCTGGGTGGCTCAGTAGGTTAAGCATCTACCTTCAGCTCAGGTCATGATCCTGGAGTCCTGGGATAGAGCCCCACATCAGGCTCCCTGCTCAGCGCAGAGTCTGCTTCTTCCTCTGCCCTTTACCCTGCTCGTGCTCTCTCTCTCTCTCTCTCTCAAATAACTAAAATCTTTTTAAAAAATACATTTGCAATATGACACTAAAAGCACAAGCAACAACAACAACAAAAAACAGATGATTGAACATCATCAAAATTAAGAACTTTTTTGCTTCAAAAGACACCAGAAATAAAGTGAATAGACAATCCACAGAATGGGAGAAAAGTAGTTACAAGTCATGTATCTCATAAGGGAATAGTCTTCAGAATATATAAAGAATGCTTACAATTCAACAATAAAAAGACAACCCAATTAAGAAATGGGCAAAAGATTTGAACAGACATTTCTCCAAACAACATATGTAAATGGTCAATAAGCACATGAAATAATGCTCATCATAAGTCAATATAGAAATGAAAATCAAAACCACAATGAAATACCATTTCACACTCATTAGGATAGCTAAAACACAGAAAAGCGTAACAATAACAAGAGTCTGTGAAGATGTGGAAAATCTGCAACCCTCATATCCTGTTGGTGGGATTATAAAATAGTGCAGCCACTTTGACAGTTCCTCAGAGTTAAACAGAGAGGTATCACATTACCCTGCAATTCCATCTCTCTAAGCATTTATCTAAAAGAAAAACACACGTCCACACAAAAACTTATACAAAAATGTTCACTGCAGAAGCATTCCTAATAGCCAAAAAGTAGATACAACTCATCAACTGATGAATAGATACACAAAATGTGGTATACAATGGAATGTTTTTTCCATAAAAATGAATGACACACACTACAACATGGGTGAACCTTGAAAATATTATGTTACGTGAAAGCATCCAGACACAAAAGGACAAACAGTATATGCTTCCATTTATATGAAATGCCCAGAATAGGCAAACCCATAGAAACTGAAAATATACTGGTGGTTGCTTGGAGGCAGAGCAGGCGGTGGGGCAGGGAAGGGTGTTTAAAGGGAATTAGGGAGTGACTGCTAATGGATAAAATGGTGGATGGAAGTGTCCTAAAATTAAATGGTAGTGACAGTTGTACATCTCTGAATATACTAAAAACCATTAAATTGTACAGTTAGGGATGAATTTTCTGATATGTAAAGTGCATTCCAATAATGCAGTTACTAAAAATAATTTGCAAAAATGAAATATATGATGTAAGTATATACAATGCAAAGATGACTGCTTCCCTCAAACTAACTCAAATATATGCATCAATGGGGAAAAAAATACTATGTTAATTTTTTCTACTTAATGTATCTCCAGAAATCAGTTACCACATTTTTAGGTAGTAAAATTTGTTTGAGATTTTTTAACATCATTTGCTCCTTAAAATGTTACATTTATTATAGATATACAGTAAGCTGAATAGTTATAATTGTTCAATATTTAAGCATCAACTGTGATTATTACAGAATTTTAGAAACATCATTTGGTTAAATATTTATTCTTTCAAACACATCAAAAAGCATAATAAAAGAAATCAATGTTTATTATTAAATATTTCTTCATGTATCTAGGAAACTTCCATTAGCTAATCAAATAAATGTATTCATTCTTAATAATATTTCACTAACTACATTAAAACAATTAAACTAAGACACTTGATAAACCAATGCCTCACACGCTGAAGTATATTTAATAATTTTTAAATCTATCACTATTAACTATTAATCTATACAGTCACCAGAGTCTAAAATACAATGTAAAGTAAAACACATTCTAGGATTAACTGTCTACTTTCAGTCAAAATAAAAAAGTAAAAGCTTTACCTAGTGAAAGCATATGTTTACGAAATTCTTCATATTTTGTTATTACAAAGAAACTGGAGGAACGCAAATAGGAAATAGCTTAGGGCCTTACCAGAGTACTGGTCTTCATGTTGACTTACTGGGGTTAACAGAACCTAATGTAAGGAGGAGTCAAAGTAATGGATGGCTAAAGAAATCTGTACTACTATCAACAGCTAATAGAAAACTGCTACAAAAATCTTACATGAGGATAATCCTGTTTCATTCACCAAAGTATTAGCATTCCTGCTCAGTAAGACTACTACTTTATTTGAAGTCTTTTAATATTTAGATTGCACACTCAAAGAATTTTCTAAATACAGTGTGTACAAAGAATCAGAAGGGGATCAGAATAAATATAAAGAAATTCCAGTACCAGGTAAAAATTAAAGGAAATATGAATTATATTTATAATTTACACTGGCTATTGTAAACGACATTAAGGTAACATACATGCAAACTTAAGCAACATGTAAAACATTTAACACTGAGAATATGTACTTACTTAATACTTAACAGCCTTTTAAAAGTCCCCCTGCTGGTTGAGACTCCCTAAATAAGAAAAAAAAGAAGAGGAAGAGGAAAAGCAAGGGGAAGAGGAAGAAGAAGAAAAAGAAGAAGAAGGAGGAATAGTTTTCCCACTTCAGAAGTTACCCCTACTCTGTAAAATCTACCCAAGAATCCAATTTATATGAGAGTAATTTGGGTTTTTTTTACAACACTGAAACACAAATCATATGCTGAAACTTTGGCACATGATAAATATAAAACATTTTTTCTTAATCTTATAAACAATTTAAATTTTATATGTAATATATAGAAAAGCTAATGAATTATCAAGATATTGGCAGAGTTTATTAGATTGGCAGAGTTTACTAGACTACAAAGAATGAGCTCTATAACAAATCAGATTTTAAAATTATAGACCAAGACAACAGCAAACTAACACTGTCTCAGAGAAGCACTCATATGTTAAATTCTTCCTGACCATTAACATACAATGTCATATACTACATTCTAGTATCTATAGTTACCACCTTGTAAGTAGCACCTAGACAATCTAACTATAGAGTTAAAGTACTAGTCACTGAGGTAGAAAAATTCTTTACAAAGTATTCATTCTATTTTTTTTTTAAAGATTTATTTGTCAGAGAGAGAGAGAAAGAGAGCGGCAGGCAAAGGGAGAAGCAGGCTCCCCACTGAGCAAGAAGGCCAATGCAGGACTCGATCCCAGGACCCTGGGATCATGGCCTGAACCAAAGGCAGATGCTTAACTGACTGAGCCACCCAGGATCCCTTCATTCTATTTTTTTTAATTAAAGTAAGGAGCATTTTAAAATCAACCTAATGTTGGGACGCCTCTCTCTCATTCTTTCTCTCTCAATAAAAAAATAAAATCAACCTAATGTTAATAGAAAAAAAATTAAAACATTTTACCCATAATAAAAGGAAATGTATAAACTAATTTTACTATTTACAAAAGTAAGTTGTAAATAATTTTATAATATAGTATATACCCT
The DNA here is from genome assembly GCF_002201575.2 of Neomonachus schauinslandi. NCBI lineage: Eukaryota > Metazoa > Chordata > Mammalia > Carnivora > Phocidae > Neomonachus > Neomonachus schauinslandi. The sequence continues at coordinate 74,681,533 of NC_058404.1, read as the reverse complement.
TTCAGTCAAGTGTCAAGTCAAAATAGCCTTCAAAACAAAGTTCAAAATGCAAGAAAAAAAGCACTAAATATTATAGAGCTTTTATTGTTTGCCAGGCACATTGTTCAGGACTTGAAAAAACTTAAACACACTTTTAATTACCTCATTTACTCCCCATTTTACAGATTAAAAAAACAAGCCTTATAGAAATTAAGTTGCCTACTTAGAGATATAGCAGCTGCCTTTGCACAATCCAATGTCTTTAAGGCATGGTACTATGACTCTTCAAAAATGAAACAAAACTGGGGCACTTGGCTGGCTCAGTTGGTAGAGAATGTCATATACTCTTGATCTCAGAGTTTTAAGTTCAAGCCCCACATTGAGTGTGGAGCCTACTTAAAAAAAAAAAAGAAACAAGACGTAATATTACATAAAACTAGCTCAGTCGGTTAAGCGTCTGCCTTCAGCTCAGGTCATGATCCGGGGGTCCTGAAATCGAGCCTTGTGTCAGCTCCATGCTTGATGGGGAATCTGCTTGTCCCTCTCCCTCTGCCCCTCCCACACACCCCTGCTCATGCTCATGTTCTTGCTCTCTCTCTCAAATAAATAAAATCTTTAAAATATATGTGTATATATAACATAAACTTAGACTGTCTCTTTTAGAGTCAACAAAAGTGTTCTTAAATTCCTTTTAAAGAATTACCAGAATACAAATCATGTATCTTACTAACAGAAAATGGTATCATACCAGAATTTACAATACTACATACAAAATAAAATACAAATGTTTTCTTATAGTAAGCCACACCCAAAAGATTTTCTATCACTACTACTGTTAAAATCCATCAAATTTATCCATCCATAGGGCATTGAAAAAGGAAGAAGAAAAAGTGTATGAGAGACTTAAAAATGAAGGTTAAAACAATAAAGCTTCTTCTATGAGATGACAGAAAAATATCGTCATGACTTTCAGATAGGCAAAAATTTCTTAAACAAGACATGAAGATTAACAAATGGGACTTCATTAAAATGTAAAAGTTATGTTCTTAAAAAAGTGAAAATGCAAGCTACAGAGCAGCAGAAAATATTCACAATGCACATATCCAACAAAGGACTCATGAACAAAATATTATTTTAGAAAAATAAGTCACCAAGAACAAGACAACCCAATTTTTAAAACAGGCTAAAGGCCAAACAAAACTTCACAAAAAAATAATTTTAAAACCCAATAAGCATATTGAAAAGGTACTCAATATCACTATCAGGAAAATATAGATAATGCAATAAGAAACTATTACCAACCAAAATGAGTTAAGATTTATCTAAAAACCAGACAATACCAAGTGCGAGTGACTGCCGGGAGATATGTAAATTAGCATTACCAGTATGGAAAACTATTTGGAAGTATCTACAAAAGATGAAAATACCCATAGCCAATGACTAAGTAATACCATACCTGGGTACACAAGCAATAGAATGTGTACATATGTGCACAAAAAGCTATACACAAAGTTTATCACAGCAGCTTTATCTAAAGAGCCCAAAACTCTATATAACCCAAACCGTCCACTGGCAAAGGGGGGAAATAAATGTAGCATATACATATTCATGAAATCCTAAACCTCAGTGAAAATGAGAAAACTAATGTCATACACAAAACAAGATACATCTCACAAACATAATGCTGTTTGAAAGAAGCCAGGTGTGGGTGTGTGTGTATATATATATTTTTTTAATTTAATAAATTCAAAAACAAGACAAACTAATCTCTGATCACAAAGTCAGAATAGTAGTTAACTTTGGGTGAAGGGGTTATTTGATTGGGACAGGACACAGGGCAGCTTCAGATAAGTTGATATATTGATCTATGTTGCAACTACAAAGGTATGTTCACTTTGTAAGTTTATCAATATAGAAAAGTTAATCTATAATTTTCTGTATGTAAATTATACTTCAATTATTTTAAAAGTTTTTAATTTTTTTAAGATTTATTTAGAGATAGCACATGCACATCAGTGGGGGGCAGGGGCAGAAGGAGAGAGAGAATCTTAAGCAGGTTCCATGCCCAGCGTGCAGCCCGACTCAGGGCTCAATCTCACAACCCCAAATCATGACCTGAGATGAAACCAAGAGTGAGACACATAACCAACTGAGCCACCCAGGTGCCCCTTAAAAGTTTATTTTTAAAAAATAATGAAAAATTACTTCACAGTAAAATAACTTCAGGTCATCATACTGATGATATGTACTAATTTAAAAATCTGAATTTCCTAACAGTATATTTCAATTTATTACTACTGACTCTATATAGATAAATATGCCTGGCCATTTTGTATTAATAAGTTTTGAGAATAGTTTCAATGTAAATATAAATTTTAACAGCAAAGAATTCCTTATAATTGTCTATTAATACTAGAGAAAATTTTACATAAAATCTTGCTAATGTCTGTTCTACACCGGCTCAAGTTAGGTTTACAAATGTGTAATTTTGTACACATATTAAAAGTATTAATAGCTAACTCAGAAATTGATTTCAAAAGCAATCAGATGATCAAGCCAAGCATTCATAAAAATGTTAAGGCAAACTACTTGGCCCTGTTGCTTAGAAAATCTTAAGACTTTTGACAAAGAAGGCAAGAATATACAGTGGGGAAAAGATAGTCTCTTCATTAAATGGTGTTGAGAAAACTGGACAGCTACATGCAAAAGAATAAAACTGGACCACTTTCTTACACCATACACAAAAATAAATTCAAAATGGATTAAAAACTTAAATGTAAGATCTAAAACCATAAAATTCCTAAAAGAAAACATAGGCAGTAAACTCTTAGACATTGGCCTAAGGAATATTTTTTTGTATATGTCTCCCCAGGCAAGGGAACAAAAGCAAAAATAAACAATTAGAACTATATCAAACTAAAAGCTTTTGCAGTGAAAGAAACCATAAACAAAATGAAAAGGCAACCTACTGAATGGGAAAAGATATTTGCAGATGACATATCAGATACAGGGTTAATACCCAAAATATACAAAGAACTCATATAACTAAACACCAAACAACAAATAATCCAATTTTAAAAATGGTCAGAGGGGCCACCTGGGTGGCTCAGTGGGTTGAGCATCCAACTCTTGATTTCAGCTCAGGTCGTGATCTCAGGGTTCTGAGATCGAGCCCCACGTCAGGCTCAAGCACTGGGTATGGAGCCTGTTTAAAATCCTTCTTCCCTCTCCCTCTGGCCCTCTCTCCTCTAATAATAATAATAATAATAATAATAATAATAGTAACAACAACAACAACAACTGGGCAGAAGACCCAAATAGACATTTTTCCAAAGACGACATACAGATGGCCAACACACACATGAAAAGGTGCTCAGTATCATTCATCCTCAGGGAAATGCAAATCAAAATGACAATGAGATATCACCTCACGCCAGTGAGAATGGCAAGCAAGTATCAAACAGACTAGAAAAAACAAGTGTTCACAAGGATATGGAGAAAAGGGAACCTTGGTGCACTGTTGGTGGCAATGTAAACTGATGCAACCACTATGGAAAACATTGTGAAGGTTCCTCAAAAAGTTAAAAATACAACTAACATATGATCCAGCAATTCCACCTCTGGGTATATACTCAACAAAAACAAAAACACTAATTCAAAAGATACGTACACCTCTATGTTTATTGCAGCATTACTTACAATAGTCAAGATATGGAAGCAACCTAAGTGTCCATGGAAAGATGAATGGATAAACAAGATATTGTGTACACACACACACACACGCACACACACACACACACACATGCATACACGGGAATATTACTCAGCCATAAAAAAGAATAAAACCTTGCTATTTGCAACATGAATGAACCTAGAAGGTAGTATGCTCTCTAAAATAAGTCAGACAGAGAAAGACATATGCCATATGATCCCACGTTTATGTGGAATCTAAAAAACAAAACAAATGAACCAACAAAACACAAACAGACTCATACGTACAGAGAACAAACTGGTGGTTGCCAGGGGATGGGGGGAAGGGAAGTGAAATAGATAAAGTGGATTAAGAGGTATATACTTCCAGTTACAAAATAAGTCAAACAGATGAAAAGTACAGCAGAGGGAATATAGTCAATAAGACTGTAATGACTTTGTATGGTAAAAGATGGTAACTACACTTATCATGGCAAACACTTCATAACGTATATAATTGTCAAATTGCGATCTTGTACACCTGAAACTAATATAATATGTCAGCTGTACTTCAATTAAAAATAAAAAATTTGGGGGGCACCAGCTGGCTCAGTTGGTAGACCATGCAACTCTTGATCTTGGGGGTTGTAAGTTCAAGACCCATGTTGGACATAGAGCTTACTTAAAGAAAATAAATTAATTAAAATAAAAAATAAAATGTGGAGTTATTTTTAAATTTTTTTAATAAATAACTTTTAAAAATTTTAAAGCCAATAACATTTTGAAGAAAAGCCTTGCAAATAAGTAATCCTACAGAGCTAAAAATTTTTAGGTTGATATTTACAATGGTACCTTCCTTATTCAAAATACAAACAGTCCTATCACTCATCCACTTTTCCACTGTATTCACGTAATAACTATGATTTCATCTAACCAACTTCTATTCCTCTCTTTAAATATCATTATTTGATCAAATTTGAAAACTTTTATCTTGATGGAAACCCACCTTATCAGTCACAACAACAACCTATTTGTCTTGAGTTGATTTTTTTTGTTGTATGAGTCTTTAAGACAATGTTCAGAGGAACAGAATGCTATAAGCTCCGAAAGTTCAGTTCCCTGAACAATTCCCAGAGGCAGAGCTTCCTTTGGACAATCTTAACTTTACACAACTCATCAAAACCTTACAATAACCTTCCTCAGTCTTGTGTTATTCTATCCTTAAGAGCCTGGCCTGGTAGACTCCTCCAAACCTCCAATCAGCCAGAAATTATCATCAGGTTTCTACAAGAAGGTAGCTGGCCACTCAGGTGCAGTTCTGAGACATAAGATGCACAAGCAACCCTTTCACAAAACTGATTTTTTTAATCAGTCTAACCATTCACCCAGCCCCCAAGCCAGACACCTGCTTCTTCTAATTCAGGTATTTAGCTTTCTAAATGGTATTCACCAGGTTACTTACCAAGAATAATGTAAGACTAACCATTCCCACTTTGAGAAACTTTTGATAGGAACAAAACTGTTAATTTGAGAGGCACCTTAGAACTAGAAGAGGGGGAAAAAAACCTTCCCTCAAGAGAAGTTTGCTTTATCTTCCTAAAAAAAGAAAGATCAACTTGGTGAATATAAGGGAGATCTCTCCAGAGGTCACACATCTCAGCAAAACAAGATAAATACCAGGAGATATGGTTCACCCTGAAACTTAAGAACCAACAGATACCATCCAACATCTAAAGAACCTGCAGAAACTAGACATGGGTTTATTAGAAAAATTACCTAACTTCCATGATTTCTGGTAATACAAAAGATCCCGGAGAGGATGATAAGGATGTAAGCAGAACAGTCTTCCCCTAAAATAAAAGATGCAGGATGAATTCAGTGACTGCACACTGTTCACTCAGCAATAAATTTAATAAAGATTTCTCATGAACTATAACCATGTAAATATTCATATTTGAAAATCTAGCAGCTTTAAATAGTGCTAATGATATATTTTCCTAGTATACTGTTATTTTTTGTTTTCTATTTTAATTTTGTAGGTGGAAAAGCTGGAGCTAGACTAGTATCAAATATGAAAAAAGCAGGAACGCAGCTAGTCAAGAGTTGTAAGCAGTTAGATATCAGATCTTGAATTACCTGGAACAAAGCATTAGAAATCATTTCTCAAATTACCCATCATCCATTCTATTTAGCCTAAGTACAATATTTCACAAATCAGCCCAGTGCAAATCAATAGTCCTATCTCCATCTTATACAGAAGTGAATCCTAGATAGCCTTTAAATGTCTTCAAAAACCTTCACACCATCACATTTTTTACGAAAGATGTAAATTTGTACTTTAAAAATCTCATGTTGCATTTCTATTTCCTGAACAAAGAAGGCACAGCACTCAGTATTTATCCTCTCAAGCATCTTGCTTGATTGCTTCAAAACTGCAAATCAACACTTATATAATACCTCAGAGTTTGAAAGGAATCCCTCAACATTCTGATGACATTATCATAGACACTACCAACAAATCTAAAAGTAAATTCATGGTACCTTTGAAATATCTGATTTGCCCCACCTGTTACAACACTACAAAATATAAGTTTCAGGGCACCTGGGTGGCTCAGTCATTAAGCGTCTGCCTTCAGCTCAGGTCATGATCCCAGGGTCCTGGGATGGAGCCCCCACATCAGGCTCCCTACTCAGCAGGAAGCCTGCTTCTCCCTCTCTTGCTCCCCCTGCTCGTGTTCCCTCTCTCGCTGTGTCCCTCTCTGTCAAATAAATAAATAAAATCTTAAAAAAGAAAAAAAAAAGTAAGTTTTGATACAATTTATCTGCATTTTTATAATCCTTTTCACTACACAAATACACCTTTATAAAGTTAAGCCCCAACCATTTTCCTCAACATTCCCACAAACCTTAAAAGTATTTCTAAATTCCTCACAGTTCCTCTAAATTGCCAATTTTTACAATGTACTTCTTATGAAGCTTGTGCTTCAAAATAAAATAAAAATACAACATATCAAAATTAGTATGATGCAATCAGTGTAGTGCTTAGAAGGAAATTTATAGCATTAAATGCCTATATTAGAAATGAAAAAGAAGAAAAGTTTTAAATTGGTAAGATTCCACCTTAAGAAAATGGACATAGAAGAGCAAGATAAACTCAAAGCAAGCAGTAGCAAGGCAATAATAAAGAGCAGAAATGAACGGCTATCAATGGAATTGAAAACAGAAAAATGGATACAAAAGCTGCTTCTTTTAAAAGTCCAATAAAATTAATAAACCTCTATCAAGACTAATCAAGGGAAAAAAGGAGAAAGATAAATTACCAAAACAAGGATTGAAAGCAGGGATCTCACTATAGACTTTAGACACAAAAAGACACAAAAAGAATAATTACAAAATACTTAAAATAACTAAGGAATACAAATTAATGTCTATAAATTCAGCAACTAAGATGAAATGGATCATTTCATTCTGAAAGAGAAAAACTGCCAAAATTTATTAAAGAAAAAGTAACCTGAATTTTCTAGTATATATTAAAGAAAACAAATTTGTAGTTAAAATTCTGCCAAAAATCACATGCTCTGATGGTTTCATAATACTACAAAAAGATGTGGTGTATATATATACAATGGAATATTATGCAGCCATCAAAAGGAATGAGATCTTGCCATTTGCAACGACGTGGATGGAACTGGAGGGTATTATGTTGAGTGAAATAAGTCAAACAAAGAAAGACATGTATCATATGATCTCACTGATATGAGGAATTCTTAATTGTAGGAAACAAACTGAGGGTTGCTGGAGTGGGGGGTGGGGTGGGAGGGGATGGGGTGACTGGGTGATAGACACTGGGGAGGGTATGTGCTCTGGTAAGCGCTGTGAATTGTGCAAGACTGTTGAATCTCAGATCTGTACCTCTGAAACAAATAATGCAATATATGTTAAGAAAAAAAAAAAGAAGAAGAAGGTAGCAGGAGGGGAAGAATGAAGCGGGGGAAATCGGAGGGGTAGACGAACCATGAGAGACGATGGACTCTGAAAAACAAACAGGGTTCTAGAGGGGAGGGGGGTGGGAGGATGGGTTAGCCTGGTGGTGGGTATTGAGGAGGGCACATTCTGCATGGAGCACTGGGTGTTATGTACAAACAATGAATCATGGAACACTTCATCTAAAACTAATGATGTAATGTATGGGGATTAACATAAGAATAAAAAAAATTAAAAAATTAAAAAAATTAAAAAACAAACAATGTCAATTAAACACAATTTACTCTAGAAAATAGAAGAGGAGGCAATACTTCCCAACTCAAAATACCAAAGCAAGACAAAGATATTTTAAGAAAATAGCAGAGGGCGCCTGGGTGGCTCAGTCATTAAGCGTCTGCCTTCAGCTCAGGTCATGATCCCAGGGTCCTGGGATGGAGTCCCACATCGGGCTCCCTGCTCGGCAGGAAGCCTGCTTCTCCCTCTCCCACTCCCCCTGCTTGTATTCCCTCTCTCGCTATCTCTCTCTCTGTCAAATAAATAAATAAAATCTGTAAAAAAAGAAAGAAAATAGCAGAAACAACATCTTTCACGAGGATACAAAAATCCTCAACAAAATAGCAGAAACAACATCCTTCATGAGGATACAAAAATCCTCAACAAAATAAGCAAACTCAACCCAGCAATATAAAAATGAATAAAAGCTCATAAGCAAGTAGGGTTTATGGCAAGACTACAAAGCTGGTTCAATATTTGAAAATCAAACAAGGAATTATATTACATTAATGAAGAAAAACCACATGATCATTTCAATAGCTAAAGAGGCACTAGACAAAATCCAGCATCCATTTCTCATTAAAAATAACAAAAAATAAAGCAGAGTAGGAATAAAAGGGAATTTCCTTCAACAACTAAAAGCCATCTAAATAAACCTACAGCTAATTCTATATTTAACAATAAACAACTAATAAAAGACCAGAAACAAGGCAAAGACGTTTGTTCTACTCAGCATCGTTACTGGAAGTCCTAGCAAGTGCAGTTAGGAAAAAAGTAAGAATAAAGACATACAAACCGGAAATTAAGAAATGAGAACAGTCTTTATTTGTATGCATGACTATCTACATAGAAAACGTAGACAAAGGCTACAGAAAAGCTCCTACAACTAATAAAAGATTGTGACAATTCATGGGATATGGGAACCTGACTGGATACAGAATAAACATACTAGGCAAGAAGACTCTGAAGGTTTAAGTATTATAGATCACAGCAAGAAACATATCCTCTGTTTGAACCACTTGGTTCAAGAGGCGACTTACAGATCTTCCTGTTTATAAAGGCACATTTTCCCCTTTATAACAGTAAGTGATATATGGGATAATAACTTGATATTAGGTATATATCCTGTTTCCAGCAGTCCTTCCCCAAAGGTTTTGGCACTCACTAATGTGTCTGTCCTAAATTGTTTCACTGGGGTTTTCAGTATGATAATTTTCTAGTTCTAACACTACTTAAAAATGTGTTAACTTCTTTCTTCTCTAAAGAAGGGTTCCCTTTTCCCTTATCCCTCTTCTTATCACTCTAGACTCATAAATTATTTTTTCAATTTAAGGTTTTATCATTATTTACAAGCATCCTTTCACCAATGCTCAGATAGTTCCAGATTTGGCCAGTAGGAACTGCTGTGATTTGGGGTTCTGTTGATGTGATTCAACAGCTTTTAAAGCACTTTTCTGTTTTCTGGCTGTGTGGTTTTCTCTGACCAAGACCTAGAATCTGCAATTTTTCACAGAAGCCTTGGATCCTTTTCAGTAGGAACAATATTTAGAGACCATGTTAAGTGTAATTATTGCTACTGCTATTGCTGATGCTTCTAAGCCCTTCTGATAGAAGGGGGCAATATATGTGTATAATCATGGATTCATATTAATATCTGTTTAATTGACAGTGAAAGATTTTTAGTGACTGTATCTGTCTATATTCCCTTAATGTTAAATTTATGGTTCCTAATAATATTAATAGGTCAACTAAAATGACTTGCCTATAAGATATTTGGAACAGTTTCAAGATTACCATAAACAATATAGTTCTACTAAGTAATTAAGATCATACTATGTGAATCATTTTATATATTAATAATATGTCTTTGAGATTTTGCTATATCATGACACAGATTTTAATCTTTTTAGTCAATCTATTAATATTCAAAATGAATTTATGTAGCCATTTCCCTACTGGTGGACATTCAGACTGTTTCTAACATTTTGCTACTACAAATAATACTGTAATTAACACATTTGTGTATATATATATCTTTATGCATACTTTCATAAAACTATTCATGTATATTCTTTGAATTATTTCCCCTTATTCATAACTCATTTTCTAGGTTTTGTTAAATTTAGAAGCTCTTTGTTATGTTTGTTAAAACTTTGCTATAAATTGCAAATATTTTCTACTATACTGGCCTGATCTGGTTATAATATCTTTTCTTAGAGAAGTCTGTTCCATTTTAATGGACTTAAATCTGTTTTCCTTTTCAAATATACGGTTCATCACATTTCAATATGTTTTAAAAAAAAAAAACAAAAACTGTGCTTTGTGTGTGTGTGTGTGTGTGTGTACAATTTTCCTATTTTTCATTTATTTGGACTCTTTCTGGCTCTTCCTGTATCACTATCAATGTTTTAATTACTACAGCTTTATAGTATAGCTGTAGTATTATAGTATATAATACAATACTATATATTGTATATAGTATATATATCATAAAAGACCTGTCAGATTTTTATTTTTAAAACTTCTATTGGATATTCTCATTCATATATTCTATAGACTTGAGAATCAAGTTGTCAAGTTTCCCCCACTCTTCAAAGAGAAAAAATAAGTTGTGATTTTGATGCAACTGCATTAGTTTGATGGATAAAACTTTGAAAAAGTCTGTATTTTACAATTTTGGGCTTTTCATTCTAAAAAACAGTAGGTCTCTTCATTTATTTGACCCATAAAAAGGAAATCAACTGCAATACAATTTACTTGTGGCACACTATTCATATAAAATAAATCCACTCACAATAGCTAATTTAATTATTAAATGCTCTGATGCAAATTTCCTCAGGACACAGATTTATGCGAAGAAAAATATAAAGCCCAACTAAATGTAAAGAAAGAAAATGAGAATATAGTTAACAAATAAAACAATAATGACAACAAAACACCAAAAAGACTGAAACCAATACCCAAGATCAAAATTCTACAGATCTAGAGAAAAGAAGACAAAGTTGTCATGAGGTATATCATCAGGAAGCCTTTAGGTATTAAACTACCAACCCATAAAGAGGCCTTGTACATGATAAGCAGATTCTGTCAAATTAATTTCCTAGGAAGGTATCCTAGACACCAAGAAGGCATCCAAAGTCACCTGAAGAGTCAAGGGTAAATACCTTAAAGCAATACTTCTCGCAACAGTCCAGTTTAGTGTCCCTAGCAAAATACCACCAAAGGTAAAAGTAATCAACATACAATTCTCTCATCTCACCCTATCCTCGGTCCCATCTAACCTATGACAATGCAGAGTACAGACTGAAATAGTCTATCTACATGAAAGCCAAAATACTTGGAATGTTTGTCTTACGTTAAAAATTAACACCCATTTTGCATTCAACTTTGTATTATTTGTGAATTTGTTCTATTATATAAATAATCTTCTGATTACCTAACAGTTAAATTGCTTAACATTTCTTTTTTTTTTCCTTCGGATTTCAGAATAGTCTTTTTTATTTTTATTATTGAAGTATAGCTGACATAGAGTGTTATATTAGCTTCAGTAGTACAACATAGTGATCCAACAATTCTATACATTACTCAGTGCTCACCATGATAAGTACAGTTAGCTCAATGTTTCTCTTCTCCAACTCTTTAAGTAAAAGTGATGCTCTGACAAAGTGTTTATCCTATGGGTACACCACACTCCCTACACATAGGCCAGACCAGACTAGACCACACCACCAACTAAAGAAGTATACATAAAAAGCAAGACCTTACCAAATCAAGAACAAGGCAATATAAACAAAATAGACAGTAATATATACCCTGATGGACAAATACTTTGTTTGAACAGCCATAAATCTAAATTTCCTATTTAAATCGGGTATAAAAGTAGGACCACACAAATTCCTTTTGAAATTAAAGAAACAATTAAGAGTAAGGTGAGAAGTAAAATCAAATGATACTAGGTCATAAGGTGTATTTTTTCTTTAATGTTAAGTTCATAATGATAGAAAATACAAGTTCATTATGACGTGAAGTAAATATATACAAACATATGCTTCTTAACCATTTAAAATACATGTAACAAACAAAATAACCAAGCAATTCTATATCTTATAACTATCTAGGATCATTACATCTTTTTAAAAATCTTTATATTAGAAAAAAATCTTTATATTAGTATCAGTGTTGTTTTTTTTTTTTTAAGATTTTATTTATATATTTGACAGAGAGAGCACAAGCAGGGGGAGTGGCAGATGCGGGACTCAATCCCAGGACCCCGGCATCATAACCTGAGCCAAAGGCAGTTGCTTAAGCAACTGAGCCACCAAGGCACCCTAGTACCAGTTTTATTTATCACTCCAGCTCTACCACATGGGAGTAGTACATATAGTAGGCACTCAATACTTATTTAATAAAATTATTTAACTTTTTTTTTTTTAAGATTTTATTTATTTGACAGAGAGAGAGCACAAGCACGGAGAGTGGCAGGCAGAGGGAGAGGGGGAAGCAGGCTCTCTGCAGAGCAAGGGAAGCCCAATGTGGGACTCAGTCCTAGGACCCCGGGATCATGACCCGAGCCGAAGGCAGTTGCTTAACCAACTGAGCCACCAAGGCGCCCTATTTAACTTTTCTAAGTTTCAATTTCTTCAAAGTAAAACAGAGTAATACCCACATGTTAGAACTGCTTAAGATTAAATAATACATGCACACAGTAGGCGATAAAAGGTTAATCCCTTGTTTTAGTAAGTACAAATAACTGTTGCTATTGCTTTGGTTCACAGCTAAAAACAAGACCAAATAATTCTCTCAAAGTTTATATGGGACTAACATTAGCACAAAATTTTAGGATAAAAAGAAAGGAAGCTTACCAACCAGTTATGAAGACTTACTATATATCTATATTGGTGAACACTGCAGTATTAGGTCAAGAGGCCAATGAAACAGAACACAGAGCCCAAATTCAAATCTGTGTATATAAAGAAATTTGATACATAACAAAGGTAGCATTACAATAAGTGAGAAAAAAGATTATTTAATGAATGATTCAGGGACAATTAATCATATACTTAAAAAGTAAGGTAAAATTAACCTAGTCCAGATAAAACTTTCTAGGTGTTATGTTTTATCAATACATGAAAATCAAAACTAAAACTTTCAAAAGACCATACAGAATAACCTCACAAGATATGAAGACAGAAAATGTTATTTTAACTAAGACACAATAACCATAAAGAAAGTTGATATATCTGTCATCAAAACTTTAAATTTCTGTATTAAAAGGGGTACAACAAAGTTAAAAGTCAAATGACTATATTCCAGGTTCCCAGAGGACAACAGCAGCCCCATGTAAATCCAATCTCTCCATATACCCTTCGGAAAGAAATTTTTTAAAAAGGCATCAACCCAGAGAACAAATAAAAACACCCATAAACCACACCATCAGTTTAACTAGCAAACAAATACAGAGTCCAAGTTAGACATAAGTTGCGGAAGGGGATAAAATTTTAGCAGAACAAATTCTGAAGAATCAAGCAGACTGCATAGAAAACAGAAGGAAACCAGAGCCTGGAGTAGGTGGAACTCATAAAATAATCTCCAGAAAGTGAAAGTCTGACAGTACACAGGAAAGTACGAAGAAAAGGTGTCTCAGGGTAGATCAGGTCGCTCGCTACTGAAGAACAGAAAGGAAGGGCTGCCCTACAAAAAAGAATCTCAAAAAATATACAATCTACCAACCCCTTCCCCCTCCTAGACCAAAAACAAACCTATAAATTAAAGAAATTACACTTCACTATACCAACAAAAGGGAGAGCTCTTGAACAAGAAATATTATCAGCCACGGACTCCTTCATCCCTGTATACATACAACTGGTAATGCTGAGCCAAGAAATGAACAGAACTAATAGACAAACTAATAAAAAAAGCTACTATAAGAACACAAATTCCAAGTCCAAACACGTCTAATGAAAATTCTCACCACAAAAAATTCACAAAACTAAAAACTAATACTCCAAGATAAAGTAATTATCTATAATGTGTATGTATGTGTATCTCTGTGTGTGTATAGTGTGTGTGCGTGCATGTGTGTGTGTGTGTGTGTGTATAAACAAAACTCAAAAACCCAGAACAGAAATGGACAAAACACAGCAAGATATGAAATAAGAATTGACCCTATTTGGGAGGATACAAAAAAAAAAAAAAAAAAAGAAAAAGAAAGAAAGAAAAGTCAAATCATTTCTACATAAGTAATACAAAGACTGGATTCAAATAAAACCATAAGGGAAAATAAGGAACAAGCAGTCAATAAAAATAAAGGGAAAAATGATCAAAGAAAAAAAACCAAGATCTGTAAAGAAGGTATAACATGCATAATTGATAACTCTGAAGAACAAAAGCAAAATAAAGGAACTAATATTTAAAACTATAATTTAAGAAGTATTTCCAAAAACAAAAACAAATGTACATATGTATGTTGTCACGGCCAGGAAGAAGTATGAGATACATGAATTTTGACCCAGAAAAATCTACTGTATACTTATAAAAACTGTTCCAGAATAATAAACTCTAAAACACAGCCTAGTAAAACTTAAATTAGTAAATAGGAAAAAAAAAATCTTTTGGGCCTTCAGACAGAAATACTAATAAGCCTCTTAGAAAAGACAGAAAGTAAGCTTGGCATCAGATTTCTAAATAACAACATTCAAAGTGAGTCAACATTGTAGCACCTTTATCAAGAAATCCAAGGAAGCAGGGGCACCTGGATGGCTCAGTTGGTTGAAGGTCTGACTCTTGATTTTGGCCCAGGTCCTAAACTCAGTGTGGTGAGATCCAGCACACAATGGGGCTCCAAGCTCAGCAGGGAGTCTGCTTGGGATTCTCTCCCTCTGCTCCTCCCTCCCAACTCATGCTCTATCACGTGCGCACGCTCCCTCTCTAACAAATAAATAAATCTTAAAAAGAAAAAAAGAACAGAAAGAAATCCAAGGAAGCAAAGTGTAAACCAAGGATTTCATATCCAGTCAGGGGTCCTTTTTTTATCAAGGCTATTAAAGAAACAGATTTAAACATGCAAGAACTCAGGGAATATATTATGCATAGCCCATTATAAGCAATCTACAAAAAAATGAATTTCATCCCACCCAAAAAAGAGGAAACTTAGGCAAAAACTCTACTAAACAATGGGATAAATATTGAATGTATTTAATTTTAGATATATTATGATAAAAACAGAGAGGGAGGCAAACCATAAAAGACAACTATAGAGAACAAACTGAGGGTTGCTGGAGGGGAGGGGGGAGGGGATGGGCTAAATAGGTGATGGGTATTAAAGAGGGCACTTGTGATTAACACTGGGTGCTATAAGTAAGTGATGAATCACTCAATTCTACTCCCGAAACCAGTACTACACTATATGTTAACTAAATTTAAATAAAAACTTGGAAGAAAAAAAATTTAAATATATTACTAACACAAAGGTATGGACAAGGACAGAAGAATGGTATTTAAATATTATATTCTCTCACAAATTATAGTGTAATTTTTAAAATGTGAAATAAAGGGAGATAAAAAAAACACAGAGAAGAATCAGCTCATTGATGTTAAACAGGTAATAAGTGAATGTCAAAGGATATTCATTTAACATAGACAAACCAATTACCCACAGTCTAAGTCCATTGCTTAGTTAGCCATTAAAACAAAAATACCAACCTTCCTTGATTAAGAAAATAATTCTCAAATAGAGACAGCCCAAGTGTGAGAGGAATAAAACAGCAGTAAATACAGCACACCAATTAGAAAAACACACATCATATCAAGATATGTAAATAAGTTTAACTCTCCGGTAAAAGGAAAAAAACTCAAATGGCTTATTTGACTGAAGAGAAAACAGTATTTACAAAAGCAACAGAAAAGATAAAAATATTTAGGAACAAACTTAAATGTATAAAACCTCTATAAGGAAAACTTTAAAACACTTCTGAACCATACAAAAGTAAACTTGAACAGACATCCCCTATTCTCTTGCAAAGGTGACTTATTATCATAAAGATGTTGGTTTCCCCAAGTTAATGAGTAATAACATTATTCAAATAAAAATACCCAACAAATGTCTTCCTAGAACTCAATAAGCTAATGCTCAAATTCATTCATAAAGAATATGCACATATAGTATCTTTCTGGAAATGACTATTTGTATAAATACAAATACTATTTGTATAAATACAAAAATGACTGTATAAAAAAGAATATGAATAATATATACAAACATAAATGTATATACACAAAAATCAGACTTATTTTTATAAAAGGAAACAAAAGGATTAACCAGAAACTAATGAAATTGATTAGCTACAAAATGAGTGAAAATGGAAACAAATGATTGAGAAGAAAGACCTCTGAGAAAGCCTTTTTATGTAGTTGGGACTTTTAACCTTGTTACCGTTTTACTATACTCGAAACAATAAATAAAATTAAATCAACAATGGGGGCTAAAACTGAATACAAACCGAAAAAAATGAACCAAGTATTTATCAAGATGACATAAAAAACAATTAAAATAACTTACGAGCATAGTACCCTGACTATATAACTTCACTGGGATATATTGTATGAACAAAAACCTGCATAGAAATCTTAAGCTTTACTTATTGGGCTTACAGTTGGCAGTAGTATTGTTATGGCAATTTCAGTATTACGTCGTGTATATATTGTAGGACAGAACAAATGAGTAAATGTATATTGATGTTATTGTTAGGATCCTCACAGTGGGAGAAGAGACATCCAAATATGAAACAAAAGAAAAACCCCATGGTATTAGATTGGAATTACAAATATTAGTGGTTTTTTAAACCCCACTTGTTCTGTCGAATGAAGAGAGTCCCTAAAAACAATCATACACAGTAATACAGAACATATCCAGTGCCCACGATGTAGCTTGTAAATAGCCACTAAGAGGAACAACGGTCCGAGGAGAAATAGTCATTTCCAGGTCTGTGGTAGGGAAAGCATAAAGGTAAGAATGGAACATTTTGTTGTGCCAGAAAGCAAATAAGTGCTCTAAAAATGATGGGACATGTCACAGAGACACACAAAAACAAAACTGAATGAGTTCCCACGGCTAAATTTTAACAATCTGAACCTTCAAAAGAAATATAACAATAATGAATTTTAATTCACTGAATAAAAGAAGAATCCATGAGCCCACAGTGATAATGTAAAAAGAAGAGGAGAAACCCTTACAGAAGAATGCCAGCTAATAAATGTGGGAAGAACAGAACTAAAAAAATCATCATTTTGCAAGCATTAATGCCATCAATGATTCAAGCAAAAATCAACAATGAATGTTAAAATCATTGGGTGAAAGGTTGTTAAGAAACAATGTTTATTCAGCCTCCAGGCAGGGACTAATTACCAAAGAGAAAAAGGTATCTTTACAATGGAGAAATCTGGCAGCACTAGCTAAAGCAAATAATCTAGTTTAACATCACAAATAATCGAACAAACTAATAATACAGAAGTTAAAATAAGCAAACTTTAAGTACATACATACATCAAAATGGATAATCTTGATATGAACACTGAAAAAAAGCAGTGTGTTAATACTGACATTTTTTTTTTTTAAAGATTTTATTTATTTATTTGAGACAGAGAGAATGAGAGACAGAGAGCATGAGGGGAGGAGGGTCAGAGGGAGAATACTGACATTTTAAAACTAAATCAACACTACTAATATTTTTACACAAATGCATGCATAATCAATGCATAACTTCATAGTAATTACCTTACAAGAAAGACAAAAGAATGAGATTAGTAATTTTCAACTATGTTTTTATTTAAAAAGTTCTGAAACGATTATAGCAAAATGTGAATATCTGTCAATTTTGGCAGTTTGAATACATGGGCATTTTAAATTCCTCCATTTTATATACATATTTTTTAATTTTTTTTAAAGATTTTATTTATTTATTTGATAGAGAGAGAGAGAGATAGCGAGAGAGGGAACACAAGCAGGGGGAGTGGGAGAGGGAGAAGCAGGCCTCCCGCCGAGCAGGGAGCCCGATGCAGGGCTCGATCCCAGGACCCTGGGATCATGACCTGAGCCAAAGGCAGACGCTTAACCGACTGAGCCACCCAGGCGCCCCTATATATATATATTTTTTTTTTTTTGAAGATTTTACTTATTTATTTGACAGAGAGCACAGAGCAGGCAGAGGGAGAGGGAGAAGCAGGCTCCCCACTGAGCAGGGAGCCCGACGCAGGGCTCCATCCCAGGACTCTGGGATCATGATCTGAGCCGAAGGCAGCTGCTTAACCAACTGAGCCACTCAGGTGCCCCTATTTTTTATATTTTTAAATACCTCATAATTTAGAAACTTAAAATTGTAAATGAACTGCTGTTATACAAATCTTAGTTCTATACAGCTATACAATACTTAGTTCTGTAATTCCTGGTGTTTAAAACTATTGTTTTGAAGAACTTTGATTTAGAAGCAGCCCCCCACCATGACTCTTCCTACTTTAATCTCTGATGTAAATTAAAAGAAGCAAATCAGCACTCCCAAACAATCCTAATAAGCAAAATGAATTTCATTTACTTAAATAAAAGATATCTTGAAAGGTATGCCATCTATGTGGCATTACACCTTCTATAAAATTTAATACTACCTGTATCTCATATGGCTCTTAATATGTTTCACCATTTAGAGAACTGAAAAGTTTATCCACTGTAATAATTCACAGTTTTTTCAATCATTTGACCCACCTCTACAAAAAAATCCCTTAAAGTTATTATTTTAAATATCAATTAAGTCTATTTTAAAAAATCTACTGTTGTAAAATTGATGCAGAAAAAACTTTTAAAACTCAAAATTTTTAAGTGACTTGCTAAGTTAGTTCTTCATCACATTCCTTATAATGCTTTAATCTATTTGTAAAAACTTTCTATTTTCTGCTTAAGAGAAGGTCAATGGCTTTCACTTCACTACTCTAACATAATCATGAATTGAAATAAGAACTCTTAGCTCTTTGGACCGACAAAGCTACCAGTATGCCTAAGCCAATAAAGCAATTCGTTCATTAATGCTGCTAATAAAGCAACCTTTTGTTAGTCTATGAAACATCAGAAACCTCAGAGACTCTTAACTTTGCAATTTTTCCCCTGTTTTTGCTATATTAACTTAAAAGTTCTCTTATATGCCATTTACTTTAACAACTAAAACAAAATCATCTAGAAATTTGACTTTCCACTCTAGGTAATTTAATAACATATTAGTTCCAGCTTCAGAAAACTGTTCCTAGATGAACTACTTATATTTAATTATTCTTTTCTATTTTCCTATAGAGCCAATCTTGTAGAAATCTGTGCCATCTTGTAATATTAACACCTTAAGGAACAACCCCTATAATATTCTCAAGATGAAAAACAAAATTGTTCATTTACCCAATAAGCATTAATTGATCAACTACATAAAGCAACACATGAAAGATACTACAAAAATTAATATACAATCCCTGCCCTCAAGCAACTGAATTTAAGGAATAAAACAAGCATCTAGAAAAATTACTGTAGGCAGCTTACAATAATATTAACTACTAAATGTAACAGCATGAAGGATATAATTAATTGAGCTTAGACAAGATAAAGTCTTCAATGAGGAGACTTTTGAGGCAAAATAAAGAAACTATATTTAGGCTTAGTGAATAGCTTATATACAAAAACAGGTACATAAAACACAGTAAATGTGGAAAATTTTAATTAACTTAGTAAGGCTAGAATGTATCATACATCTAAGGAATTAGTAGGAAATATTCTTTTTTATTAACATATAATGTATTATTGGTTTCAGAGTTAAGGTCTGTGATTCATCAGTCTTATATAATACCCAGTGCTCATTACATCAGATGCCTTCTTTAATGTCCATCACCCAGTTACCCCCATCCCTCCACGCCCTCCCCTCCAGCAACCCTGTTTGTTTCCTATGACTAAGAGTCTCTTATGGTTTATCTCCCTCTCTGGTTTCATCTTGTTTTATTTTTTCCTCTTTTCCCCTATGATCCTCTGTTTTGTTTATTAAAGTCCACATATCAGTGAGATCATGATAATTGTCTTTCTCTGATTAACTTATTTCACCTAGTATAATACCCTCTAGTTCCAAGCAGGAAATGTTCTTGAAGTGCTTTTGGATTTGAACTTTTTTCCATGCAATGGACAGACTTTAAAGGGTTATAAGAAAAGGTAGACAGTATTCAGATCTTTTTTTTTTTTTTTTTAATAGAAAGGTCACTCCTGAGGTACCCTGAATGCCCAAAAGCTTTAAATATTATCAAGTTACTGAAAATACAAGCTTTGGGGCATTAGAATGTGCCTCAGGCGTACCTAAATACTAGATTTTCAAATGTTATTCATGCTTGGTATAATTATATATCTATTATGTGCTCCTAATTAACTTTTAGCATTGTCTAAGTAATTGCCAATCAAAGAGAAGTATCAATAAGTAAAATACTGGTTCTAGTAATAGGCATTTTAACCACTTCAAAATATCAGAAAAACATCAGTTTTCATGAACGGTGGAGTCATATTGTTGATCAATTTTAAGAGTTTCAGATAAAATCAAGAGACTACATTTAGAATTTGTAGAATAAATCATAAAACTTATCTCACTATAATCCTTACATCCACAGTACTCTCTGCCTTACACCCTTACTTTCTTCCAAGCACTATCTCTTATGAAAGTATAGTTCAAAAAAAGCAATCAATAAAAGCCATCTTTGAGGAAACCCAGACAATGGACTTACTAGATAGACTTTAAATCAGCCATTTTCAATATATTCAAAAAACAAAAAGAAACCATGACAAAGAACTAAAGGTATGACTGATAATGGTATCTCACCAAATAGAGAAGATCAATAAAGCGAAAGAATTTTTAAAAAGAAAAAAAAAAAACAGAAATTCTAAAATTGAAAAACACAGTAGCTGAAATGAAAAACTCACTAGAGGGATTCCATAGCAGAACTGAGTAGGTAAAGAAATAATCAGCAAATCTGAAGACAGCTCATCTAAGATTAACCAGTCTGATGAACAGAAAGAAAAAAAGGAAAATGAAGGGTCTCAGAGAACCTCTGGGACACCCGTGTCTCTTCACGTCAACCTGAAGTGATGTAACAGTTATAAAACACTCCACCCAAAAGCAACAGAATATACATTCTTCTCAAGTGCTGCTGAAACATTCTCCCAGGAAGACCAGATGTTAGGCCATAAAACAACTCTCAAAAAATTCAAAGAGACTGATATCATACGAAGTGTCTTCTCCAATCACAAGAGAATGAAGATAAAAATCAATAGCTATACAATGCATGCTACAATATGAATGAAACTTGAAACCATTATGCCATCTGAAATAAGCCAGTCATAAAAGGACAAATACTATGATTCCTCTTATACGTGGTACCCTGAATAGTCAGGATAGAAAGAGAGGTTACCAGGGACTGTGGGGAGAGGGAGATGAAGAGGTATTGTTTAATGGGCAGTTTCTGTTTGGGATGATGGAAGAGTTCTAGAAATGGACAGTGGTAACAGCTGCACAACACTATGAATGTACTTAATTCCACTGAACTGTACACTTTAAAATGGTGAAAATGGTAAATTTCATATTATGTGCACTTTATGACAATTAAAAAGAAAAAACCTTAGAGAAAAAGGCATTTATTAGGCTCCAGAGAACCCAAATAGTAATAATATCTAATATTTACTACGTATCAGGCACTGTACACACTACTCATACAATCTCCACAATGCTGTCAGATACCATTATTATCTGTTTTAATGATGAGGAAACTGAGGCACAGAACTGTTAAGTCACTTGGTCAAAGTCATGCAGCTAGGAAATAGTGAAACCAGGACTCAAACCCTGGTATTCTGACTCTAATTTAGAGTCAACACTCAAACCATACAACATGCTGCCTCCCAAGAAGCAGCGAGAGTTAAAAAAAAAAAAAAAAAAATCAGAGCAGAAATTTAGCTATTTTGTTAAACTACTGAAGTAGTCCATGGAACTACAAAATAGCAAAAAGCAAAACACAATCCCTCCCCTTCAATACTTTTAATGTACATTTGCATTAAAGATAACATGTTTTTTAAAAAAAGATAACATGTTACATTTAATGTGTAACTATTCCCAAACATTTTTATCAATCTTTATTATTCATTAGTTTATACCTTCATTTGTCAATGAAGCATATCAAAATCTAAAATACACACCTACAATATAAAAAATTTAAAAAACAAGCCCTTAAAGATTGTCATCCCTGATAAACACCAAACTAATAGGCAAAGGTGAAAGCACATTAGAGAAGAGGTATTTAAGAATAATCTGTGTAAATAGGAAAGGAGTCTTACTTACTCACATACTCCCAAGTCAGAAAATACAACAAAATAAAGTTCAAGAGTATTTGGGGAACCAAGTGGCAGGCCTTTTGGACATGGCTCGAAATCTAAGTACACAGTATTATTGCTCCTTTTTTTATCAGATGCCAATAAAATGAGAAAGAATTACCACCTATCAAGCATTTGCTCACATTCGTAACTTTTTTTAACATACTGATCCAGCAATCAAAGTATGGAATAATAGAAAAGCTCTTCAATTTTTATGTTATCTTTAATTTAAAAAAGAAAAAACTACACCAACACAACCATTCAATAAATTTATTACGCTAGGCACTAAAACAAGAATAGAAATACCCTGCCCTCTGAAAACTTAAGTCTACTGGAGAGATTGATATGAAGTAATCAAGCAAATAAATCACAATTAATGTAAAAGCCATGAAAGCATACAGCAGTGGCACTTAAACTAGTGAGTGTTTTAAGTCAGGAAAGACTCCCCCCACACCTCCCAAGGAAATGACCTTTAGATCGATATTTGGAGAATGTTTAAAAGTGAAGAGGGAGTCAGGATAGTGGTTGGTGGGGGAAGGGGATGTGGAATCAGGGTGTGGTTCACAGGGGAAAAGAATCATACTGGTATGGTTTTATTTATTAAGCCAGTGGTAAGAATAAACTTTTGGATTTCCAAAACAAAACAAAAAATTATTTTCATGTGGAAAATTTTAAACATACACAAAGTAAACAAAATAGTATAATAAACTCCTATGTACCCATTACCCAACTTCAGCAACCATCAACATTTTGCCATTCTTGTTTCATCTATACCCTCTGCTCCCTGGCACCCAACTTAATTGTTAACTTTTGTATTTTTTAGGTAAAATTTATATAGAATGAAATATATACTTATCTATACAACTCTGTCAAATAGATAAACTTGTGTAACCCACGCCTCTATTAGATACTGAACACTTGCATCACTTCAGGAAACACTTACACCCCTTCCCAGCTGAGCACTAGTAAGTACTCCCTACAACCAAAAGAAAGCAACCGTTGTTCAATATTTTAAATTTTTTCACCATGGATTAGCTTTGCCTGTTCTAGAACTTAATATAAATGGAATCACACTGTAGTGTGTCCAGCATCTTCCTGAGTGTTTTTGTTAGATTCCTCCATGTCATTTTGCGTATGTTCTTTCTGTCTTATTACTGAGTAGTATTCTACTGTATGAATATACCAAAACTTTTCAATCCATTATCCATCCTAGGGACTGACATTTGGGTTGTTCCCAGTTGTTATAAATAAATTATAATAATTATTATAAATAAATCTACTATAAATATTCTTGAAAAAGGCTTTTTGTAGACATATGTTTTCAATTCTCTTGGGAAAATACCCAGAAGAACTGTTGGATCCAAAGGTAGATGTATGTTTAAATTTATGTAAAAATGCCAAATGGTTTTCCAAAGTGGTTCTACCAGTATATACACATACCAGCAATTTATGGGAGTTCTAGCAGTCTTAGTGGAAAATTTGCTATTGCAGTCTTTTTAATTTTAGCCCTTATAGTTGGTTTTAGTAGTTATCTCATGGTTTTAATTCACATTTTCCTAATAACCAATGTTCATAACTTTGATACATATTAAAAATTGGTGGTTTTTTAAAGGTGAGGAGCATACTGACACAAGAAATACCAAGAACAAAGGCTCTGAAGGAAATGATATAGCATATTTGGAGGCCAGTGTGGCTATATAGCAAGGAGTAAAAAGGAAAGTGCATGAGATAAGGCTATATAGGTAGACTAGGGTCAAATCACATGGATGGAGATCATCCTAAATTCAGATTTAGACTCATTTAGACTCCTCTGGGATAGCTAAGTAGAATTATGAAATAGGACTGAACTTAGATAAGTAAGGGCTAGAGTAACAGATATGTAATTCTCTCCATAAGTGGAAATCGAAGTGGTGAGACTGCTTGGTGAGAAAAAACAAAGGGACAAGAGAAAGCACCCTAGGACCAAGACTCAAGAAATTACCATTTAAATGACCAAAAAGAAGAGAAGCCTATAAAAGAGGCTGAAGAATAATATACCAAAAGGTTTGAAGGAGTTTTCAACAATGCTAAAAGCTGCTAAGAGGTTATTCTAGGTTGAGTTGTGTTCCCCTAAAGTTCCAATGTTGAAGCTCTCATCTTCAGCACACCTCAGAACATGACTGTATTTGAGAATAGGGCCTGTAGGGGTGATTACGTTATCATCTAAGCCCTAATCCGATCTGACTGGTGTCCTTATAAGAGGAAATGTGAACACAGACACCAGGGATGTACATCCACAGAGGAAAGACGGTAGACACAGCAAGAAGACGGTTATCTGCAAGCCACGGAGAGATGCCTCAGAAGAAACCTAACATGCAGACACCATGACTTCTAGCCTATAGAACTGTGAGAAAATAAACTTTTGTTGCTTAAGCCACCCAGTCTGTGGTATTTCATTACGACAGCCCTAGCAAACTAATACACAGGTCAAATAAAAGCAAGTCTAAAAACAGCCATGTAATTTATTGAAACAGAGGTCACTGGTATCATTAGCAAATACTGTTCAGTGGAGTGAATAAATTGAGAGATGAGACAAAGGTGAGAAATGGAAACAAACATAAATAATGATTTCAAGCATTTGGCTAGGAAACAGAACAAAATATCAGTAATGTAGTGCTCATAAAGCCTTACTGTTTCGTTTTGGTTTTTTTTAAATAGTGACAATTGGTAGGTACGTTTAAATACTGATGAGAAGAACCCAGTGGAGAGAGAGAGAAGGCAAGAGAGAGAGCCTTAGTTTATCTGCTTTTTATAAGCAGTACTGCCCCTACTTTAACATTAAGGAGGAAGAAAAAAATGGTACAGATAGTGGGCAACTAAGGGTTACCATCTGGTACTCCTATTTCGTTGGAAAGTAATAGGAGAAGCCTTCTCTAGAAAGAGAAGGGTCATGTTGGGGGTCTGAGGAGAGTGGTTAACTGAAACAGTTATGGTGGAGATGAAGAAACCAGTTGACAAGAGGAAGGCAACAGATTTCCAAGTAGTAGCAGAGTCCACTTGATTATCATGAATTTATAATGAAAAAACAGTATGTTCTTTCAGGTGATTTTCTACTGCAGCATTCATGTGGTACAGAAATGGAAGAAGATGATCATTGGATTAATTCAGAACTGGGATTTTGTCAGACAGTTGGGACAAATATATATAAGTAAAAGGAATCTAGGATATGGACAAGTAGACAACAAACTCTCAGTTAACAAGAAATGTGAGAAATGGAGAAGGCTGATAACTGGAAGAATGAGAAGCCAAAAGACTGGAAGTATAAATGAGTTAATAGTATAGTTATAATGGCTAATCAACAATTATATAATTAATCAAACAACCCTGAAGGACACAAGGTACTTATTAATCATTTATTAGGTGGGACAATTAAACTAATAATTCCCATGGGAGTGAGTAATAGGGTAGACTGGAGGCCAAAGTCACTGGATTTGGAGAGGTCAGGGAAATGAGAGTCAGTATGTTGGTGCATCATCCATATGGATGCTGAAATCATCCAAGATCACTGTAGAACCTAAAACATACAAGGAGATTATGAGCAATGTGCCATTATCTTACAAGAATAAGTAGAATCTGGGGTGCCTGGGTGGCTCAGTCGTTAAGCATCTGCCTTGGGCTCAGGTCATGGTCCCAGGATCCTGGGATCGAGACCCGCATCGGGCTCCCTGCTCAGCGGGAAGCCTGCTTCTCCCTCTCCCACTCCCACTCCCCCTGCTTGTGTTCCCTCTCTCACTGTGTCTCTGTCAAATACATAAATAACATCTTTAAAAATAAATAAAATAAAATAAAGAATAAGTACAATCTACTAGGAAGGCAGTAGATAACAGCTAAAAGGAAACTAGAACAATAACTGACACTGTTGTAAATACTTCATATGCATGAATTTAATGCTCACAAATAATCTGATGTAAGAATGATACTGCTGCTACTGCTACTACTAATGTAGAAACAAACTCAGAGAAGTTTTAAGAGACTTAACCAAGTTTACTCTCTTAAACCACTATGCTATAGGATGCTGAAAGACATCAAAAACCAGCATGAGTGGGGGCAAGACACAAAGACTCCCCAAATGGAGTGAAATTTCAATTAAGGAAATTTATACAGTACAGGCTATGCTTCCAATTCCAACAATATATCAGATCAGATCACCTGAAAAGCCTTCCCACAGAAAGTTCATCCAGAAGGAATAAATCAAAATCATTTTTTAAATGAACTTTTTAGCTACCATGAAAGAAAAATCTTTAAATTCCAGTAACACAGAAAAAAACTAATTAAGACCGCAAGTTGACCCTGCTTCTGCCCTAGGACGGGTTACTAGTCTTAAGCTATACCTTTGCATTTAACTCATACGACCCTTTGGACCTTAGTGAGAGACTTTAGAACTGAGATCCCTCTTCCTCCTCCACATAGTAATACACATATAAAGCCAAAACCCAGGTAGGGCTATATTTTAGTAAAGGAGCCCTAGATAGCTCAGTAAGACAAAAAAAGTAAAGAGGCTGAGTCTGGGAAAGTAACAAAAACAATCATTACTCCCTGATTATCTGATGAACTACATAGGGCATCCAAGACAATCCATCGTTAGAATGAGAGTTCAGCAAGGTTGCTGAACAATATACAAATACAATATGCAAATAGCAATTTATTTCCCATACTAACTGGTTACTGGTGGTGACAGAATGTACAAAAATTTATCACTCACAACAACAAAAGTCATAAAGAATGTAAGAATAAATCTAATAAAAGATTTGTGAAAACAATATAACTATTGAAAAACATTAAAGAATACTTAAACAGAAATATATACGATAGTCATCCAGTAAGACAATTATCCCCACTGTAGCTTGTAAATTCAATGAAATTCCAATCACAATCCCAACATGGTTTAGCGTTTGTTTTTGTTGGATTTTCTTTGAGGTGGGGATAAAATCTGACAAGCTGACCTAAAATTCGGTGAGAGAGAAGATATAACCTTATCAGACATCAAGACATATCGAAACTATTATAATTCACACAGTATGATAATGACATGAAAGCAAGCAAATCAAGTAAGACTATGGTACAAAATAGACTCTAGAAATAAACCCATGTAGTAAATTTAAAATTTTTAAATAAAATCGAAAACAACTGACAGACAAAACAAGTGTTGATGAGGTTGTAGAGAAAAAGGAACCTTGGTGCACTGTTGGTGGGAATGCAAACTAGTGTGGCCACTGTGGAAAACAGTATGGAGTTTCAAAAAGTTAAAAACAGAACTGCCCGGGGCACCTGGGTGGCTCAGTCGTTAAGCGTCTGCCTTCGGCTCAGGTCATGATCCCAGGGTTCTGGGATCGAGCCCCACATCGGGCTCCCTGCTCAGCGGGAAGCCTGATTCTCCCTCTCCCACTCCCCCTGCTTGTGTTCCCTCTCTCGCTGTGTCTCTCTCTGTCAAATAAATAAATAAAATCTTTAAAAAAAAAAAAAAAGAACTGCCCTATGACCCAGTAACCGTGCTATTGAGTATTTACCCAAAAAATACAAAAACACTAATTCAAAAGGATACATACACCCCTATGTTTATACAGCATTATTTACAACAACCAAATTATGGAAGCAGCCCAAGGGTCCATAAAAAAGAAAAAAATCTTGCCATTTACAATGACATGGATAGAGCTAGAGTATAATGCTAAGTGAAATAAATCAAAGGAAGACAAATATCCTATGATTTCACTCATAAGTGGAATTTAAGAAACAAAACAAATAAGCAAAGGGAAAAAAAAAAAAGAGAGAGACATGCCAAGAAACAGACTCTTAACTATTGAGAACAAACTGATGGTTATCAGAGGAGAGATGTGGGGGGATGGGTGAAATGGGAGATGAAAATTAAAGAGTGCACTTGTCATGATGAGCACTGGGTGATGTGTGGAATTAAACTGCTATATTGTACACCTGAAACTAATATAACACTGTATGTTAACTATACTGGAATTAAAATTTTAAAAATAAATTTAAATTTAAAAAGCCCACAGAAAAGATATCTGCAATGCTAATACCAAAAACATTAATATCCAGATTATAAAAAGAATTGCCATAAATCAATATAAAAGCCAATACCCGACAGAAAAAAAAAAAAATTAGCAAAGGACGGAGAAAAGATTCACATAATAGGAGACCAGAATGGACAAGACCCATGCAAAGATGTTCAACTTTACTAGAAATCAAAGCAATGAAAAGAGTTTATCTTTCAGAGAGGCAAAAATCAGTGGCTAGATAAAACAAAATCTTCATTAAAAAAATGGGGAAGCATGCTGGTGGACACAAAATAGTACCTCTACTTTGGAATGTACTTGGCATACTTGATAAAATGTAGTAGCACCTACACCTTGTGATCTGGCAATTCTACTCTTGTGTGTCTGTGCTAGATAAAGTTACATGTTGACTAGGCACTTATTTCCAAGGCTATTCATTACAATATTATTTGCCAAAGGTAGGACCTCGTTATCTCTTAGTATAAAACTGAGTTTTATTCAACATAGAATACCAAACAGCAGTTAAAAAGAGTGAACTAAACCTACACGTCAGTAAGAACACATCTAGAAAACAATGTTGTATGAAAAATTTTCAAGTCATCTTTTATGTAAATGTTTTATATATACAAAAGAACAGAGGCATGATGCACAAGAACTTCAGGATAATGAGTACCTCTGAAGGAGGGAGGAAAGGTTGGGGGAGTAGAATTTTAAAAGAGAAAAAGCAAAAGAAGCAAAACGTTATGTGACCTTCAGGCTGGGTACATAGGTGTTTATTGCATTACTTTCTGTAAGTTTTTGTGTTTTTCAAAATATTTCATAATTTACACAATTTTTTAAAGAAACTGAAAATAGTAAGCTTGCTAATTATGAACAGCAGTTCTAGAGGGTACAATAGAAGTAACTAGAAAGTGTGGGGAAAATAGAAGGCTTTCGTCAAGGTAAAAAGTTATAAAGCATTATGAAAATGGTAATTCAGAAGACAGTGCACCTGCTGATGAAAACAGGGATGAGAAACAAGTCTCAGACTTCCTGAGTAAAACAGAATTGGGCCTCCTGGCCAGACTATTTTGTCTCAGTAGGACCAAGATAAAGTAAATTTAATTAGTTTATTATCTCAGCTCACTTGGCCAGTCATCACTGTGATTCTCATCAGCTCTGATCACTATACATTATGAAAGTGACTATACTGAACTTCAAATCTAATAGATGCAAGGCATTCTGCTGCTTATCATTTAGTGTGAGAGCTAAGATGTGTACAGAAAGAAAAATTTTTTAAAAACCTAGCACTTAACACCAAATAAGTGCTACTAGAACTCAGAGGAAGAAAAGAATCCATCAGGTTGCTGGGATGTATAAGAAAGGCTTCATCACAGCAGTGGAATTAAAGTTGAGTAGTGAAAGACAGGAAGCAATTCAAATGGTATAAAAATTAGCATTCTAGGTAGAAAAAAAAAAGTGGCAGAGAAATGTAGACTTCTGAGGACACAAAAATAAAGTATAAATGCTTGGCAACTTTTGGATCTTAATTAGAAAAATAAAATACTCTGGGGCACCTGGATGGCTCAGTTGATTGAGCATCCGAATCGTGATTTCAGCTTAGGTCATGATCTCAGGGTCATGAGATAGAGCCCTGTGGCAGACTCCATGCTCAGTGGGGAGTATGCTTCTCTCCCTCTCCCACTGTCCCTCCCCCACTCTTGCACACACACTCTCTCTCTAATAAATCTTAAAAAAAAAAAAGAAAAGAAAATATTCTGACAATAAGCAATCTTAAGTTAGATAAATCAGGGTTCTTATTGCAAACAACAGAACCTATTTCAGGAAGTTTCAACAGAAAAAGAATTTATTAAAATATATCAGGTGATTCAAAGAATTCCCCCCAAAAAGCCCAAGAATCAGTTTGGTGGTATGCAGCCAGGAAAAATACTTAAGTCTCCCCACCAAAATGTTCCCACCCTTTGAGCCCTGGTACCATGAAAGCAGAGCCTCAGACAATAAGGCTCACTAGGATGTCTGCCACGGCTACTATACCTAACATCCACATTAGGAAGCCATTCCAAGTAAGAGCTGTTACCTTGCAAGTCTCTCTTGTGAATTCGTGTCTTACACAGTTGCTTCTGATCAATAGAAGCTAGGTCACATGCCTGTTCCTAGCTGCAAGGGATGCTAGAAAATTGAGTTCTGCCTTCTATCAGGCTCCTAACATAAAAATTTCTCCAACATTAAGGAGTTATTTGAAATGAGACCAAATACAGACCAAGTCTATCAAACACACACACATTTATTTCAAACTTCAAGCTCCAAACAAAGTTTTCAAGCCTGACACATTATAATAACTAAGCCTTGTAGGAATAAAACTCTTTTTGTTCCTCAGGCATCTAGGTGACTCAGTCAGTGAGGCATCTGCCTTCAGCTCAGGTCATGGTCCAGGGTCCTGGGATCGAGTCCCGCCTCGGGCTCCCTGCTCAGTAGGGAGTCTGCTTCTCCCTCTGCCCCTCCCCACCCCATTCATGCTTGCTCTCTCTTTCTCTCACAAAACTAAATAAATAAAATCTTAAAAAAAAAAAAAAAAAAAACCCTTTCTGTTCCTCAAAGGGAGA
The DNA here is from genome assembly GCF_002201575.2 of Neomonachus schauinslandi. Lineage (NCBI taxonomy): Eukaryota > Metazoa > Chordata > Mammalia > Carnivora > Phocidae > Neomonachus > Neomonachus schauinslandi. The sequence continues at coordinate 74,650,535 of NC_058404.1, read as the reverse complement.
TAATAACTAATGTCTTATCAGTTGTTGCACACAACTCCAATATCAGAATCTCTGGGTGATGTCTCCTTCCCTTCTGGTTTCTTCTATAACCTATGGACTAAACTGCAAAGGGGAGTAGGAATGGAAAAACAAGTGAAAATATTTTTTCAAATGCATAAACAAAGAAGGAAAATGTAACAGATTCTAATTCAAGTCTAGGAACTGTGTGAAGAACTACAACTCACTCTTATGATAGTTCAAGTCAAACCTTCACTTGTGAGTCCTAAAATTTTTGGTTATATAGATCAAATAAGACCTTAATGGGCCACCCATCTATTTTAGACCTAGGGATCCCATCATCATTTGACTACAGACAAAAAGAAGCAATCAAGTCAGTGCATCTCTGATCATCACGCCTATCAGGCTAACTAATGGAAATGATGCCCATCTATGAAAGTTAGAGCCACACAAGAATCCCACCACCTGAAATCAGAAAAACATTTCAATGGCACTATCTCCTCCTACCTGCAGACAACAGCAATTATACTGCTTTTCATAGATGCTGGCACTGTCCTCAAAGTACTTCTCATTACCCTCGGGACTGAAGTATCTTCTGGACATCTTAGTGGATAATGGTGAAGAGGAAATAAGGGAGATGGCTGAATGGTCACAATGAAAAATCCACTCCCATCAGTCCTATTAATATTAAGCCCCTTAATCTTCTGACTTCTTCCTCGATATTATACCATAAATTTGTAGGCACTCAACTCCATTTAGTATAGGCTAATACTGAGACCCATGAAAGGATTATAACCAATTACAACATCTTCTAGTTGCCTGAGCTAGAATCCTGAATGCAGACTCTCTGGAAGTTGCAACACCGTGCTAATACACTGAGCCAAATGCAAATGTTTCCCTCTCACCATCAGAACCCATTTCTACACATAATACTGAAGCTCTTGTGGATACCTTAGCAACAATTTTTTTTTTTTTAGAATGTTAATATATACTCCTTTTCTTCCCATTTTGACTATGCAAAGGTACAGAATGCTACAATCTGACTCCAGTTATAGATCTGAAAACAAGGAGGATTGTGGAAGGGGTATGAGGAAAATGACTTCCCCTTAAATGATAACCATAAGTTAGATTGTTAGAGGTCCTCCGAGAAGACAAGGGAAAACGGCTTCTGCCAGCAAGAGAAACTTCATGAAATTTGGAGACTTAAAGTACTATGTGTCCATAATTCCCCATATAAAGAAAATTTATTTGAAAGATTATTGGCAGCCATAAGTATGTCGTATGTCCAAATAAGGGGGGAGAGGGTATTTACTACATTGCTATTACACCTCAAAAATTTTCTTAAAATTAACAATATATGATTTTTCTAATTGGCTATTCTGTTATGTATTTAGTATTAATTGTTACAACTTCTACACACTAAGATGAGGCAGCATTATGGTACTCCAATTCAAGAGCAAGTGAATTTATGCCTCTAGAGGGCAGCATTTCTCATAGGATAGAAGTTTGACTTAAAAAAAAAGTAATTTCATTGTCCAAAAAGTTGAAGACATGCAGGATAAACAAGGCTTGGCACGTTTCTTTCTTGTAAGATGCCTCAGAGTCTCTACTATATTGCTGTGTACTGTAAATCTTCAGTAGGTCACCATTATGGTATATTGTGTTTCTCCAAACTTACTAATCACAGAACCCTTTATTCAAGGGCCATCTCTAGTGACTACTTCTACAGAAAGCACTTTAGAAACAACCTTGTGGACCAATTTTTTCAAGACAAGTTTTCACTTCCTTCTTTATTCATAAACTAACTCTTCTGATTTTTAAAATAGGTCTCTAGATGTCTCCCTATTCTCAAAGATCATGACTGAGAATGGAGTAAAGACTGGCAACAGCATTTATGTGGAAATCAAAATATTAGCTTACTGCTTGGCTTGCTCAAAGGACAACAGAAAAAAAATTATTTTTTAAAGACTGGTGCTATAACGAGTTGAGCTACAGACCCTTCTAGCTTTAAAAACCACAAAGGAGGGGTGCCTGGGTGGCTCAGTCGGTTAAGCATCAGCTGCCTTCAGCTAAGGTCATGAAGTCAGGGCCCTGGGATCCAGCCCCACATCGGGCTCCCTGCCAGCAGGGAGTCCGCTTCTCCCTCTTCCTCTGCCTGCCACTCCCCCTGCTTGTGCTCTCTTGCCCTCTCACATTCTCTCTCTCAAATAAATGAATAAATTCCTTAAAAATAATTTAAAAAAATAAAAACCACAAAGGAGTTAAAATATAATTAATAAAACATTTTCATATTTATCCAAACTCAGAATATTAAATATTTGAGCTCCACTAGTAATCTTCCCACAATCCATGTCAACTGAAACTAAGTTTCCTAATCTAAAGCTCTGTTGTAAACCTGATGAGGCTTCTATAAATCTCTATAGATGAAATATTCTTGTATTTTCATTTGTGAGAGAACATTCAAACAAAATTACTTTTTTAAAATTTGGTCTTTCACCAAAATGATGAAATAGTTTTTAGGATTCAGACATTTTTCCTCTTCAAGCACTCTATCAAAAGGGGAGTGAGCCATGATTTCAAAGAAAATATGTGTATCCAAATACTTTACTTTTAACTTTAAGTCCAGTAAACAAAGTGCTATATTTAGTTTCAGGTGTACAATATAATGATTCAACACTTCTATACACCACTCAGTGAGTGCTCATCAAGGTAAATGTACTCTGTAATCCCCTTCCTATCTCACCTACCTTCCAAATACTCTTTTGAATTCTAAATATCCTTTTATCCATAAACAATGTTTGAAATGTTTTCTTTTTAATCCATCTTGAACTATGAGGCATGCCACAAAGAAAATGCAAGTCCTTCAAAAAAAACTTTAACCCCTAGTCTCAAACCACCAAAATACTTTAAGCAAGTATATGACCAACTCTCAAAATTTTAATTTCCAGACCTGAAACTAAAATATAAAACCAACTATCAAAGGTTTAATTTCCAATATATTGGCCATTAGTTGCATGTAACTAATGAACACTGAAATGTGACTAGTGTTACCAGGGAATTAAGTTTTTATTAATTATAATTAATTTTATCTAAATTCAAAAGCTAAAGCAGTGCAAAATGTCTTTCTACTAAAGAAAATGTTATTGTTTTGATAGTCCAACATTCCACTGTAACCACTGCACAGTGTATTATACTAAGCACTATAATGAGTCATTTCTAGTATTACATATAAAAATAAAATTGATCTAGACAGTATCAATTAACGATTAAACTGGAATGATTAAAAAAGGTGGAATGATTTTTTTCACATATCATGTAATAATACTGTAATGCATTTATTTAAGTTATTTTTGCAAATAACATAAGTTGCAGTGATGCCCATGTAAATCATAATTGGTAACTGAACAGTGATACATTTTCATTTTTACCTTAATTTTATTTTTTAATTTTAATGTACTTTGAATATAGTTATTTTAACTTCAAAAACAAGTGGACAAAAAGGAAAGAGCAGGGTATGAACAAAATTTTTAAGTTAGAACAAAGTCACGCAGAATTAAGTGAAGACATAGAAGCTAATACTAGCACCAAAACAGTAAAGTGAGACTGAAAGAAAGTACTCCACAAAGTGTACTATGAACTATAATCAACTGTGGCAGAGCAAAATAAAAAAGCTGTTTCTTATGTAAAAAAAAATATTTTTCAAATAAAAAAGTAGACAATACAAGGATACATAGTGAATTTTATAAAAAGTTTCCTCTCTGCAGTGAAAAGAGAGGCAACAAAATTAGTCACCTGATAACAGAATTAAATGTCTATCAAAGGTTTTTAAATGATTTTTAATAGATTACTCTGGCCAGGTATAACAAGGCCCATTACTCTGCCCAGCTACAAAAAGGCCTGAATTCTTGCATCAAAAAAGGGAACCATATTTAGATGGAGAGATGGTAAAGACATTATTTCAATTATAGAAATTCTGTTAGAAAATTATGAGGAATACTAAAAAGGATGATATTTTGCAAAGAGTGAAAGTTCTTTTTAAGATTTTATTTATTTGTCAGAGAGAGAGAGAGAAACCACAAGCAGGGAGAGTGGCAGGCAAAAGGAGAAGCAGGCTCCCTACTGAGCAAGGAGCCCTCTGCAGGACTCAATCCCAGGACCCTGGGATCATGACCTGAGCGGAAGGCAGATGCTTAGGGGACTGAGCCACCCAGGCATCCCACAAAGAGTGAAAGTTCTTAAACAGAGCCACCAAACAACTGCCCATCATATGGAAGGCTTTTCTAACAATATCAAAATCAATAGATTCAAAATCTGAGAAATTACTATTTTAGCTTTAGATGACCCAAATGATACAAAACACACTGCCAAATTAAAACTTCAGGCATATTTTGTTTGAAAAAAACTTCTAAATTTAGGAAGAAATGTCAACATGTAGCTTTAAAAAAAAATCAAAATTGCAGCATATTTTTCAATCTTTTATAGCTTTCAAAAAATTTCAGCATATATTTAAAAATTAGTTTCTATCACAATAGACAGCTCTAGCTACGTTAGGTCAAAAATCCATACTTACTGGAATTTTAAAAGAAGAAACTGATGTTTCTCTTTATTGTTTTGTTCCACTGTATGATACACATTGAACGCATCTGTGGCTCAGCTTTCTAAAGCAGACTTGAAAAGCATCATGGATTAAATTGTTAAAATTGTTACGTATGCACATGCAAATGATACGTATACTAGCCAGTTTATGAAACTGTTGGAAAAAACAGAAGATAATACATTTAATACTCTTGTGTTCTTTGCTCAAGAATTTCACAAAGATTTACCATACTGTTAACTCTCATTCAAGGAAGGATTGCTTTTCAATATTCAATAATCAAAGACAAAAATGGCAATATTCTTTACAAAAATGCACTGGTATCTCACTACATATAAACAAGCTTAATCTGAAGAATCAAAGAAAGTAAACGTTTATGACTTAGGTACACAGATGTTAAAAAAATTATGCTAAAATTTAACGTTTTCATAATACAAATCAATAATATTTTATACTTTTCCCAAATATGAATCAATATACAGAAGATTTTAATTAAAATGTACAATGTTATGCAAACTGGCTGTAAAAATGACAAGAAATAGTTGAAGAACACTTTGTTGATGCTGATTAAATTTAGAATTGCTTTTCAACTTATACAATACCCTTTGGAATTTTATGTCAATAGTACTGAGTTTAGGGAAGCCTGGGTGGGATCATGACCTGAGCTGAAGGCAGTAGCTTAACCCAATGAGCCACCCAGGCATCTCTGGAGAATGGTTTTGACAGAAGTCAAGAGAGAAAATAGCTTGTGCTCGTTCTCTTTCTGACAAATAAATAAAATCTTTAAAAAAAAAAAAAATAGTACTGAGTTTAACTCAAGAGTAGGTGAATTTCCTTAATCTGAGTAGTACAGTTTTGAAGCAGGTAAGCTTTTGCTTCAAAGTCTAACGAATTCTACTAAAAAAATGTATAAACCAATTTTATCAATTTGAATGCAAATATTAAAAGAAAATTAATTTTTGGCACTTAATTCAGACACTAAAAAACATTAAGTATATTTGAAACAATTTAAGTGTGTGAACCTACTTTTTCAACCATAAATTTTATGAAATCTAAATGAAGATCAAATATTTCTGAAGAAAATTTAGTGGCCAAATTAAGATATAAAATATCTACCAGGTTTTGAAGAATTTGTACACAAAAAGAAATGTAAAATATCTCAATATTTTTAAATTGATTTTATGTTAAGATGATATGTTAGATATATCACATTAAGTAAAATTAATTTAACCTTTTTTTTTTTACTTTTCTTAATGAGGCTACCAGAAATTTTCAAACTACATATGTGACTCAAATTATATTCCTATTACACAGTGCCGTTCTAGACAAGATTAAGTAAAGATAAACATTCTTTAAACTTTTTTTTTTTTTTTAAGATTTTATTTATTTGACAGAGAGAGACAGAGTGAGAGGGAACACAAGCAGGGGAAGTGGGAGAGGGAGAAGCAGGCTTCCTGCTAAGCAGGGAGCCCGATGTGGGACTCGATCGCAGGACCCTGGGATCATGACCTGAGCCTAAGGCAGACGCTTAATGACTGAGCCACCCAGGCGCCCCTGAAGATAAACATTCTTGCAAGAAAAGAATATTCTTTTCTTTTTTTAAATAATTCCAAGCTGTATTTTTTCTTTTTGGGGGGAAGGGGGAGAGGGAGAGAGAACCTTAAGCAAGCTCCAGCCCACCCCCCTAGCCCCCCACCCCGCATGGAGCACACATGGGGTCAGATCTCACAACCCCCAGAGATTACAACCTGAGCAGAAACCAAGAGTCGGACACTTAACCCACTGAGCCACCCCAGGTGCCCCAAAAAGAATATTTTTTTTTTTAAAGATTTTATTTATTTATTTGACAGAGACACAGTGAGAGAACACAAGCAAGGGGAGTGGGAGTGGGAGAGGGAGAAGCAGGCTTCTGCGGAGCAGGGAGCCCAATGCGGGGCTTGATCCCAGGACCTCGGGATCATGACCTGAGCCGAAGGCAGACACTTAATGACTGAGCCACCCAGGTGCCCCCCCGAAAAGAATAGTCTTTAGGATATCACTCTCATCTACCTAAAATATCATCCTGAAAGTTCACGTTATTAGTAGCCCCTCACACTATATGCAGAACACACAGTAAACAAGTCTCAGCATCAGAATATAAATTTGCCCAAGGAAAATTTAGTGATATGCTATGTTTTACAGCATTTACAGATGGATGGGTAATATGCAGGAGATAATACACAGGAGGTAAGCTTCACTGCTATAACAGCTTAAATCGTCTTTTATAAAAACCAAAAGAGGAGAGACCCATTCTCTAGGAAACTAGTTATGGAATGTAACAGCAGCAAATTATATAAAGATAAGGAGAATAGTAAAATTGGGGGCTTATTAAGAGTAAAGATACAAACTATATAAAAACAAGAAAGGGAACACTATCATACCTAAACATTCCAATTTTGCTGCCAACAGGGATAGGCATCCTCAGGAAGTATGTATGGGAATATCCAGGCATCCCTGGAGAATGGAATATCCTATACATACTTCCTGAGGACATCATAATGTTTGGCTCACACAAAAAACAGAATGGCAAAGCCAAAAGTATAGTACTTTTTAAGTTAGCAAACTGAATTTTAAGTTGGTAAAGAACAAGAACAAGTCTTGTGCCCCGTCATGCTTTCTACAGAGGCCCAGGAGAATATCCATCACATGATACTAAATGTATTTCTTTAGAATTTACCAAGTGTAGTATTTTAAATGTTCAAAGTTACTCCTAATTTTTTTTAATTAGAAAAAATAATGCAGTTGCCTAAAGAATTTTTATTTTTTAAGTAAAAAAATCAACATGAGAAATTTATATTCAAAACACTGTACTACAGAGGCACCTGGGTGGCTCAGTCGTTAAGCGTCTGCCTTCGGCTCAGGTCATTATCCCAGGGTCCTGGGATCGAGCCCCACATCGAGCTCCTTGCTCCGCAGGAAGCCTGCTTCTCCCTCTCCTACTCCCCCTCCTTGTGTTCCCTCTCTCGCTGTCTCTCTCTGTCAAATAAATAATTAAAATCTTAAAAAAAAAAAAACAACACTGTAGTACATAAGAATAAATATATATACAGCAATGGAACAAAAGAGTCCAGGCATTAAACCATACATCTATGGCCAACTGATTTCCAACAAGAATACCAAGCCCAGTCAGTAGAAAAAGAATGGCTGGGTCTCCTCAGCAAATAGTGCTGGAACAATTGGATTTCCACAAGCAGAAGAATGAAGTTGACCCCTGCCTCACAGCAAAAGTTAAGTGAAAATGGACCAATGATCAAATCACAAAACACACAAAAATACTGGGATAAATGTTAATGATCTTGGACTGCCATGGTCATGGCAATGGAGTCTTAGATAGGACACCAAGGTATGAGTAACAAAAGAAAAAATAGATAAAGTGGACTTCAAAATTAAAAAGTTTTGTACATCAAAATATACATACATCAACAAAGTAAAAAAGGTAACCTACCACACGAGTGAAAATAGCTGTAAACCACATATCTGATAAGGGTTTACTATCTAGAACAAGATGACAAAAAGAGAAATAAGCTAATTAAAAAATGGGCCAAGGACTTAAATGGACATTTCCTCAAAGAATATATACAAAGGCCAATGAGCATATGAAAAAGTATCCTACATTATTAATCTTGAGGGAAATGCAAATCAAAACCACAATGAGATACCACTTCACACTTACTGGAATGGCTATAATTGTTTAATATTTAAATAAAAGATTTTTTAAATAAAAATAATAAGCACTGGCAAGGATGTGGAGAAACTGGAACCTTCATACATTGTTGGTGGGAATGTATAATAGTCCAACGACTGTGGAAAACATTTTGACAGATCCTCAAAAAGCTAAACATAAGGGCGCCTGGGTGGCTCAGTTGGTTAAGCGACTGCCTTCGGCTCAGGTCATGATCCTGGAGTCTCTGGATCGAGTCCCGCATCGGGCTCCCTGCTCAGCGGGGAGTCTGCTTCTCCCTCTGACCCTCCCCACTCTCATGTGCTCTCTCTCATTCTCTCTCTCTCAAATAAATAAATAAAATCTTTAAAAAAAAAAAAGCTAAACATAAAATTACCATATGACCCTGCAATTCCATCCCTAGGTATAAAACCAAAGAGTTGAAAAAAGATACTCAGATACTGATATACCAATGTTCACTCCAACCTTATTCACAACAGTTAAAAGGTGAAAGTAACTCAGGTAGCCATCAACAAATGAATGGGTAAACAAACTATGGTATATACATACAATGGATTATTATTCAGCCATAAACAGGAATGAAGTTCTGACACATGCTACAACATGGACGGACCCTGAAAACATGTTAAGTGAAATAAGCCAGACACAAAAGGACAAATATAATATTTCATTTATAGGAAATATGTATAATGAACTAATTCATAGAGACAGAAAGTAAGTTAGAGGTTAGCAGCTGGGGGGAGGACAGAATGGAGCATTATTACTTAATGGGTACAGAGCTCTGCTTGGGAATGGAAAAATTAGAAATAAATAGTGGTGATGATCGTACGGTATTGTGAATATAATTAATGCAGCAAATTGTATGAACTTAATATATGGCTACCAGAAGTTGTTTTGACAAATGGCCTAATATGTCAACTTTTTTCAAATTCAAAATCAACTAACATTAATTAAAGTATTATGTCCATTAAGATACCATAAAATACTTTATATGAGAGTAGATTTTTTTACAGAGCTTAATTTACAAACACATTTCTTCAAAATATCACACTATCCCTAGAGCTTGGTTAAGAGGTAATATAGCAAATAGATAAAATGGCACTCTTATTCCCTACCTCCACCAACAATTTGAAATAATTTATAGGAAATGTATACAGCAATGTTTCTCAAATAAGTGCATCAGGATCACCTAGAGGGCTTGTTAAAACAGTCTGCTTCCTCTGGGTGGGTCCTGAGAAGTTTATATTTCTAACCAGTTCCAAGGCAAGATTGACACCACTGCTGGTAGGGATCCACACTTTGAGAACCACTGGTAAATATAATTTACAGACAAATTCAAGATTTGGATTTGGTCATTCTTTGGAATGGTCAGTATATAAAACAATACAGTCTAAGTACATGGGGTTACAATGTCACAATTAAAAGCTCAAATATGTAGGAACTTATGGTTTGTAAATAATGCTTCACAATTTTTCCCTTTTTAAAACTTCTAGAGACCAAATTTGAAGTTAAAGTCTGTGATAGGGATCTAATGTATATTGTATTCATTAAGAGCAAATACACGTTTAAAAACTAAATGAGCAGAGAAGACTAAAATCTGTTGTACATGCTGTAAAGCCTAATCAAAAATGTTCTCTGGGTAGATGGCCAACCCACCTCCCACATGGAAGTGAGCCAACAGAGTACTTAAGGCAAAGTCAAGATTTTTCTTAAGAAAAAATTCTGAAGGGGTGCCTGGGTGGCTCACTCGGTTAAGCGTTTGCCTTTAGCTCAGGTTGTGATCCCAGGGTCCTGGGATTGAGACCTGCATCGGGCTCCCTGCTCGATGGGGAGTCTGCTTCTCCCTCTGCCTGCCGCTCCCCCTGCTTGTGCGCTCTTTCTGACGAATAAAATCTTAAAAAAAAAAAAAAAAAAAAAAAAAGGAAAAGAAAAAATTCTGAAACTACAACACTAAATAAATAAATAAATAAGGGATATAAACATTTCTGTACCATAAGCATTGTAAGGAAGCTCTTAGAAAAGGTTTTTGTTACTATCAAATACCCAACAAAACCAAAGAAAATTTTCAATCCTGTTTCCATGAATTTGGTACAATGTATGAAGAAATCCTCTGGTTTTAATTAGACAAAATGAGTCTCCTGGGAACTAAACAGACAGTCTGCTACAAAGAGAATTACTGAATATAAATTAATTTCTGTACAGCAAGGCTATGTGCCCAGATCATCCAAAGTGATGATTTTAAGCCAGAAAGATTTTTAAAAGATGGTGAGATAAGATGGTGAGATACAAGTATCAGGGGAAGAAAGCATGGAAGAATCCCAATCTCAAATAAAGAAATATTCCTTGGTGAAATCACTAATTCTAGGGCTAGGGCAAGAAAAGTACAAGATAAGCCTGAAATATCTTATGGTGCTAAAAAATCAGTCAGTCCTCAAAAATGATGGACCAGGAGCCTCATTGAAAGGGTTCCCAAGGGCCAAATCTGAGATAATTAGAACACCAAGATCAGTAATGATGGAGGGGCACCTGGGTGGCTCAGTCGTTAAGTGTCTGCCTTCGGCTCAGGTCATGACCCCAGGGTCCTGGGATCAAGCCCTGCACTGGGCTCCCTGCTTGGCAGGAAGCCTGCTTCTCCCACTCCCACTCCCCTGCTTGTGTTCCCTCTCTCGCTGTGTCTCTCTCTGTCAAATAAATAAATAAAATCTTTAAAAAAAAAAAAATCAGTACTGATGGTGACAGATTAAACCCATAAAATAAGAATCAATGAGTCCATCTGATATAAGTAGAATAAAAATCTCCAAGTCTAGGGTGCCTGGGTGGCTCAGTTGGTTAAGCGACTGCCTTCGGCTCAGGTCATGATCCTGGAGTCCCTGGATCGAGTCCCGCATCGGGCTCCCTGCTCGGCGGGGAGTCTGCTTCTTCTCCCTCTGACCCTCCCCCCTCTCATGTGCTCTCTCTCATTCTCTCTCTCTCAAATAAATAAATAAAATCTTTAAAAAAAAAAAATACTCTAAAAAATCTCCAAGTCTATTCTGATATAAATAAAGTGAATATATACATAATAAGGGAAAGCTTTTCCCTATAGGAGAGAATTCCAACCAATAAATGTAGAAGGAATGATGAAGACAGATAATCACCATTTTGGCAAACACTATAATAATAATAATTTCAGGTAACAATCATCAATGAAAGTAAAATTAGAGAGCAAGAGTATGATAATAAGATAATTACCTGGTCACAAAGTATCTTCCTATAGGATACTTACTAATTATAAAGGAAAAGCACAACTACAGCAGACAAACCCAACTAATACCACCCTAACCAAGTAAAGAAACTTACTATCACTGGGATAAGAGTATGTAAAAATCAGCATCATATGCCTCTTAATAAGATTCATGGTATCTCTTCTACAGTATCCTTAACTAAAAATTCCTAACATTAATTGAGTCATGAGGAAGCCACACAAATCCAAATTTGGGACATTCTACAAAATTAGTAACTAGCACAATTCAAAGCGTAAGTCATGAAAGACAAAGAAAGATTATAGAATTGTTTCAGATTAAAGAAAACTAAGAGGCCATGATAACTAAAATACAACATGTGATCCCACACTGGCTCCCAGACCAGAGTAAGAACGTTAGTGAGACAATTGGTGAACTTGGAATAAAATCTGGAGATTAGATAATAGTATTATATCAATGTCAATTTCCTGATTTTGATAACTGCATGCTCACTGTGTAAGAGGTTAACGTTTGGGGAACCTGTACGAAGAGTATATGGGAATTCTTTGTATTATTTTTACATCTTTTTTGGGGAAAAAAAACCACAGTAAAACTACAAATTAAATAAAATAAAGCTGATAAGTCCAAATACAGTCTTGTTTTTATATCATATCAAATTATTAATGTATCTGTGAAGAAACTAATGCTTTGACCTAAACTTTCACAGGGATAATAAAAAAAATGACATGTTCTAGAGTAGAGTAATTTAAGTAACTTAAATTAACATTGTTCCCCGCTGATAAAGAATTAAAAGAGAAGGAGAAGCCAATAAAAATCACAAATAATGTGCCAACATTTTTTACAATAGTAGTTTTCAACTGGGAGCATACTATACCCCTAAAAAGTGTCGGAAGTTGCTTTTTGAATCAGTAGTTATACACAATTGTGTCACGATGACATCACAATGAAGGAGGGGACCAGGAAAGCACAGGACTATCTTCACCAATGGGTTGTCTTATCCAAAAATACCAATAGCCCCCTTACTGACAAATACGCCTTACAGGATGTTGAAGAATGTGATAGTGGTCAACAACGAAGAGTTCCATTTTGTTACTGCTATAAATGTCAGCCTGTGAGGTCCAGATCTACAGAACCTCCTGTTCAGGAAGGTTAAAAGGCCTGTTTTAAGTCACACACCCATTTAGGCAATTAGTTGTAGTTTCAAATGAGGTCTCCTGCACTCCTTTAAGTATGAGAGGAGAAAAAAAAAGCAGAAGACTTTTCAAAACAGAGCCATAAAAACATTCTCCACACTCATGAAATGGGTAGCACATACATAAAGATGTTCATGGCAGCATTTTTTCTGATACTTACAAAACAACCAGGAGCTTAAACGTCCAGTAGTTAAATTATAACATATCTCACCATTTTGCTGGAAGAGTTGCAATAAGTTTTACAGCTCTCTTCTTAATAAACACTAAATTAAAAAAAGAGTGCAAGTTGGGGCACTTAGGTGGCTTAGTCGGTTGAGTGTTGACTTTTGGTTTCAGCTCAGCTCATAATCTCATGGGTAGTGGGATTAAGCACACATGGGGCTCCAAGCTCAGCAGGGAGTCCGCTTGAGAGTCTTTTCCTCTGCCCCTCCCCCTGCACACACACACTCTCTCTCTAAAATAAATAAATAAATGAATAAAATTAAAATGAGTATAAGCTTTGCTAAATTTCTACCAGAACAAAGAATTTTCATCTCTAAAGCACTAACCGTTCAAGTACTAAATTCCTGGAAGTATAACTGCCAATTCAAAGGGCATATGCACTTTATTTTCATAGATATTGTCAAAATGCTCTTCAAAAAGGCCGCATAATAGCCCCAAAGACACCTCCAGATTTAAAGTGAGGGAGTGGAAAACCATTTATCATGCTAATGGACAGCAAAAGAAAGCTGGAGTGGCAATCTTTCTATCAGACAAATTAGATTTTAACCAAAGACTGTAATAAGAGATGAGGAAGGACACTATATCATAATTAATGATATCCAACAAGAAGATCTAACAATTGTAAATATTTATGCCCCTAACATGGGAGCAGCCAATTATATAAGCCAATTAATAACAAAATTAAAGAAACATATCGATAATAATACAACAATAACAGGGGACTATAACACCCCACTCACTGCAATGGAGAGATCATCTAAGCAGAAGATCAACAAGGAAACAATGGCTTTGAATGACACACTGGACAAGATGGACTTCACAGATACACTCAGAGCATTCCATCCTAAAGCAACAGAATACACATTCTTGAGTGTACATGGAACATTCTCCAGAATAGATCACATACTGGGTCACAAATCAGGTCTCAACTGGTACCAAAAGACTGGGATCATTCCCTGCATATTTTCGGACCACAGTGCTTTGAAACTTGAACCCAGTCACAAGAGGAAATTTGGAAAGAACTCAAGTACACGGAAGCTAAAGAGCTTCTACTAAAGAATGAATGGGTCAACCAGGAAATTAAAGAAGAATTTCAAAAAATTCATGGAAAGAAATGAAAATGAAAACATAACTATTCAAAACCTTTGGGATGCAGCAAAGGTGGTCCTAGGAGGGAAGTATACAGCAATACAAGACTTTCTCAAGGAACAAGAAAGGTCTCAAATATACAACCTAACCTTACACCTAAAGGAGCTGAAGAAAGAACAGCAAATAAAGCCTAATCCCAGCAGGAGAAGAGAAATAATAAAGATTAGCGCAGAACCCAATGAAATAGAAATCAAAAGAACAGTAGAACAGTTCAATGAAACTAAGAGCTGGTTCTTTTAAAGAATTAGTAAGACTGATAAATCCCTGGCCAGTCTTATCAAAAAGAAAAGAGAAAGGACCCAAATAAATAAAATAATGAATGAAAGAGGAGAGATCACAACCAACACCAAAGAAATACAATTATAAGAACAGATTATGAGCAACTCAATGCCAACAAATTACGCAATCTGGAAGAAATGGATGCATTCCTAGAGACATATAAACTACCAAAACTGAAACAGGAAGAAACAGAAAACTTGAAAAGACCAATAACCAGCAGGGAAATTGAAGCAGTAGTTAAAAATCTCCCAACAAACAAGAGTCCAGGGCCGGATGGCTTCCCAGGGGAACTGTACCAAACATTTAAAGAAGAATTAATACCTATTCTTCTGTAGCTGTTTAAAAAAATAGAAATGGAAGGAAAACGTCCAAACTCTTTCTATGAAGCCAGCATTACCTTGATCCCCAAACCAAAGACCCCATCAAAAAGGAGAACTACAGACCAATATCCCTGATGAACATGGATGAAAAAATTCTCACCAAAATACTAACCAATAGGATCCAACAGTACATTTAAAGGATTATTCACCATGACCAAGTGGGATTTATTCCAGGGCTAAAAAGGTAGTTCAACATCCACAAATCAATGTGATACACTACATTAATAAAAGAAAGGACAAGAACCATATGATCCTCTCAATAAATGCAAAAAAAGCATTTGATAAAGTACAGCATCCTTTCTTGATTAAAACTCTTCACAGTATAGGGATAGAGGGTACATACCTCAATAGCATAAAAGCCATAGATGAAAAGCCCACACAGAATATCACTCTCAATGGACAAAAACTGAGACCTTTTCCCCTAAGGTCGGGAACACGGCAGGGATGTCCACTATCACCACTGCTATTCAACATAGTATTAGAAGTCCTAGCCTCAGCAATCAGACAAATAAAGAAACAAAAGGCATCCAAATCGGCAAAGAAGAAGTCAAACTCTCACTCTTTGTAGATGACATGATACTCTATGTGGAAAACCCAAAAGACTCCACTCCAAAATTGCTAGAACTCATACAGGAACTCAGTAAAGTGGCAGGATATAAAAGCAGAGCACAGAAATCAGTTGCATTTCTACACATTAACAATGAGACAGAAGAAAGAGAAGTTAAGGAGTCGATCCCATTTACAATTGCACCCAAAACCATAAACCTAACCAAAGAGGCAAAGAATCTGTACCCAGAAAACTACAGAACACTCATGAAAGAAATTGAGGAAGACACAAAGAAATGGAAAAACGTTCCATGCTCATGGATTGGAAGAATATTGTTAAAATGTCTATGCTACCTAGAGCAATCTACACATTCAATGCAATCCCTATCAAAATACCATCAACTTTTTTCACAGAGCTGGAACAAATAATCCTAAAATTTGTATGGAACCAGAAAAGACCCCGAATAGCCAGAGGAATGTTGAAAAAGAAAATCAAAGCTGGATGCATCACAATTCCGGACTTCAGGCTCTGCTACAAAGCTGTAATCATCAAGACAGTATGGTACTGGCACAAAAACAGACACAGAGATCAAAAGAATAGAACAGAGAACCCAGAAATGGACCCTCAACTCTATGGCCAACTAATCGTCAATAAAGCAGGAAAGACTATCCAATGGAAAAAAGTCTCTTCAACAAATGGTGTTGGGAAAATTAGATAGCCACATGCAGAAGAATGAAACTGGTCCATTTCCTTACACCGTACACAAAAATAGACTCAAAATGGATGAAAGACCTAAATGTGAAACAGGAACCCATCAAAATCCCAGAGGAGAACACAGACAGCAACCTCTGCGACCTCAGCCGCAGCAACTTCTTGCTAGACATGTCTCCAAAGGCAAAGGAAACAAAGGCAAAAATGAATTACTGGGACTTCATCAGGATGAAAAGCTTTTGCACAGCAAAGGAAACAGTCGACAAAACCAAAAGACAACCAATAGAATGGGAGAAGATATTTGCAAATGTCTTATCAGATAAAGGGCTCGTATTCAAAATCTATAAAGAACTTACCAACACCCAAAGAACAAATAATCCAATCAAGAAATGGGCAGAAGACATGAACAGACATTTCTCCAAATAAGACATCCAAATGGCCAACAGACACATGAAAAAGTGTTCAACATCACTCGGCACCAGGGAAATACAAATCAAAACCACAATGAGGTACCTCCTCACACCTGTCAGAATGCTAAAATTAACAAGTCAGGAAATGACAGATGTTGGCGAGGATATGGAAAAAGGGGAACCCTCTTACACTGTTGGTGGGAATATAAGCTGGTGCAGCCACTCTGGAAAAGAGTATGGAGGTTCCTCAAAAAGTTGAAAACAGCACTACCCTACAACCCAGCAATTGCACTACTGGGTATTTACCCCAAAGATACAAATCTAGTGATCTGAAGGGGCACCTGTACCCCAGTGTTTATAGCAGCAATGTCCACAATAGCCAAACTATGGAAAGAGCCGAGATGTCCATCAACAGATGAATGGATAAAGAAGATGTGGTATATATATACAATGGAATACTACTGATGGGGCGCCTGGGTGGCTCAGATGGTTAAGCATCTGCCTTCGGCTCAGGTCATGATCCTGGAGTCCCGGGATCGAGTCCCGCATCGGGCTCCCTGCTCCGCGGGGAGTCTGCTTCTCCTTCTGACCCTCCTCCCTCTCCTGCTCTCTGTCTCTCATTCTCTCTCTCTCAAATAAATAAATAAAAATCTTTAAAAAAAAAAAACAATGGAATACTACTGAGCCATCAAAAAAAAAAATGAAATCTTGCCATTTGCAACAATGTGGATGGAACTAGAGGGTATTATGCTAAGCAAAATAAATAAGTCAATCAAAGAAAGACAATTATCATATGATCTCACTCATATGTGGAATTTAAGAAACAAAACTGCAAAAAATAAAACAAGACGAAATCAGAGATGGAGACAAATCATAGGAGACTATACAGGAAACAAACTGAGGGTTGCTGGGCGGCGGGGGAGGATGGGGTAACTGGGTGCTGGACATTAAGGAGGGCAGGTGTGTAATGAGCACTGGTATTATATAAGACTGATGAATCACTGACCTCTATCTCTGAAACCAGTAATACATTATATATTAATTAAATTTACATTTTAAAAAAATTTTTTAAAAAAGGCTGCAAAAATTTATACTCCCAATGAGGGGTAAGTAGTGTGAAAGAGTACTATAGATCCCTCCAGCCACAGGTCAAGCCCTTATTAAGGACAGAACTAGACTTTCTGCAACTAAAGAAACATTGGAAAATCTAGGAGACTGACCCAAGATGATGTTAAGGGGCAATTAAGGAAACTTCAAAAAACAATGACTGGGAAAAGGAAAAACTTTCATGACTGTACTCAGTGAGTTCAGTCCATTTAATAAAAAGGCTAACCTTACAGAGTCCTTTTATAGCATCTTTTAATTTTTAAATTATCTTTTGCATAAAAAATAAAGCAATGAACAGTTCATTTATTTTCCAAATGATTAGAAAGTTGTTGCAACATAATGCAAATCATCCATCTTTTTCCCACCAATGTGAAATACTGCCTTTGATAAATACCTATATATATTGGGATCTCTAAGTACTTTATTCAAATGCATCCTGGAGTGTTTTTATTTACTGTCATTTTGTGATACTTTTTAATATCAGAAATGGCTCTTTTAAAAACTGGAAAGCAGACTTAGAGGCTTCTTAAAGTACTGATCCAGAAAATGAAGTCTAGAACTCCATTATTTCTCTCCAAAAAAAGAAGCTGGCATGACTTCTTTCTCCTTTCGCTCATCAAATGCAATACAGATATAACAGAAAGGACAGGAGCTTATTTAAAATCAGAAACACCTGGATTAGCATCAATCCCTGCATTGGTTGCATGACCATAACCAATTACTTAAAATTTTGATCCTACATTTTTTCATCTATAAACAAGTTCAAAAAAACTCTGGTTTCCTTTTTCCCATTTATATTCCCTTATCTTTTTTCTATGCTTAAAAGTACAGGTAACAAAATTTCAAGTGGATATACCTTTTGACCCAGTAATTTCACTTTGGAGAAATTATTCTGCAAGAAAAAAAAAATGATAAAGTTCTCAATGTACTATTATGAAAAGATCTCTAAGATATACTGTGAAATAAAAAAAGAAAGTGGAAGAGCCATGTGGGTGGCTCAGTCAGTTAAGCATCCGACTCTCGATTTTGGCTCAGGTCATGATCTCAGGGTGGTGAAATGGGAGTTGGAATGAGTGCTAGGCATGGAAGCCTACTTAAGATTCTCTCCCTCCCTTGCCCCTTTACCCCTCCCCACTCTCTGAAAGAAAGAGAGAAAGAGAGAGGGAGAAAGAAAGAAAGAAAGAAAGAGAAAAACGAGAGAGAAAGAGAGAGAGAAAGAAAGGGGGAATGCTTCCTCTCCACTCCTGATGTTTCCTCCCAAGTGGAAGGACATCCCACTATGTTCTCTTTCAGTAAAATGGGAAAGAATATCACTATGTATATTTGTGTGTGTGCATGCATAAGGACATTCTGGAAGTATTTTTTAAGTATACGTAAAAATATCTCACTTTTACTATTTCAGAAATGTCAAAAGGAGAAAAAAACGGACTCTATCTTGATAAGGAAAAAAAAAAACCGAGGCCTCAGACAACAAGCTGCTAATAGTGTTAACCAGAAAACGACTAATTTGAATGAGTTCCATGTATCAACGGCTAATTCAAATGAGGTGTTTTTTTCATGTTATAGAAAATGAATATATCTCTGTTTGACATTATGGACAAATCCAAGAAAAAAAATTTCTTTACTATTACATTTCTTTCTATTCTAGTACTTGCTTTTCTAGAATTCTCCATTCTCTCTCTATATATAAATATATATTTATTTAAATATATATCCAAATATAAACATATATGTTTGGATATATATTTTTAAATTTTTAATATAACGTATATAAAATATAATACATATATTTATATATAATATAGCCTAAATTTAACTAATTTTTATTTTTTTAGATTTTATTTATTTGAGAGAAAGAGAAAGAGCACAAGCAGGGGGAGGGGCAGAGGGAGAGAGAGAAGCAGACTCCCCACTGAGCAGGGAGCCTGACCTGGGACTTGATCCCAGGACTCCGAGATCATGACCTGAGCCGGAGGCAGATGCTTAACCGACTGAGCCACCCAGGTCCCCCAAAATTTAAGTAATTTTTAAATGAATTCAATTGACAGATTTATCAATACTGTCTACATAATCTAATCATATGTAATACATACTTAGAAATAGTAAAGAATACCACAATGAAAAAGAAGAATGTAAAGGAAAGCAGCTTAAGGCCACACTTTCTAAGACATTCAAGTATTTTATGTTATATAAGCGATAGGGAGCCACTGAAAGTTTGAACAGAATGAGGGATCAAGTGAAGAAAGTAATGTTCTTTCATTCTTCAGATCAAAAACTGGGTGATTTACTCATAACAGCCAAAAACTGGAAACACAAATGTCCATCAACTGATAATGGATAAACAAAATGTATCCATAAATGCTCCATACAATGGAATACTATTCAGCCATAAAAACAGAATGAAGTACTGATACATGCTACAACATGGAAGAACCCTGAAAACATTACGCTAAATGAAAGAAGGCCATAAATTGTATGATTCTATTTATGATATGTCCAAAATAGACAAATCCATAGAGACAGAAAGTAGATTCCTGGTTGCCAGGGAGCTGAGGGAAGGGGAAATGGAAAGTTACTGCTAATGGACATGAGGTTTCTTTTTGGGGTGATGAAAATGCTACAGAATTAGAGAGTAAAAATGGATGCAAGGCTTTATGAATATACTAAAACCCACTAAGTTGTATACTTTCTTAAAAAGGGTAAATTTTTGGGTATGTGAATTATATTTCAACAACAAAAAAAGTTGAAGGTATGTGTAGAAGACTGCAGGCAGGAAAAATGAAAGCAACTATACTGGTTTAGAAATGAGTACATAAGAGCCATCAGGGTTTCTATTGTTAACCCCAACCCAGGGAACACCATTCAGATTACTGTGTCCCAGAGAACACTACTCACAGAGACCCTCTAATAAGATATGGCCTGGGAAACAGAATGAATAAATTTAAGCAAACAGGCAAAAAGGATTGTCAATAATAATAATTGTCTGAATATGAAGAGGAAAGAATTAAGACAAAAAAGGAATACATTTTCTCTTTGATTTAAAATGAAGCAGTCACAAAGAGGAAATTAAATAAAAGTTTAACATTTGTAATCTTTAGATTGAGGAAGAAAAGGGCAATTTGTAGTCTCCTATCCAGACTTTTCCAAATTTTCAATAATGACATTACTTGTATAATAAGGAAAATGTATAAAAATGTTTTTATAAACAAAAACTTTTGTATCTCAACCATAGAAACCATCCTGAAACATTAAAGCCCTAACTTATTAAACTAAAGCCAATTTCTTGTGGAGTCCACATGCTATTGCCTCAAATAGAAAAAGCAACAGAACAAAACCTTCATAATCTACATCTGCATTTTCCCATATGGTAGCCATTAGCTAGTGAGCACTTGAATGTGGCTAAGTCCTCATTAATATGTGCTGTAAGTATAAAACAAAACATATACCAGGTCTCAAAGGGTTAGCACTAAAATAAGAATCTAAAATATCTCATTAATAAGTTTTCATATTGATTACATATTGAAATAATATGTTGGATATATTATGCTAAATAAAACATCATTAAAATTGTCACCTGTTTCTTTTTAGTTTTTTAATGTAGCTACTAGATAATTTAAAGTTAGAAAAAAATTTAAAAAATACATTTAGATATCTAGCTTGCATTATATTCCCATTAGACAATGCTGTGTTAGATGACAGCTAAATGAGCTTTTGAGAGCTTCACCTGAGTTCTCCCTCAGTTCCCTTTTTCTTATGCTCCAGGAAGTAAGACTTTTCCCAGAATGCTTCCTGCAATGGAAAACACTGCACATACTAAGTAACATGAAACAAGCAATAACCGTAAGAAGTGACTATGAGAGAAATCTTTTACATTTCCTAAAATTCAAATTGTACTATGAATCTCAACAAAAAAGAACTGAAATGAGTACACTTTGAAATTCTCTTGGGGTGCTATGACTATCTTAACAGGTGAAAAGCCTCAGATGGTAACAATGTGAAATTTTTTAGGAGCTTGGAATTTCTAGTTGAAAATGACTTCTTCTGTTTTTGGCCTAAGTAGAAAAGTGGATGGGGAAGCAATGCAAGCACAAATGCGGTTTAGGAGAGCCAACCCTGAGTAGGGTGAGAAAAAATATGTAGGCAAAGTAGATGTTAATAACATCCAAAAATTGTGTTCAGAAAACCTCAAGGAGGATCATTTTTCCCCCCACAGTGAAAGAATAAACCTGAGACCTAATAAAGAAATGGGTATTTCTCCAAGAATAAGATCTGACGAAAACACAAAAATTAAGAGTATCCTGTCTCTATATCCTTTTTTTTGTTTTCCCACTGCTTAAAATACCAGAAAATGCTAACTAATCTATACTAACAAAAATTGTATCAGTGATTGCCTGGGGGTAAAGGACTGATTGCCAAGATCACAAGGAATCTTCTGAGGGTGACAGAAATGTCCTGATTGTGGTAGTGGTGTCACTTACCAAAATTCATCAAATCATATACTTTAAATAGATGTAGTTTACTGTATATATTATATCTCAATAAAGTTAATTAAAAATAAATAGGAAACAAAAAAAAAGCAATCCATTTGTCCTGTGGCAGTCAAAATAGAGCCTGCGTGTATGAATTTAGTCATGGCAGTTTATATCACCATAACTTTTACTGAATTCTGTGTACTTTTGGTACACACATGTCAAGCTTACTTTTCATTTTAGGTATCCTCTAAAAGATTACACTATGGGGGCCTGGCTGGCTTGGTCGGAACAGCATGACTCTTGATCTCAGGGTCATGGGTTTGAGCCTCACATTGGGTGTAGAGATTACTTAAATAAATAAATAAACTTAAAAAAGAAAAGAAAAGATTACACTATGATTCATCATTGAAACAAAAAATTATGCTTGCAAAAAAACACAGCAACACAGCAGTGGGGAATAAATCTGATACTCATGAAGCAAATACTGTGCTAGGAAGAATAACCACAATTCCATTTTTTTTTTTTCCAGAAGGCAACATCCCAGTACCAATAACGCATTGTATCATACTTTAATACAGCATTTTTCTTCCTTAGTGGTACACAAAATAACAACTTATAATTGATCATGTGGTAAGCAGAATTCTAAGACGGCCCCAAGACTCCAACACCTTGGTGTACACATCTTCAACCAAGTATTAATCTGGATGCTGCTATGAAGGGATATTACATACATAATTAAAATCCCTAATCAGTTGATTTAAATTAGGGTGATTCTTGGTAAGGCCTGACCTAAAGAGATAAGTTCTTAAAAAGGCAGAGAGATTCCAAGGGAGAAAGATTCTCCCACTGTCTTTTTCAATAACCTTGTTGTGAACTGCCCATAGATAGAACCACATGGCAAAAACCTAAGGATGGCCTATAGGAAGGAGCCTTGAGGAGAGTGGTCCCTGACTGAGAGCCAGCAAGAAAAAGGAATGCCATTCCTACGAACACAAGGAATTGAATTCTGCCAACCACCAATGCACCTGGGAGAGGACTCTGAACCTCGGATGAAACTGCAGCCCTGACTGACACCTTGATTTCACCTTGGAAGACCCTGAGGACAGGACCCAGCTAAACCATGCCCAGATTCCTGGACTACGGAAACTGTGAGATTGGCTGCTAAAACTGCAGTAATCTGCAATGCAGCAATGGAAAACTAATACAGATGATTCCTTTGATTTGAGGAAATATGGCTTATATTATTTCTCTTAAAGCCTGTTAATCTTTATTCTCTTGTCAAAACAATTTCTAATATTTCACATTATTATGAGTGATAAGATTCAATTTCACAAGTCCAAAGGGTAAGATACTACTACTCTCAAATACTACTACTCTCACTACTACTCTTTACAGGTAAAATAAAGCTTTACAACGCCTAAGAATTTACTTCCTCTATCAACTGGGCACGAACACACTACTATAAACTTAGTCTATTTGTTTCTGCCTTTCAAAATCAATGACATACAAAAATAAACAAACCGGGGCGCCTGGGTGGCTCAGTTGGTTAAGCGACTGCCTTCGGCTCAGGTCATGATCCTGGAGTCCCTGGATCGAGTCCCGCATCGGGCTCCCTGCTCGGCAGGGAGCCTGCTTCTCCCTCTGGCCCTCCCCCCTCTCATGTGCTCTCTGTCTCTCTCATTCTCTCTGTCTCAGATAAATAAAATCTTTAAAAAATAAATAAATAAATAAATAAATAAACAAACCAACCTCAGTCCTTATCCATTTCAATGTAATTAAAGTAAAATTGAATGTGTGGTGAGAAAAGCTAATTTTGAGATCCAGCATGGCCATATAATTTTGAGCAATAATCTAGTTTCTAAGAACCTCAGGGAACTCAGCTATTTTTAAAAAAGGGCATAAAAAATCTGAATAAAATCTGGAGTCTAATTAATAGAAGAAAAAATGCATACATACTTAAATGGATAATAATGCGTACTTTGCCAGCCTTATAGAGTATATAATTAAATGCCACTGAAAAGGGCCTGTACTTCTATAGACCTTATTATGTGCCAGGCACTGTTCTGTAACTACTATGTAAGAAATAAATTTACAGATGATAAATACAGTATAGAATAGTGATCAAGGTCCAGGCTCTAGAACCAGACTGCCTGAATACAATCCCAATTCCACTACTAACTAAAGTGAGATCTTGAGCATGTATAACTTCTCCGCACCAACTTTTCAACTATAAAATAGGGACATTAACAACACTTACCTTAGAGAGCTATGATGAAAATTGAGTAAGTTAATACAAAGGATGAAGAAGAGTGCCTGGCACACGTTAAGCACTCAAATGTTGATATCAGTATTATTTTTATAATAGTGCCATATTAACATTCATTTCTAAGGAAGGCAACCTATGGTACATAACATAAAAAAACACTTATGAGTCTAAGCGTTACAACCCTAAAATCTTGATAAGATTATTTAATTCCTTGCGCCCCAACTCCTAAATTCTTATCTACCAGAATTCAATTTTATTTAGGCAGTTTTAATCTTTAATAGAATACCATTCAAACAACTGCTCTTACTGTTTGCAAGTAACTTTTGATAAAATTTTACAGAAACACAGAATTAAAATTCTGGAAAGGACAAAATTCAAATGTATATAACTAAAGTTACAAATACAGTATTTAAAATCAAGAGAAGAGAGAAATCTTTTAGGAAACATTTTAGATTTAGGTAATAAAATAAAATTATGAAAACTATTTAAATCTCCTGTGAATAAACCTAATATGTTCTCACTATATTTATTAAATATAAAACACCTATAAATAAACTAATTGGGTAAAGAATAATCCTGTACAAAGTATGAAAAAGCAGGAAAAAGAATTTTTTTTAAATAACAAACAAAAATAGTTTAAGAAATCACATAAGGGAAACACGCAACAGATACTCATTGACTTAAACAATTTATACCTTAGAGACTAACAATTGATTCTCAAATTTTCTGCTATACCTTCCAAGCATGCCATATTATAGATTTTCAAATCCTAAATAAGAGATTTCTGTGGCTCATCCTCTAAACAAGAATGCCTTTCAAAACAGTTCACTGTAACTGCAAAACACATTTTAAACACAGAAACAATTATAAAAATCACTTTGCTCCACAATCTTTTAGACAGATTTTGCCTAGATTGATTTCTTCTATGGCTGAAGATGTATCTGGGTCCTGATGGTTGTAGCAAGAGTAAGACTAAATTTAATGAAAAATGAAGGTTAGTGCAAGTCAATTCAAATTACAAGCTTAAATTTCACAATTATTTTGTATAAGGCCATAAACCTGGGAACTGCTTCTCCATGAGTCTGTTGCTTTCCTTCTGACAAACACATATAGGATGAAATCCTATTACTTTCCCCTCCTATCTCAGTATACCTGATGACTTCCCATTTTCAATACAAAACTCCTCCACTGAAACTTAAGAGGCAGCATGCATGCATAGTGATTAAAAGAGACCACAGAGTCAGATGGATCTGGATTTGAATCCCAGTTCTGAGTTCAAATTCCTAGCTATATGTTCTTGGAAAAACCTCTGAATCTATTTCTTCTGTCATAAGGCGAGCTTATTAATACCTATTTCATAGGGACTGCTGTGAGGAATAAATTAACTAATGCACACAAATATCCTTAGCATAGTGCCCAACATATAGTAAACATTCATTAAGTAGTAATAAGGATATCTATACAATAATTATCAAATTACTTATTCATCAAATTATCAAATCTATACCTTATCCTCTAGATTCACACCCCTCTCCCTTCTAACTAATTCTTTATAAATAAATGGAGGCAGCTCTGAGGTAAAAACCAATCATCATAAAAAGAAAAAGAGACCTAGTAGGCAACTTCCTCACCTCCAATCACCTTTTTTCTCTCTCATGCCTCAGTCATTATCCATACTCTACAGAAAATACATGATCACTCTGGGTCGAAATGTACAGAGGAGAACAGAGGCCTTTTACTTAAAGATAGCTCATCCATGATGTAGCACTAATGCCACATATTCACCTTTTCAACAAGCTCAGTACTAGAATGGGCGAACAGGTGAAAAAGAAATCAACTAAAAGCATCTTTCAGAAAGTATTTGTTGAATCAAAAGTTTCATTACTGAGTCAGGAAAAGAAAGGGCAACTTAATGCATCAGATGTACCAAATATCTAGGCTGTTCCACTTTTAGGATATGCTTCCAGAAATGCTGAAGAAAAAGGTTCACACAAAATCTCCAACTATTGGAACTGGCTTCTAATTCATTCAATAAATATTTGTTTGGTATGGACACCTATGGACAGGTATTACACTACACCTATGGACAGGTATTACACTAAGCACTTTGAAACAAAGGTGACATGATAACGTCCTCCTCTTACAGAGCCTATTAAAAAATCTTTCCAATCATTTTTTCTCTTTCATTAGTGAGCAAACTACATGCTAGTAAGTAGCAGGAAATATTAGGCACTTGGGAGGGAGGAGATATTAACTGAAAGATGAATAAGACATAATATTTGCCCTCAAAGATCGACAGACCAGTAGAAGAGAAAAATACAAACAACTATTTTAAGTGCTATAAAAGCCATATAGAGACTGTGTATAACCAGGAGAAAAAACAACTAACTCCACTTACATTAATGAGAACAGGTTTCCTAGAGAAGATGATATTTAAATAGGGTCTTAAGAGATAAATGTTTTGCAGATGAAAGGAAAAGAATACTCCAGGCCGAAGAAACAGCAAGGTGCAGAGACAAATATATGTGAAAGTATATACATGTACACATACACACACATATATGCATTAAAGTGTATATATACTTTATATGTGTATATATGGATATACAACCGGTGTTAAAATACAAGTGAGGGAAGTCATTTGAACTCCAAAATACAGAAAATGACATGACTCCCAAAGATGATACATAACTAAAACCATGTATAAGAGAAAAGTTAGTTCATTCCAATTTCAGCCTTAGGGCATTAGCACTTAATTCTTTCCCAGAAATAAACGGATGATGCTAGGAGGTCTGAATGGTAGACTGAATCCAGACTAGAAAGGCTCCCCCTAGAGCAGTGTCAATTCAGGCAGGAATATAAAGGACAGTAGCAAAGAAATCAATTTAGAAGCTCCTGAAATAGACAGGGAATGGTAAGCATGCAATTTTAGATAGGAAAAAAAAAAAGACAGAGAAAGAAGTCCTAAGTTAAATAGCCCTCAACTTAGTAATAAAACAAGAGAGGGAAATTAGATGTGATCCAAGGTTTCTCCCAATAGATCATTCCATTAACCTTGATACTTGCTTTTTCCATTAGTGTATATTTGATTCTATGACTATTTACACAATATGGCACTCACATCTCATAAGCCCCCTACTCTTTTTTTTTGAAGACTTATCCATTTATTTGAGAGAGAGAGAGAACACGTGTGCACACCTGAGCAGGGGTGGGAGGGAGAGAGAAAGAGAGAAAGAGACTCCCCACTGAGCACAGAGCCCCCCACAAGGAGCTTGATCTCACGACCCTGAAATCACGACCCTGAGATCACAACCTGAGTGAAACCAAGAGTCGGATGCTTAACCAACTGAGCCACCCAGGCGCCCATAAGCCCCCTATTCTTGATACACTTTTACATGAATAGTTTGCCATTTTAAAAAAACAAATCAGTAAAATCCACCTGGAAATCTTTCCTAGTGTCTGAATAATAAATGGAACCACTTTTACATTACTTTTGGAGTAACTGCCCTATAATCTTGAAAAAAATGAAATCTATTAATTTTCCTTTACATCTGTGTTTTTTTTTTAAGTTAAGAATCTCGGGGTGCCTGGGTGGCTCAGTTGGTTAAGCAAATGCCTTCGGCTCAGGTCATGATCCTGGAGTCCCGGGATCGAGTCCCACATCGGGCTTCCTGCTCAGCAGGGAGTCTGCTTCTCCCTCTGACCCTCCCCCCTCTCATGCCCTCTCTCAAATAAATAAATAAATAATCTTTTAAAAAAAATAAAGTTAAGGCTCTCACCTACTTAATATCATATGTGAACTTTATTTTTTTTTTTTAAGATTTTATTTGACACAGAAAGACACAACGAGAGAGGGAACATAAGCAGGGGGAGTGGGAGAGGGAGAAGCAGTCTTCCCGCAGAGCAGGGAGCCCGATGTGGGGCTCCCACATCTGTGTTTTAAACTGAATGTTAAATGAGGTCCATGTCTATGACTCATCTTTATCAATAATCAGTTATTTATACAGAATCCAACTGGCAAAGTGAGTAACTTATATGAAGAAAATATCCAAATGAGAAACAGAGGACTCTTCATAAAGCAAGGTTTCCCAACCTTGGCACAACTGGTATTTTGGACCAAATAATCCTTTGTTGTGGGGTGCTGTGCTGTACATTGTTTATACCTGGCCTCTACCCACTAGATACTAGTAGCACACATACCAACCTCTCCCTAGCTGCAACCATCAAAAACACCTCCAGATATTGCCAAATGTTCCCTGGGGCCCTTGTTATGTACCAGGCACTGTTCTGTGCTTCCCGTTTATTATCTCATTTAATCTAACAACATAGTATTCATGAGTTGGTTATTATTTTCTCCATCTTACAAATTAAGAAACTGAAGCCAAGGGAATTAAACAACTTGCCAAAAGTCACATGACCAGTAAGTGTGGTAGTCGGTATTTGAACCCACATGATGGCTTGAGTTCCTGCTCCTAATCACTGTTACGCCATCTCATATTAATGTCTCAGCCTTTATCACCCGATATTTGAAAAGTAATATTTTGAATCTCATCTGGAAGTAAAAACTAAAATTATCCATACAAGTGGAAGTTAAATTAAAAGACTCCCAACCTCAATTCAGAATAACTTAAGTATTTTTTTAAACACTGACTATATGCCAAGTATCGAGTTTAGGAACTACAGTGGTTCAAAAAAAAAAGAAATTATCATTTATTAATGATTTAGCTCAGGACCTTTTTCACACATTATCTCTCTAAATTTCTCACAACTTCCCTGTGAGGTAAGTAATATCTTTTTTTCAAGTGAGGATGCTAAGGCTCGGAATAGAAAAGTGGTCCCTAACCTAAAAAGGCTTACAATCTAACTGAACAGACAAGAAAAATACTTTAAAAAAAAAAAAAAAAACAGAGAATAAACTAGTTAAATATCTCAGTTAGCAATACACAGAAGGTGGGAAATACAAAATAGATGAAGGAAAAGTATACAGTTAGATTAGTCAGGGAATATTTCTTTAAAAAGGTTTCTAATATCCCTTCTCTTAAGAAGTGACATGGATAAGCAAAAGGTAATGAGCTGGGGAGGAGCACCCCTTCTGTAAATAATGTGAAACCGAAATTTGGGGACTGAAAGTTCGTGATAGCCAATTTAAGTAGTAAGTCAAGGAAATGAAGAGTGTAAAGACTGCCTTGCAATTAAGATTGAGCCATGGCTGAAAACAATGAGACTAGTTCCATGCTTTTAGGGTACTCCTGCCACAAACACTCTTAAGCACAGGAGGAGAAACAAACAAAAAAAATATCTAATGGTGAAGACTGATTAGACTGGTTAACACAGGCTTAGATATATGAAGTCAAACACCAAATTTCATAAGATGAGTGACGGGTCATCTATTTTGCTTTGTGTATTTTGTTTCCTCAAACAGAATATAAGTTTCAAGGGGGCAGGATTTTCATGTTTTGTTCACTCAGATCAATGCCTGACACAGCAGGTGTTCAGTAAATAGCTGCTGCTAAAAAAAGGGCAGTATTCAAAATAGGGACCCATCCAGAAGATCACAAATGCCCCTGGCATTCTAAAAACCACCAACCTCACAGAAACTACAATAACTTAGTATCATAATATCAATACTTACTATTGCAACAACTAACATTACTGGGCATTAACTCTGAGCCAGACCTCGAGATGCATTAATTTACATAACCCTCTTGACTACCCTATGAGAGAGATAGGTACTATTAATATTCCCAGTTTTACAAGGAACACACACAGACCAGATAACTTGCCCAAGATCACAAAGCGATAAAGCTGGAACCTGGGTCTATCATCTCCAAAGCTTACCTCTCAACTGCTAGGTCACATATACAGAATTACTAGCATCCCTGTTAGACAAAGCTAGGAAATATGGTCGAAGAAGAAAAAAACAAGAAAACAAAAATGTAACCCCAGTGCAGTTGAAAACCTTTGTCTGACCCTTCTCCAAGCAGGTACTACAGAAATTTTCCCACCCTAGGATACATTGATTATCCCAGACAGATTAAAACTTCAATAGCTTAAAGAATCCAGATGTTGAAAAGCTAGGGATTAATCTAATCAACATTTCAAAGGATGGTAGATAACATGTGATAACACCCCACATCCACAACCCAAAGAAATAACAGGGTGTGACCTCTGACTAAGACTGACCTCAAAACTTCCGGTGCCATTCTCCCTGGTATCTGCCCTTCCCTCCCTCCTTTGCTCTGTCTCTCCCACCCTCTGTACATCCCACCTCTCCTACTAAACGCCTGGCCTTTACAAAAAATCTGAAGTTTCCTGTTTCCTGCTCTAAATTTCTAATCTAATAAATTAAAATTCTTATATTTCTCTAATGAAAAGAAATCTACCTATGTAATACTCGAAAAGGGCTCCTCACCACTCGTTACGGCAGCATTCCAAAGTGTATATTCTCAAATTCACACAGCTGTCAGTTAAGAGACCACTAATCATGCAAAAGAAAACTGATAATCCATATAACCTTCTGGTATTACATGCAAAATAAATGGACAGGAATAAATTAAAGTCACTATAGAGACTGTGTCCTTCTCCCATCTACCCAGTAGCCTAGTCATTATCATAAAATCCTTCTTTGAAAAATCTCTGAAACAGAAAGAAGCCTAACTCCAACTGCTACCAACAAAGAAAAATATTTTAAATAACTGATTTTTTAAATGAGAATAGTCATCAACCACATAACTTACTATTAATATATAAATCAATTTAACTTCTGCATTTACATCAAAATCTAAAGCAAACTTGCCTTAAAAGAAGTTAGAGAACGAGGACAAGAGGCAAGATAATCATTACTAAGAAATATATCTCAGTATGTTCTGTCTTTGGATTTTTTTCATATACTTATCTTAAATATACAATCCTATTAAATAAACAGACTATGAAGACATAGACAAATTGCTCTCAAAATAGAAATACTTTCCAAATATAAAAACAATCAAGAATCATTTGTTTCTTATACTGGCCAACAGAACACGGATTATGCCAAGCTTAAAGGAAAAGTTGTTTCTGAAAATTGATTTGTACTTAATAAACACAGAGCATGAAAGGAGAATATCAAACACATAAATACTAATCATTTTAAGAAAGGGAGAAAACTAAAATTTAGTTAAAACTGAATCACATAAATAAAATTCCTTCAATCATTTTGAGATGTAATGATACAGGGACGCCTGGGTGGCTCAATTGGTTAAGCATCTGCCTTCGGCTCAGGTCATGATCCCAGGTTCCTGGGATCGAGTCCCGTATCAGGCTCCTTGCTCAGCAGGGAGCCTGCTTCTCCCTCTCCTGCTGCTCCCCCTGCTTGTGCTCATTCTCTCTCTCTCTCTCTCTTTGACAAATAAATGAATAAAATCTTTAAAAATAAAAATAAAGAGATGTAATGATACAGATAAAACTTGTTAAACTTCTTCATAATTGTTTAAAGCTTTTTGTTCCTAAGCGCTAAAGAGATGGACAGTTAAGAGACTTGATAACTGAATTACAACCTGATATTTCTAAATGAACAATTTATCACAGTTACCTTCAGAGATAATCAATGAATTATTCAAAAAAGAGTTCTTTCTGGTCTAAGTATTTCTGAGTTCTTTAGAGAGGATTTCAAATTCTAGCTATGTTCAAATCGGTCCTTTTTTCATATAAATAATAAGCAAAGCAGTCCATCATTTCTCTAGTTTTTAAGATTCTTTTAATAAAACGTTAATGAATCATACACTAGTTCAGATACTTTTGAAAACACTGCAGAATTACTTCAGTATTATTTGTCAAACTCAAGGGCTGAATTTAAATGCTGGACAATATAAGGCCTGACTTTAGCCCTCTGTCTACATCATACCTTAAAAGATCTTTAACTTAATAAGCTAACAGGGATGGGCTGCGTTACTATATGTGAGCCACCCTAAAAAGTTTGAGAAGATATATACATTCTTCCAAAAACAAACCAGCAATTTGCCTTCAGATTTCACAATTGGCACTAACATATATTAATGGGTTCACTCAAGATGCTGTAGGATGAAAAAGCCAGAAGAAAACAGTATCTTATCCAATGGTGATCCTCTCCACTAAAAATATTTTGCACTACATCTTTCAATATTTCCTAAATCCAAGAGCAGTCATGTAGAAAGGAGCACCTACCACAATACACTAGGTGCATGTACACACAGACACACAAAAACACAGTACATGCTACCTCCTTCCTAAAACCATCCAGATTTCTGGTAACTATCCCCCAGCTGTAAAGAAAGGGCAGAGGCAACACAGCATAGCAATAGAAACTGCACAATATCTGACTGATCCACTAGCTATCCCTTAGGTGATGTAGAAACAGCAAAAGATACTCAAGCAATGAGGTCTCTTGTGCATTTTTGTTATTTTTCAACTACCTGCACTGCAGGATAATACAACATATACAGGGTCTCAAATCTTGTACTAGCTAACTGCTTTAGAGAAATCAAGTGTTACTCAAAAATTTTAAAGGATTATTTTAGAGAAATTGTTACATATCAGATATTCAAAATCCAGATCAAAAAAAATTTTAAAGGATTATTTTAGAGAAATTGTTACATATTAGTCATTCAAAATCAAAATCAAAATCCAGATCAAAATCCAGTACAGACATTCCCTCAAATATTTCACAATTCTGAAGGTGGAATAGGAGGAAATTTTAAATATACTTGTGTGTAGTAGTACAATTATTAGAAAATATATATCCCATAGTGTCTAGGAAATGTCATATA
The DNA here is from genome assembly GCF_002201575.2 of Neomonachus schauinslandi. NCBI lineage: Eukaryota > Metazoa > Chordata > Mammalia > Carnivora > Phocidae > Neomonachus > Neomonachus schauinslandi. The sequence continues at coordinate 74,617,462 of NC_058404.1, read as the reverse complement.
CATTTAGAAAATAAACTCTAAACATACTATGAAAGGTATCATGAGAAAGTGACAATGAGGTCTAAAGAGAAAGTAGCAAAAATCTAAAAGTACATTAAGACATAAGACAGACTGGTTTTACACTTAGTGGAAAAAGTCTCCAAGTAGAAAGGCTTAACACCAAAAGTTCATTATTTACTCAAAATATGCTACCAAGTTGGACGAAGGCAGCTTTCAGACAAATTGTACGGTAAAAGAAATTTGGTTTGTCACTCCTAACTTCTTCCTTAACTCACTTCTTCCTCAAGGGCATCCTTTCAAGAATTCAGTCTCTGCAGTCGGCCCACCTATTTCCTGATCAAAACCTGCTCTTAGAGGGGCACCTGGGTGGCTCAGTCAGTTAAGTGTCCAACTCTTGATTTCGGCTCAGGTCACGATCTCAGGGTCATGAGATGGAGCCCAGCATCAGGTTCTGTGCTCAGCAGGGAGTCTGCTTCTCTCCCTCTGCCCCTTCCCCTGCACGTGGGCGTGCACTCTCTCCCTCTCTCTCTCAAATAAATAAATCTTTAAAAAAAAAAAAAAAAAAACTTGCTCTTAGAAAAAGATCCTATAATTTATTTTAGAGACAGCTGTGTAAAAACCACTTCTGTGTAAAAGAAATAACTGTACAGCTATTATAAAAAAAAAAAAAAAGAAATAACAAGTGCTGGCAAGGACTGAAGGGAAGGGAACTCCCATACACTGTTAATGGGAATGTAAACTAGTGCAACCAGTGTGGAAAACATTGTGGAGGTTGAGGTTCCTCAAAAAATTAAAAACAGAACTATCATATCAGCCAGCAATTCTACTTCTAGGTATATATCTGAAGAAAATGAAAATACTAATTCAAAAACACTTTCACCATCCCTATGTTCATCATAGTGTTACTTACAATAGCCAAGATATGGAAACAACCTAAATGTCCATCAACAGATGAATAAAAAAGATGTGGTATATATATACACAATGAAATATTAGCCATAAAAATGAATGAAATCTTGGCCATTTGCAACATGGATGGACTAGAGGGTATTATGCTAAGTAAAATAAGTCAGAGAGAGAAAGACAAATACCATATGATTTCACTTATATGTGGAAACTTAAAAAACAAAACAAATGAACAAACAAAACAAAAGAGAAACAGACTCATAGATACAAAGAATAAACTGATGGTTGCCAGAAAGGGGGTAGGGGGCAGGAGGTTGAGGAGATGGATAAAATAGATGGTGATGGGAATAAGAAGGTACAATCTTCAAATCACAAAATAAACACAATATGGGGCATATAATGTACAGCACAGGGAATACAGTCAATAATATTCTAACAACTTTGCACATGGTGACAAGATGGTAACTACACTTACTGTGGTGACCATTTTGTTATGAATATAAATATCTAATTACTAAGTGGTACACCTGAAACTAATACAATATTGTATGTCAATTATTCTTCAATTAAAAAATTCTAAAAAATAGTTTATTATTTAAAAGCAACTTTACTGTTTGTAATGACAATTCAACTAAGCTTTTAAAAAAAGGGGGGGGTACTAATACACCACTCTTTTCCCTGGTCCAATGAAAGTGTCACCAATATAGAATATTTCTACTTGGAATGTTTTCGGATATGAGATGAACACCTTGTGTCTTTTAAATCACCATCTATCCCTAAGCTTAAGACAATGATAAAATTACTTGAAAAGACAAAAACTTAAAAATTTTTAGAAGAACAAGAATCTTCCCCTAATGAACAGGAAAGCAACTTTATAATGACCTTCTAAAAAGTACACTAAAATTGTCATACTGTATAGATTTTTTTAAAGAGAAAGGAAATGAAGTACCAATTATATGTGTAGAAATACTATGAAAAATAAAAACAGGTTTGAAACTAACTAAAAAGTTATCATTGGGGCGCCTAGGTGTCTCAGTTGGTTAGGTGACTGCCTTCGGCTCAGGTCATGATCCTGGAGTCCCAGGATCGAGTCCCGCATCGGGCTCCCTGCTCGGCAGGGAGTCTGCTTCTCCCTCTGACCCTCCCCCCTCTCGTGTTCTCTCATTCTCTCTCGCTCTCTCAAAAAAATAAAATCTTTAAAAAAAAAAAAAGTTATCATTATTGCAAGGGTCACCACCTCCCCTGAGGGGAAGCATGAAATAAAAAAAATTTATGAAGCCAGGGTAAAAATACACCATCATCAGGCGCCTGGGTGGCTCAGTTGGTTAAGCATCTGATTTCAGCTGACGTCATGACCTCGGGGTCCTGGGACTGCTCCCCATGTTGGGCTCTCTGCTCAGTGGGGAGTCTGCTTGTCCCACTGCTCCCCACACCCCCCTCGTGCACGGGGTGCCCTCTCTCTCAAATAAATAAATAAAATCTTTAAAAAAAAAAAAAAAGAAAAATACACCACCATCCAATGCAGGTATCTGCTGACCTATGAAACAAACGTTTTGATAGTAGCTGTAACGTAAAATTGCACAGTGCATTGTTCTAAACAATACATTTAAGATTGATTCACCTAAGAAATAAATTAATCCATGCTACATTTACCCTTAAGAATACAGCAAAGATTTTTTAAAGTACACATTTAAGTTATCTAGAGGATTTGTTTAGAATACTTAACAAAACAAAAATTTTGCATCCAATAATTCTACACACTGAATTGGTCATTGTAACAGTACAAGACTTTAAAAAACAGAGGTACCAAACCTTAATGTTCTTAGAATTTGGCTTAATATTTTCACCTGACTCAAACCAACTATAAACACTTATAATTTTACATGTGAAGTAAATGCTTTACAATTATTTACAATTTGTTTTCAGAACCATTCAAAATTACACCCCTAAGATTCTTCAAAGATACTTTTGGCTATGATACGTAGCCAGTATGTTACTTTATGCAAATTATTTATCTCTGAATAAAAAATGCAAGTAGTCCCTACTTTTTAGCTGCTATAGACAGCACTGCCCCCTTGTTCCTCAAGTTCCCATAGTATTCATCACTCCGGAGACAAAAGTATTTTGAACTGTAGACTTTATATAGAATCACTTTAAGACAGGACCCAAGGAACAGAGAAACCTAAAACAGCCAGTCCAAGTTTTGTAATGGAATGAAGCTCATACTGTATGTGGGTCGACTTGGCAGTTTTCTATACGAGGGTTCCATAAAGTACATAGTTTATGTATAGTCGACCCTTGAATAACAAGGGTTTGAACTGTACTTACACATGAATTTTTTTCAATAAGTAACAATACAGTATTGTCAATGTATTTTCTTAATAAGATTTTCTTTTCTCTAGCTTACTTTATTATTAAGAATGTGGTATATAATACATATAACCTACAAAATATGTATTAGACTATGTTATCGGTAAAGATTCCAGTCAATAGTAGGCTATCAATAGTTCAGTTTTGGGTGACTCAAAAGTCATACACAGATTTTCAACTGCACAGGGGGTTGGTACCCCTAACCCCTGCGTTGTTTGAGGGTCAACTGTATAAGGTTTTACTGGAACACAGTCACACTCATTTGCTTACACACTGTCTATGGCTACTTTCAAACCACAAAGAGCAGAATTCAATTGTTGCATCAGATGTAGTCCACAAAATCTAAAATATTTACTAACTGGCCCTTTACCAAAAAAAAAAAACAAAAACCTCCTCCACACAATGAGATGTCAGAGGCAACACATGACATCTCCAAGAACCATCTCTGAAGTACACGAGCTGCTGTCAGCCTAGGTGTAGGCTTTTGGGTCATCTGGTGCTAAAACACAAATGCACACCCAAGGCCAAAGTTGCCAAGGCAAAGCACATGAGGTTACCACTCCCTCCTACCAGAGTCACACCTTTCCCACTACCTTTACTAGTAAATCATGTCAACCCAAAAGGGCTGCCCTTTAAGTTCATCTAAACATGGTTTCACCTGCATAAAATATGTTGTGGAAAGTAGAGGGTGGAGAAGGCACCCATATGGCATATATTCCAGTCCCGTACTCTCATCCTAGAATCACCTGAGATCTAGCTCCCTATCTAAACATCTCTTCCGCAGAGTTCTGCCATTTGAATTAAATTCTCAAGAAGAGACCAAAGAAGCTACTAGGAAGGTGGTGAACTGAATGAGCTAAGGAACACAAAAAGTGTGGATATGTATATATTCCTGATCTTACAATCCTTAATCTTTGTTAGAGTCAACACTAAAAGCAAGCCCCATTAGCTGCAGGCTTCACCACAAAAAAGGTCTTCCAGTGTCTCATGCTTCAAAGACAGCTGAATTTTTTTAAATGCCAAGTTGTTTTTTGTTTGTTTGTTTTTTAATAAAAAGGTTTAAAAAAAAAAAACATCTTCAGCACTGCTGTGCCAACACAGGGATATCCCCTCCATTGTATGGGACACAAAGACACACATCAACTGCAAGCAGGGGAAGCAGCCTTCTCTGCCAGCTATTTTTAGCTCCACTTCGTCATGTTAAAGACCAAACTTAGGATAATAATGCTGGGCAAACTTTAAAAACGTGAATTTTTATGAAAACAAATCTGTCCTTTTATGTATAAGTTCCTTAACAGTGAAATCCTATATATTCTTCTGACCTTAATCTCAAGAGACCTATATACTCTACAAAAAATGTGTTAGCTCCTTCAAAAATATAGACTCACATGTCCTAAGACCAAACTGGTAGCCATGTTTAAAGACTGTTCCTCCCTTGTGAACTTCAAATCTTAATCTACTTTTAAAACATTTTGTTAGGGAGAGTCTCATCCATTTTTTGTTCTTACCATATCTTTGCTAACTTTAAAAGAGTCCCTTCCCCCAAAGTAAAAAGACACATTTTTCAGCTCTTTACTCTGTCAGCTCTCTCGAGAAACCTTAATACTGTGAAAATGACTCCTAACTCTACATTTCCAACATATCACGCATTAGTTTAACTATTTTTCTGTCTTCAGATTGCATCAGCACCAACTTTTTACCCTAAAATTTAATGTCAAAAACAAAGTCCACTGCCTCATTTCTGAATTACTTTCTATAAGAAACCACTAGCACCAATCTAAAATATGGGGAGCATCTTTTTCACTCCTCCAGTTGAACAGCTCTTGGAAGACCATGGTGTAAAAATGTTGGCTCCCTAGAAAAACAAAATCCTACCCCAGGTATAATGCCTCCTGACCTAGAATACAATTTCTCCTCAATCATCTAAAACTACCCTCTCGGCAACATTGTTCTCAATTGCTTCTTTGGGCTGTACACATGTAACTGCACAAACACAAACTGACTTCAAGCCTACTCAACAACTTTCATCCATACTCCCATGAAGCTAACTTCCTAATTACATTTGTCCCTCCCACCCTCCAATTCCAAGAGTCTTAAACATTTTACCTCCACCTATACCTTTCTTCCCAAAAGAGACCTTACTTCCCAGATTTGGTTCAGACACTCCAATTAGTTTTGTACAGTCCAACACCAACACTTCTCTAATAAAAAATATACAAATACATTTATAAGGTACCAAACCTAGTAGTATGACATATAGTGTCATACATACCTCTTTCCTACAATTTTGTGCAATTTATGTTTCACTGCCTATGCCGTAAGTAAAAGCATCTCAAAGGCAGGGCAGCAAATACTTTGCTGTTTCTTTGCTACCCAAACATGCAATAAAACATTACCATGCTTTTTAACCAATTTATAGTCAAAGCAATAAAAATAAGTCTTAAAGTTAGTAATCAACTTTGATAGAGTACAAATCTACACTCAAATTATAGTTTGCTGGTTTGTCTTCCCTTCCTCCCTGAAAAACAGCCTATGCCAAGACTAGATTTCTCTTTCTCCCATCTTTATAAAACATGGGATACATGACTTCCTCAAGGTCTCAAAAGAAGATAATAGATCCAGAGACATTTGCTTTTGATTTGACATCTAACATCACATCTACTAATCGGTATTTTCATGTCATTACCCATTTAAATTAGAACTTAAGGTTCTTTACAAAAGCATTAACAAGCACAAATATATAAAAAGAAACAAAAGAGCTGGAGAAGTTCCAGAGGAGGTAAAATGATCAAGGGATCAAAGTAATCATTCTAAGACCGACACAGAGAGTCAGGAAAGACGACGGTAAAGAGGAATAATCAAAATCTATAAAACCAGGAAAAGATGAACTCCAGCTTGACCTAGCATTTCTCAAAAAACAAAAACTCTGGATGTGTCCTGGAACTTTAAAGAGACAGATTTTGGACAAATAAATGAAATGTTAAATAATTCAGGGGCTAATAAACTTGTAGAACTTACTACCTCAAAGGAGAAAAAGTACAGATGAAAACACTATTTGAGAAAGTTTTAAATAAATTTAATCACGATCCTGAATGGAGAAGTTAGCACAGACAACCCCTGGCTTACATTGATTACTACAAAGCTTCTCTCAGCAGTGGCTTCAGAGGGAGCGAGCCACACTGTTGCCTGGAGGAGCCACAATTCTCAGTATAGTACTGCCTATGTTCTGTTAAATAAAATTCCACTCTATGCTTAACCCTTAAGGTCTATATAAATATATGAAATGGTAATTACTTTCTTGCATCTCAACTTGGCACTCTTGAGAGGCTACCTAAAATGCATATCAAAGATTTTATAAACTTCACCTTAAAAATCATTCTTCAAAGAATTAAATATCAAAAAAGTTTCTCCTCGTTTGATAGTGAAGTAAAGATAACTCAAACAAGCAAAGTCTCAAGTCATTCTGCCAAATAAAAAAAGTGCTAGCAATTAGGACATATGCTACTCAAAAATTTAAAAAAAAAAAAAAAAGCATTTGGAGAGGGAAAAAAATGTAACAACTTTTATAAACTGGTTAAAGTACTAGATGCTCTCCCCCAAGTAAGTCGTGATTCATAAGAACTCAGAATTTCCTGAGTAACTGAAATCTGTTATAGCTCCTGGCACATAGGAACTGGACCCAGGAAATAAGAAGGTAAAAAACTCGTGTACCAACAGGTACTGAAATGAAAATCTCTCAAGGAAGACTGCAAAATAAGAAAGGAATTTTAGTTTCAGGGGTTCACAGGGTAAAAGGTTCCCTCTTGAGAACCCTAATAAGAGTTGCCCCGAAACAAAAACCACAGCACTGTTTCACACCCGGTGTACCAGGAAAAGGTGTATTACAGAGATGTCCTTTGTGTGCACATATGCTTTGGCTTCCTCAATTTCCTTTTGCCAATTACTGGCCAGAAAGGCGCAAGTGTCCACTCTGGATAAAGACAGAACTCCTCTAAGAGAAACCTGTAAGTTTGCATATTACACGTACAAGGAGCTAAAATATTGTAAAACACAGGACTACCCAATACCTTTTCCCCGCTGTAAAAATAAAAATGCACCCTCTCATCTATACACTCCCAACACTCCTGCAAAACATCAGCAGAACTCCACGAGGACGAACCGGTATCCTCCCACTTTCTACCCCTCGATTCCCTTTCCCCCGGCCACTCACACTTTAGGGAAGAGCCGTGGCGCTGAGAAAGTGGGTTGGTTCCCTTCCTCCTCCGCTCTGAGGCGGCAGCTGCGGAAGGCTCCGGCGCGTTACTGAGGAAGAAGCGGTGCTTGTGTCTCTAAGCCAGGCGGTCACCCGGGTCTCTTCCGCGCTGCCGGAGCAGAGGAGGCGGCAGCGGCCCCGCTTACCTCTTTTCCTCTTCCTGGGTCTTTTCAGGCTGTGTCTTCTGCCCGCCCTGGGCCACTTCTCCCGGGACAGTCACGTCTGGGAGGCTCCAGATTTTGCTCTTACAAAGTTTTCCTCTGGGCTGAGGCTGCAGCCGGCCCCCCGGGTCCCCCCCGCCCTCGGGGCTGGGGCGGGGGAGGGGGCTCTAAGAACTCCTCCCGGAGTTCTGCCGAGGAGCCGGGGGGCCGGCGACTGGCCAAGGGAGAAGACCCCCTCCCCCGCGAGGGGGCTGAGGGGGGGGGGGGGAGGTAAGGAAAGGACGGCGGCGCCGGTCCTGCTCTCCCAGCCGCCGGGGCCGCCGCTTCACATCGGGGTCCCCGCCCCCCCGGCCGGGGGGTGGTTGCTGAGCTTGGGTCCCCGGCTCATACACTCTGGGGCAAGATGCTACGGCCCCGGGCGGGTGGCCGAGGCAGCGGCGTGGTGGGGGACCCGGCCGGCTCCGCTCGGCGCCGCCCCCGCTCCCGGCTCCCGCATGTGTCGCTGCGGCTGGGACCCCCTCCCTACACGTTGGGGGTCCCTCGCCCCGCGCTCCGGGACGAGACAGAAGCTCCGGCCCCTCCTCAGCGTCTTCTCACCGCGGAGAAGCTGACTAGTCCCGGCCCGAGGTAGCCGCCTCCCTGCCCCCCAGCCGCCGGCTCCGGCTCGGGCTCCGGCGTGTGCAGCCGCCACTGCCGGCCGGGAAGGTGAGGGGGGGAGAAGAGGGGTGGCCGCGGCTCCCGCTGGTCCAGGTCAGGACGAAGGTCTCGGCGGTGGCCAGTGCACGGGGGCTGGGTCTCTCGGATGCTCCCTCGCTCTCACGCTCTCCGCTGCGGTGGCGGTAGCGCCCGGAGCTCAGCTCGCTGTCTCGCTCGCTCTGTGCGGGGCTCTCGCCTCACTCCAGAGAGGGGCGGGAGGAAAGCGGCGCCGCCGGATGACGCAAGTCACCTAGCAACCGCTCCCCTCACCCCCTCCCTTTCTTTCCGCCGGGACGTTTCCTCCGCTGCCCTTTTTTTCCCTTTCTAACCACCCCGCCCTGGGTGACTCTGGCGCGCTCTGATGACGCTAGAGGGGAAGAGGAAGTCGGGGCTCCGCGAGCGAGTGGGTGCGCCTCGGGCCGCGGGACTAGCCGCCGTTGCCGCCGCCTCTACGGCCGCGTCAGAATTGGAGAGAGGAAGGGGAGGAGCCGAGTGGAGCCTAAGCTGCCGCCTGATCTTACCCCTGACCCGACGGTGGCGGGGAGAGCTCGCTCTGTAGCGGTTTCCTCCAGGGCAGGTGGTGACTGCTCCTTTGGGAGCAAGGAGGAAGGCCCAGGCCGCGCGGCCATGGTCGGGCGCACACCACCCGAAGGTGAGGCATTTAGCCCCGAATGGGCCTGCGAAAAGCCAGACTGAGCGAGAACTTGTCCTACAGCCTGATCCGCTGCACCTGCTCCAAGGAGCGAGCGCCCCACCCTTCCCGTGGTGTAGGGCGAGCCTAGCACCCGATAACGTGTGGTCGGGCCGAGCAAATGTTTGATGAATGAATGAATGCCTCCCTCCGACGCACTCGCGGAGTTCAGAGGAGTTGATGGAAGTGCAAGCGTTTTGTAAGCTACGTAGTGTTGTAAAGATGAGAGTGGTAATACATCCCTTATTCCCCCCCCACCCCCACGAAAGGAAATAGGGGTGCGGTTTGAGTACGGAGTCACAACCTGGGTCTTTAGTGTAAAGTGGGGGCGAATTGCCGCGACAAGGGAAGGAAGCCATCCTCCCGGAGATTGTGGAAAGATTTTTTACTTTTTCAGGAGGAGATGTTAGTAGTATCTCATTTTTAGGAACTATTCTTGCTTGTATGAAGCTTTGGAGAGCTGATCTTGGTTGGTAGTAAGTGTCCATAACCATCATCAGGAAATGTTGGCCTGTGTTTCAGGCCTGACTCAAGAGCTATTTCATTTCTAAAATAAATATTATTACTATTATGCAGCTTTTCCTACAGATGTTATCCTGGAAAGTAAATTCAAATAAAAACTCATGAGGTTGAAAGTGTAGTTCTCTAGGAAAAGAAATTTTAAGATGAAAGGATCAGAATCCTCAGAATCTGTCTTGAACCTGTCGGGGTGAATAGCGTGAGACTGAGATGAAAGCAGCAGCAATGATGAAAGGAAGCAGATTCCAGAGTTCTTGTCGCTGGACCCTGGCACACCCTACCTGCTCTCCAAGCAGCATTAACGGATATTACAAGTCTTTCCACTTCAGGGAATAAGGAGCGAGTTTTTATAGGCAGACTTTGGAAGCTCAGAGTTTCTACCACCACCATATGCAAACAGTAGACTAAGGAAACTTCTAACTGGGTGAATCCAAGGGCTCATTTTTATTAAAATGCTGCAGAAAAATTGATGGGAGTGGTAAGTGGATGTTGCAGAAGCAAGAAGAGACTCACAAAGCAGCACTTGCCGAAGTGTCCTTGAATCGATGTTCCAAGAGCCAGGTTAGCTATCCTGCTTAAGCTACTGTGGATTTGACTGCCTTGTCATGATCAATGCCCTACCATGTAACTTCCAAATAAGACTCACAGGGAATCTGGCCCCCAAGTGCTAGCCCCACACGGCTACAAAATAAATCTCTATTTGGTTTTGCCCCCTCCCTGATTTCCTGGTGGAAATTGAATGAATAAAATGCCCAGATTTAGGAGATTTTGTGAAGCTGAGCACCTCAGATTTTAAGTTCTGTGTGCTTTGGATAAAAAGAATGCAAACATCAGAGCTCTGCAACCCAGTAGAGGACACCTCGAGAAAAGTGTGTACTGTACCACATGGGGTTTTTCAGTAGCCTGATCCATTTTCATTGTCAGTGGCTCCACCTTAGAACCTTAGTACTGAGAGGAAAGCACTCAGGAGAGCCCTCATCCACCTACTTACGAAGTAATAGCGGCACTAAACTTACTGGGCAAAATCCACCCACATCACCACCCAGTACGAAAACTGGAGGAAACAGCTGGAACTGGCAACTAGAGAGGAGGAAGTTCATACATTTCTAACTTGGTCTGCGTGTCTCTTTAGTTCTTATTAATCCGGAGGAGAAAACAGCTAGTTTGTTCAAAAGTCCAAAAAATCTGAAATTTCAGGTAACAACAGTTCTTTCCCTGCTTCATCAGTTTGTTTGTGATAAAGATCTGCATGCTATGTTAGAATATAACAAAGGGATATTTGTAGAGGGTTCTTTTCTCATGCACTTGAATGCGAGCTATTATGAGAAACTATTTAATCAGTGTTTTATCATCCCACATCAGTGGTTTTTACTGTCAAAGATTTCATAAGCTGAATTATCTGGTAAAATTTCTAGAAATGCCATCTAAAAAGTCTTCAATTACTTTTAGCATTTTTATTGTGAGATATACATTAAAATGCATACAGCAGTTATTCGGTGTAATAAGTAGTTATAAAAGAAACCTGCCTGTGGCCAACCAGGTCAAGAAATAGAACATTGCCAGCATCCTGGAAGCCCCCCTGGTGACCTTCCTGAGCACAACTCTTTCCCTCTCTTTTCGAGGTAGCCATTATTCTAACTTTGGTGATAATCATTTCCTTGCTTTTCTCTATTGTTTTCTCATAAGCATGCATCCCTAAATAATGTGTTGTTTAGTTTTGTCCTTTCTGTTGAACTTTATTAAATGGAATAACATAATGTGTAATCTGTTTGCTTGCTGCTTTCGCACAATGTCGTTTTTAATCCGTATGTTGTTCAGGTTGTTCATATAGTTGTAATTTGTTCATTTTAATTGCAGTGTTCCATTGTAGCAATATGCTATAATTTATTTAGCCATTCTATTTTTGACGGACATCTGGATTGTTTCCAGTTTGGGACTGTTAAAAATACTGCTGTGAATATTCTTCGTATGTATATTCCATCACATTTTTATCAGTTTCTGTATGGTATATACCTGGGCGCTGTTTCTAGAGGATTATACTCACACCAACCATGTATGTGAGCCCCATTGCTCCACACCCTCATCCGCTCTCAGTATTGTCAATCCTTTTGCCAGTCTAGTGGATGTATAGTTGTATGTCATTATGGTTTTAACTTGCATTTTTCTGATTGCTGAGATTTGAGCAATGTTGTTATTGAATTCCTTTTCACATATCAACTAGCCATTCGGATTTCCTCTTGGGAAGTGGTTATTACCTTTTTCATGCCTGATTTCCCATTATCCTTTTATAGTCCACATTTAAAAAATTTATTTTAGGTAAGGTAATGCTACCAAATGAATTATATTTGGGAAAAGTTCTTCCCAAAATATAGCTTACTTAATTATCTTCTATGAATTTGATTTTAAACTTCTTAAATATAGGACAAGACTCAGGGCGCCTGGGTGGCTCAGTTGGTTAAGCATCTGCCTTCTGCTCAGGTCATGATCCTGGGGTCCTGGGATCGAGCCCCACATCAGGCTCCCTTCTCCATCTCCCTCTGCTGCTCCCCCTGCTTGTGCTCACTCTCTCTCTCTCTCTCAAATAAATAAATAAAATCTTAAGAAAAAAAGAACAAGACTATATTTTATTTTATTTTTTACCTTCCAAAATAATCCCATGCTTTCAACTTTCAATGCTGGAATTTCTCATGGTGGTTTTGGTTTTTGTTCTGATTTTGTTTCCCTCAAGTATGTAAAAGAGATTTTTATTCTCTTGAATCTATGTAACTCATTTCTGTTCTTTGTTACTTTGTATGTTATAGGCAACTATGTAACAGATTATTTCCCCAGCACAGGGTTTGTTTGTTTGTTTTCATTTCCCAGTTTCATTCATTTTATAAAAGTCACAGTGACTTTCTCTTTATTTCTGAAGTCCCTGCTAAAATAATGGTTTGTTGGGGTTTCTTTGTTTTTTAATTTCACTCAGTAATATCAAATACACACCATACATGTTGCTACCTGGCAAATTTCCCCAACATATTCTCTTTGGTCGTCTTTATCATTTCCATATCTGTCAGTTCTTTGTGTAGAATCAGTGATATTTTCTGATTTCTCATCTTAAGATGAGACCCAGAGAAATTATTTTACGTAGGGTCAAAAAAAGCAAATAAAGAGGATGCCTGGATTCCACCCCAAGTCTTCCAATAAGTATGCTTGCCATTATATCACACTGACTCGGTCTTCTGGAGCAGTATATAAATTAATTCCAGTGGTCTATAGAATATTGTTCACTACCACATGGCAAACCTCTTATTCTATCATTTTAAGCCTAACAGCTTTAGGATCAGATTAAGTGTGATAGAAATAAAAATAAATAAATACAATTTTTAAAGATTATTATAATTTCTAAAAAGGGATTACATGGATACTTGTTTTAATACCCTTTTTTTTAAAGATTTTATTTATTTGAGAGACAGAATGAGCAGTGGGGAGGGGCAGAGGGAGAGAGAGAAGCAGATGCCCTGCTGAGCAGGGAACCCGATGCAGGGCTCGATCCCAGGACCCAGAGATCATGACCTGAGCCAAAGGGAGACGTTTAACCAATGGGGCCCCTGGATACTTGGTTTAAAAAAAATAAGGTTTCTCCACTCTTTCCTTCACTAAGCCCGCACCGCCTCTTCAGAGAACCATCATGCTTCCTTAATATCTGAGAAAATTATTACGCAAAGGAAAGCAATGGTTAGTGGTGTCAAATAATTCAGGAAAGACTCTTGTATTTAGTGCTCAGCTCCCTAATAATTTCATAATGCTGTTAAAAATGTTGACTATCAGAATATAATGACATCTGTAAATCCAAGAAAAAATCAGCCTAGAAAACCTATCAACTGCTTGATGAGATCACCCCTGTATTTGCCTTTACCATCAACTGGACTTGCAAAAAGATTGTAAAAATGAATTATAGGTGACTACTAGTTTTAATAGAAAATAAATCACTTGTAATCTTTGATAGTTTAACCTCGGAGTTTCAGAAAAATCCTTCCTTTGGTTTTGTCATTAATAGTCACAGAGTATTTTTATCTAATAAAATCATACCAAGGTAGGATTGGTTGTAACTTAACCCTGGAGAGCAAAGGCTTTAAAATTTTCTGGCTTGAAATTCAAAGCTGAGTTACCGAATTAACAGTAGGGAGTTGTCAAAGGTACCAGATACATAAATATTGTCTATTTTTACCATACTTCCAAAATGCAGGGATATATAGAAAGTATGAAAGTGTTAGAACATCTGTCATAAGCATAGACTTTTCACATTTACTTCACAATTCAGTGAACAAAAATTTATCACCTACTACTTCCTAGCACTTAACCAAGTGCTGAACATACATGGTGAAACAGACCTAATCCCTAGCTTCATAGAGCCCACAGTCTACTCCCTAGTATGTGCTGGGTTTGATACTTGACTCCAGTCACTACCATCTAAAACTATTTGATCTATATTACCATCTGATGATCTATAAGTAAATGGGTGACTACTTTTATTCTCTTGGTAAGCAAATAAATGATCATATGCTAGAACCTTCAATCTTACTGTCATTTTTCAGAATTTCATTATGACTATTTTTTTTAAATAAAGAAACCCTGAAAAGTACTATAATGCATGTTTATTTACCTAGATTCAGTCATTGTTAACATTTTGCTATATTTGCTTTAAGCACTTTTTCCTGAACCATTTGAAACTAAGTTGCAGGCATCATGTGGCTTCTCTCCAAGTACTTCAGCAGGGATCACCTAAGCAAAAGGATATACCTAACCTCAATCTTTAATCTGACCTAAGAAAATTAACAAAAATCTATATCTAAATATATGATTCATATTTAGATTTCCCTAATTGTCCCAAATAGTTTTTCCAGTTTTTTGGGCTATACTTGACAAATAACACTGTATAAGGTTAAGGTGTACAACGTGATGATTTGATGGACATACTTATAGTGCAATGATTACCACAATAAGGTTAGTTAACACATCCATCACCTCATATAGTTACCTTTGTGTGTGTGTGACGACACTTAAACATTTCAGATCTCTCTTAGCAAATTTCAAGTATAATATTTTTCATAGCTTGTGCCCTCCCCCAACCTGGATCCAATCAAGTTTCACACATTGCATTCTTCAGTCATATTTAAATGTAAATATTTTTAGAGAAACTAAAAACTGGACTCTCCAATAATACTTGGAAATAATTGTTTTACATTTTGTCATTTCTCTCTTTAACAATGTTATATTTTAAGTTTAAGAGCATTATATATTTTTAGTGGAGGATGGTCTCCCTTTATTCAGTAGCTTTTCACTCACCTTTGACATCACTTACTGCAGCTTTAATAAATGGGGAACTCACTCACTGAGATACTGAGCATTCCCCTATTTTCTGAAAATAACCTATAACATTTTCTTAGACACTGCCTCCTTCCACCTTTGCCCCACCATGCTTTTCCTGGAAAGCTCTGCTTTTTCTCCCGTCCAAAACCCTTATTACCCCTTTTCCCTCTCCTTGAATCTGTCTTAACTTTCTAGAAACCCCTTCCAGAGCATCTAACTGCACAGTTCTTATCTTCTCTTAATTCTCTACCCACCTTTCAGGCTACCATAACCTCTTCTTAGCTCTCCCAGAATCTGCACCTGATTTCCTTTACCAAAACCCTTTCACTAGGAGTCCTTAGCATCAGAACCCACCACCACGAGTATTACCCAGCTGATTCCAAAGGAAGAAAGGGGCATAACATTTGTCAAGAGCTTAGAATGTGCAGTTGTTCAATCTTCACAAAACTCTGCAACATAGGTGCAAGATGCCCACATTCCTTATTCCTCACCCTACCACATAGGAAGACTCTGTTTCCCAGTTTCCCTTGCTATTAGGCTGGGGCCATGTAATTGGTCTGGCCAGGAGATGTGGGCAAAAGTAAAGTGGGTCGTTCCCAGGCTTGATTCTAAAGTCTGTGAGACAATCAGCTTGTGACTTCTCCCTTGTCTACAACGCTTAAAAGCAAAGGATGTTAAGATACCGGATCACATGTATCACAGGAGTTCAGATTGTTTAGTTACTGCGTAGAGGAGTTCTATCTGACCTCAATCAGACAGTGAACTGAGCAGAATGTAAAGTTGTATTAAGTTTCTGAGTTTAATACCAAGTTTGCATTTAGAAACATAAAGAATAGCAAGTCATTGTGTTAATATTCTGGTCCAGCGAGGTTGGGTTATATAAGCTTTTGTGACCTGACATAAGAATGCAACCCCCCCCCTTTGTTCAACTGTTTTTATAGAAACGTGAGTTCTGAGTTCCAATCCAAACTATAAAAGAACTTTTAGAGAAAAGAAAACAAAAACTCTAGGGATTGATTCTGCAAAATACCCTTCAGGTATTTGTTTAAGGCTGCCTTTTCAACAAATGGGCTGCCATTTAAAAGATGAAGAAATCCTCAGTTTTTTCAGCCTTTTATTCCAGGGTTGACATTTCTTTTAATAACCAAATAAAATGTCATGGCCTACCATCTTATATGCTATGAAAAGTTCAGAGCCAGCTCTCTCCGCTGTAGCTGGCTTGTTCAAGTTATTTCAAGGCTGTGCCCTGCGCTGGACACTACTATTTAAATTCCTCAACATGAGACTGTTCTATGTAGTGGACTTTTAGGTTGAGAGGTAACAAGTGGTTATCATAGTATAAGAACCAACTTATACTACATGAAACAACTTCAAAATCAATGTCAGATATAACTTTTCCTAAAACTGTTGGCCAACTGCAACCTGAAGGATTTCTTTCACTGAGTATGTCTTTCCTTAGGTCTCTTCCCATCACCCTATATTTGCTACTCTAACCCCCACATTCTCCTCACATCCCTTCAGAACAATCTCCTTAAATCCAAGATTCCTTTTATTTCATTGAGCAAATCATTCAACTCTCTTGGGTCTCCACCTCTCACGAAAAAGCCCTTCAAACCCATTATTATTAATGTACACAGATGCAAATAACAGAAAACCCAAGCGGCATAAACATTGAGAGGATTCATTGTTTCCCTTCGTGAGAAATCCTCTGGTCGGGAATCCAAGATTGGCATAGCAGCTCATAAGACCATCAGGTACCCAGGCTGCTTTTCTTTCATGGCCATCCTTGCCACACTGACTTTTATTATCAAGCCTGTGGTCTAATGAGTCACAAATGGGCGGGCAGCCATTCCTCAGGAGTCACATTTAAATTGCAGACTGGAAGGAAGAGGAAAGGGTGGTGCCTGTTTGAGGAAACACTGATTCTTTCCCCAATGTTTCCAGCACATTCCCGTTTAGGTCTGACTGATAGAAAGGTATCTTGGGTCCATGCCTAGATCTAAAGAAGGCTGAGAAGTCTTTTTGCTGGGCATTGTGGCCCAAAGTGAGGTTGGAATTCCATTAATAAGGAAAATGGGAAGAACAGATAAGGAGTAGGAAATTAGCAGTGTCTGACATGCTTTGTCTTAGTCTGTCCTGTCTGCTATAACAAGAAACCATCGATTGGGTGCCTCATAAACCACAGGAATTTACAGTTCTGGAGGCTGGAAGTCTGAGACCAGGGTGCCAGCATGGTTGGGTGAGCGCCCTCTTAGAGGTCACAGACTGTCGACTTTTTGTAGCCTCACATGGAGAACAGAGAACATCAACCACTCTCCTAACTCTTATATAAGGGTATGAATCCCATTCATGAGGCCTACACCCTCATGACTTCATCTACTCCTAATTACCTCCCAAAGGCCTCACCTCTTAGTACCGTCACATGGCTGCGTGGGAATTGGCGGGGGGGGGGGGGGGGGGGGGGGGGGGGAAAAAAAAAAAACAATAGTTACGCCACAAAACCCTCTAGAGTTTTTTTTTTAAAAGGGCCACT